>NW_006921636.1:10248601-10279814 GCF_000298275.1 Orycteropus afer afer | reverse complement strand
AAAAAAAAAAAAAAAGACCAGGTTTGTTGGTCTGATAGAGCCTGGTGGAACCCCTGAGACTATGGCCCCTAGCTGCCCTTTAGGTCTGGAACTGAATCCACTCTTGTGGCTTCCAGCCAAACGAAAGACAGGCATATGAGCTGAACATTTACATGAGGTAGATATACTCCTTGGAGTGGGAGAGTAGAAGGACTGTGTATGCACAGGGAGACAGCTCAGAGGGCAGGAGTGCATGGGAGGGAAGGACACAGGGAAGAGGTAACTATGGGGAGGAAGTGGGAGGACAGCTGTTGCATTGTGGGAAGCTGCAGTCAATGTCATGAGACAAAGTGTATGTGAGTTGCTGTGTGGAAAGTGAACTTGCTCTGTAAATTTTTACCCAAATCACAATAAATTATTTTTTTTTTAAAAAAAAAAGAGTTATAGCTAAAAGATCAGGCTTATTAGTCTGATAGAAACTGGTGGAACCCCTGAGACTATGGCCCTTAGACACCACCTTTCAAGACTAGAACTGAACCTACCCGCATGGCTCAACTTTCAGCCAAATAACAGACAGGCCTATAAGGTGAGGAGGTACACACTCCCTGGAACAGCCAACCACACTAGATCAAAAGGGCAGCCTTGCCCAGGGATGAAGCTTGGAAGGCAGGAAGCGACAGGAAAGGACTAAGGAAATGACAGTCAGGGAGGCAGTGGGCAGCATGCTGCCCCCTTGTGGTGACTGTAACCAATGTCATAAAACAGAATGTGTGTGAATTGCTGAGTGGAAAACCAGTTTGCTGGTTTCGCTCAAATCACAATCTACAAAGAAGAAGAAGTTAAAGGGGACTCTAGATCAGACTATGTCTGAATTACCACAGCTGTAAAAAGTAGCTAAGAATGGTGAGAAAAAGGGAAAAAAAAAAAAAAAGATCTATGGCTAAAGATTGAAAACTACAAATCTTGGTCAGCAGTCAGCAAATTTTCTGTAAGAGGCCAGAGAGTCAATGTTGTAGCCTTGGTGGGCCACAAGGTCCCTGTTGCAACCACTCAATGTTGCCTTTGTAGAGCAGCCAGAATGGCACAGAAACAAACACCCAGCCAGATGTGGCCCATGGGCTACAGTTTTCCGACCCCTGGTGTAAACCTTTCCTGAGCCCCTTCCAGTCTGATATGTACAATCACTACCACGTATTAAGGAGACTTGGTGGCGCAGTGGTTATGTGCTTGGCTGCTAACCAAAAGGTCAGTAGTTTGAACCCACTAACTGCTCTGTAGGAGCTCTGGTGGCATAGTGCCTAAGGCATTTGTCTGCTAACCAGAAGGCTGGTGGTTCAAACCCACCAGCCACTCCTCAGAAGGAAAATGAGACAATCTGTCTTCTGTAAAGATTTACCCCCTCAGAAGCCCAGTGGGGTTGCTATGAGTCAGAACTGACTCGATGGCAACGGGTTTAGTTTCCATTTTACGTGTCATGAAGCTCACTAGGTACATTTGCAGGCATTTTTATCATGTTTAAGACTTACAGTGGTCTTGTAAGGTAATGAGGATGGTCCAGTTTGTACAAATGAGGAAAATGAGGCTAGGACATTCTGCCAATTGTGAGAAGAGTGTCTGTGGAGGACAAGTTATTTTAATTGATAACTGGGTAGGGGTATCCTTATCTGCAATGTGAGGTGGAAACAGAACCGCTTCCCAGGGCTGTTGACAGGATTAACTGAGTTCACCTGTGGATGCCAGGGGGCCCCATAGCTGATCCCAGACCAGAAGTGGCGGGCAAGTAAAATTCAGTTGTGAGTTGAGGATGAAAGGACCCTGTCAGCTTTCCATCATGGTACTTACATCATACTTGATGGTGAGGGTGACAGGCACACTGGACAGCTTCTGAGCCCAGTCTATGACCGCCTGGGCCAGGAGGAAGGCCGCGTAGTCTGTAGCCACCATCACAGCTGTGGCCGCCAGAAGCAGGGTGAGCAGCCCCAGCCTGAGGAGAAACCTCAGTAGTTCCTCATGGGACAGCCTTGGCCGAGCTGCTCGGAGCAGCCAGGCTGGTGGGGAGGCCACCAGGTGTGTGGCCTGGGCCTCTGGCAGCTGCCCAACCAGCTGTCGTGTGGCATAGATATTGTCAAAGCGCAGGTCAGTCAGGTAATGATGGAGGTACAAAGTGGACTCCACCAGGAGGCCCAGTACAAAGACCCCTGCGACCACCCTCTGGGCCCCCAGTGCTGCTGCCTGGGCCAGGGTCTCCAGGCCAGAGAAGTCCTCCATGATCTGCTCACTGACCTTGAGCATGTGAAGTCGGAAGGCAGAGCCATTGCCCTGGGTCTCGAACATCAAGCCCCTGCCAGTTGTCTGGCCTGCAGGGTCCAGAGCCCTGGACGCCACAAGCAGCTGGTGGGTGGTGTTAAGCAGACTCTCCAGGGAGCCCTCGGTGACACATCGTAGCACCCGCCCAGCCGCTCTCACATTGGACATGACATTGGGTACCACGGTGATGGCCAGGGTGGCAGTACTATAGGACAGGAGCAGCCGGCGACCCTGCTCTGTGCCCAGGCTGGGCATGCTGATCGCAAACAGGCAGCGGGCTGGGGGCACCAGGCTGAGGCCCAGGAAGACCAGGAGGCCACAGACAGCAGCCACCGTAGCAGAGGGTCCCAGAGGATAACGCAGCGAGGACACCAGCCAGTGGTGGGTCAGCCCTGTGGCAGCAGCGGCCAGGGAACCGCACAGGAGGAGCTGGGTCAGCAGCTGGCCACAGCTGGCTGGGACAGGCGTCGAGAAATCTTTCCAAGCGGCCTGCAGCAGCGCAAGGGCCCTGTGGAGCCCAAGGTGCCCGAACCTCCACCTGCACGTAAGGAAATTGGGAGGAATGTCTGTCAGGAGGGTGGGGGTCCCCCTAGTGCCCCTGTCCACCACACACATCACCTGCTAACAGGTCTCTTTAGCCTCAGAGACAGCAGCTTCCCAGAGGTGCCAATCAAAGCAATCACCCCATAGGCTGTAGGACACAAGCTGAACCAATCAGAGCCCTCCTCAGAGAGATAGTTTCAGTCACTGAGAGAAGCACAGATGAAAGAGAGAGAAAAGACAGAGGGGGAGAGAGAGAAAGAGAGAGAGAGACAGAGAGCAAGCAACCATTACACTTAAATTTATCTCTTGCTCGGCTTGCCGTGTGACCCTGGATACTCCTTTCTTTATGAGCCTATTTTCTCTATAATTGGAGATGAGGTGGAGGTAGACCAGTTGGCTTCTGAGAGATTTTCCCACTCTAAAAGATGGCCCAAGTGATTGTCTCCATATTTACTGTATTCATTCAACAAATATTTATTAAGCAACTATTATGTGATAGACTTTGGGGAAACAGGAGTGAATTAAACAGACAGAAATCCCTGTCCCCATAGCACTTATCAAAAACACCCACAAAAAAACCAAACCCACTGCAGTCAAGTCGATTCTAACTCACAGCGACCACATAGGACAGAATAGAACTGTTCCCATAGGGTTTCCAAGGCTGCCATCTTTACAGAAGCAAACTGCCGTGTCTTTCTCCCGTGGAGTGCCTGGTGGGTTTGAACCACTGACATCACCGATATTTTTGCTATGTGCTTTAACCATTGTGCCACCAGTGCACTCCTCATAGAGCTTACACTAAAGAGTGATAGTGGAGGAGCTAGTGTGAACAGGTGGGATTCTGCAGGTAGAGTGGGGTGTGAGAGAAAGGGAGTCCAGGATGACAATGAGGTTTTGTGTTTGAGCAACTAGCAGTCCCCAGGAGCCATGTCCTGAGATGGGGACTCTGTGGGTGGAGCTGGCTTGAGTGGAGAGAAGAGGCATTCAGCTTGAAGCTCCTCAACCTGAGATGTCTAGTTAGCCATTTGGTGAGCTGTTGAGTACAAGGTTGGAGAGACAAGTCTAGAATTCAGATGAAAAGTCAGGCTGAAGAAACAAATTAGGGAGTTGTTGACTTACAGATGGCATTTAAAGGAATAGGGCAAGATAAGATTCTTTGAGTGGAAGAAAGAGACCGAAGGATTGAGCCTCCGGGTTCTTGAATGTTAAGGGCTTAGGAGATCAGGAAGAACCAGCAAAGGAGCCAGAGACCAGGCAGTGTGTGCCTGGGAAGTCACATCAATGAAATGCTGTAAGAAGGGAGTGATCAAATATGTCAAATTGTTGGTGGGTGAAGTAAGATGGGGACTGAGCAGTGACCACTGGAATGAGCCATGTGGAGATCGCTGGTAAGCACGACAAGGGCAGTTTTGATGGTGTGTTGGAGAAACGCTTGAGCCGAGTGGGTTCAGGAGAGACTGAGGATGGGGGACACAAATGCAGACAACAGCTTCGAGTAATCTGTAGTAAAAGATCAGAGAAATGGAGTAGTAGCTGGAAGAGGAAAAGGGGCCAAGATAATTCATTTAGGACGGGAGAATTGATAGCATGTTTGCAGGTGGGAGATCCAATCGAGAGAAGAGACCCTGATGATGAAGGGGAGGCTGGTTGGAGGAACATCATTTGGTGGGTGGCAGGGAATGAGATTGAGAGCATGAGCAACGGGTTGGTCTCAGCAAAGAACAGAGTCTATTCATCCTTTACAGCAGGTAGAAGGCAGAGCACATGGACACAGATGATGGTGGATGAACAGACAAGCTGTGGGCACTTCCGAAACTTTGTCACACACAGTACACAGCAGTGGTCAAGGGCATGACTTCTGGAGTGCCTGGGTTCAAACCCCTGCTCTACCACTCACCAGCTGTGTGATCTTGGACAAGTTTCTTAACCTGTCTGTCCCTCTGTTTTCTCATCCATATAACCGTGCAATGAAAGTATGTGCCTCACCAAAGAACAAGTATATGATCCCACTTACATGAAGTATCTACAACAGGCAAATGTGCAGAGACCAAAGTTTATTAGTGGTCACCAGGGGAGGAAGGTAGGGGAAGTAGAGAGTGGTTGTATAGGGGGACACTGACCTCTGTTAAGGGTAATGGGAAAATGTGGAAACGGATGGTGGTACAGCATGATAAACACAAGTCGTATTTCTGAATTGCACCTGTGAAACACGTTGAAATGGCAAATGTTCTGTTATGTAGATACTTAACCCACTGCCATCAAGTTGATTCTGAGTCATGGTGAACCCACATGTTACAGAGTAGAGCTACTTCATAAGGGTGTCTTGGCTGTGATCTTTACGGAAGCAGACCTGCAGGCTTTTTCCTGTAGTGCCGCTGGGCGGGTTTGAACCATCAACTCTCAGGTTGATAAATGAGCACAAACCATTTGTGTCTGTGAGACACAAATGTGTATACTTACCACACATGCAAGAAAGAAAGGATAAATATATATACTTACCACACGTACAAGAAAGAAAGGATGTGCCTCAGAGATTCACTGATCTTTGCAGAGGCACAGAGCCGGCAGTTTCCGCCCTTAGCAGGCCCTGTGCCAGCTGACATCACTGGGGCATCAGCCCCTCCCGGGCACAGGGTTTGTCTCCTCCGATCACTGATGATCGCCAGAGCCCAGAAGAGTGCCTGGTACATGGCGGCTGATCCATAGTGTTTGCTGACTGTGCAATGATTGCTTCCGGCTGCTCAGGCCGGCAGGAAGCAAGGCCAGCAGTGACGGCCAGGATACGGAGGAGGTGACGGGGGCTTGAAGACAACGGAGGAGGTTGTCTTAAACAGTGGGAGAACGAATGACCCAGGGAAGGAATACACATGCTGGACAGCACCGAGGACAAACTTGAAGTTGGAGATGATGAATTTAAGTGAGAAGAGGCAATGTGGTTGCACAGTGATTGGGCAGGGAGGGTGGGGAGGCAATAGCTGTTGACTACGGGCCAAGTCCCTGACTCCCTTCACTAACCTCAGCTTGCAGGGTGGGCACATAACCAGGTCCAGCCCCTCTAAGATCCACAGCCCCCTGACCACTGTGATTGGCGCAGGGATGGGACCTGCCTTGGGACTTGGCTGGAACTGTTGAAGAAGGTTTCTTTGTCATCTGGAGAACCAAGCAGGTGGGAGAGACGCCTGGCTTTCGGGGGGTCACCATTCAGTGTGAGTCTGCTTGTGATGAAGGCAACACAGAAGCAGAGTGAGTAATGGAGGCAGGAGGTGTCCCAATGGTAGAACCAGACCTCCCTGAAGCCGGGATCTGGCCTGGACCATTCTATTGCACGGATCAGAGCATTTTCTTTTCTCTTCAGCTGGTATGAGATGAATTTTGTTACTTGCAACCAAAGGAGCCCTGGCTAATACAGGACCCTTTGTCACAGGGTCCTGTCACAGACTAATACAGGACTCTTTGACCATGAAATTCAAGAATGGAAGCAAAGCTCTTTCCACAGCATCTGACACAGATGAAAACCCAACCCAACCCACTGCTGTTGAGTTGGCTCCAACTCATAGCAACCCTATAGGACAGAGTAGACCTGCCCCATAGAGTTTCCAAGGCTGTAATCTTTACAGAAGCAGACTGCCTCATCTTTCTCCCTCAGAGCCACTGGTGAGTTTGAACTACCAACCTTTTGGTTGGCAACTGACCACTTTAACCAGTATGCCACCAGAGCTCTCTGGTACAGCTGAAGGACCCTAAAAATTGTACTCATCATTATTATTATTTAAATGCTCACTGGGCTGATCTCTGTGGATACGAACATGAATTAAGTCGTGGTCCATACACTTCAGGAGTTCCTAGTCTAGGTGGGGAGCCTTAAACAGGTCATTCGAGTTTAATGTGATGAAAGAAGAACTCCCAGAATGGTATGCCGTGGTCTGGGCTGAGTGGGGGAGGAAGAAAGTGACTGAATTTTACTTGGGGGAGTCAGGAAGGCTTGCTGGAAGAAGTGACACTAGAGCTGTGTTGGAAGGACAAGTACCAGTTCTTAGATAGGGAAGGGAGATTGGGGATCCCGACAGAAGGAACAGCACACCTGAGCGTCCTAAGTCTTAATCGTACCTTCTGGAAATCAGGAGTCCAGGAGGTTAGAACACTGGGGTGCTGTGATGGGGTGAGGCCTCCCTTACCCCTGACTGGAGCAGAGATCACAGTCCTGGGGCTAAAGGACTGAATCCAGCCTCCAAATGTATTTTATTTTAGTCTCCTGTGTGTTTGTGTACACGTGTATATACGTGTATATATTGTGTGTCTGTGCACGTGTATGTATGTGTATATATTGTGTGTGTATGTGTACACGTGTAGGTATGTGTGTGTGTCGTGTGTGTGTGTGTGTTAGCTGCCCACGTTTGAGAATAAGGAAGTTTCACATTGAAATACAGACTTCCAGCTTTCCTAGAGCAATCACAGAACCTAGGTTAGCATCCCCCTTTGTAATGAGTGGCTGAGCTGAGTATCCACTGCTCCCATAGGCAGGGGTGCACCCCTGCAGCCAACGCTGCACCCTCAGTGTGGTCAGGGGGCTGTGGTACTTGAAGAAGCTGGCTTTGACCATGTGCCCACCCCACAGGTAAAGACAGTGAAGGAGTCAGGGGTTTCACCTCCCCACACCCCTCCTTCACCACTCATGCCCACTATACCCCCAGGTGTCCTCACACAGCTGCCTGCCTGCAGTGCAGTGAGTTACTCAGAATGACTCTTCTAGCCATGGTTTTTGTGACTCCCACCGGATGACTGGGTGGAACTAGGTAAATGTGAGGTGCTCTGTGCCCCACCCCCAGGGGATTGGATAGCTCACTAGTAATGTAAAAAAGGTACATGGCACCCTTGTGGAATGGGACCATGGAAATAATGCATACGGAACCCTAACGTGGGGATTGTTCAGTTTTGCCATTCTTAAAATGAGCCATCCCAGAGCAGAAAGAGGGGCTCTCACTCCATCCAGAGAGAAGAGCTATGAGTGGAGTGCATCCTTGGACCTGAGACCCCTGGGCTGAGATGGCAGAGAGACCGTGGCAGCAGAGGCACAGAACTAGGAGACCAGCCCAAGACAGAGCAGTGGGCTTCGCAGCCCACGGAGCGCCTTTGGGAAGGAGGCTTGCTGGCCGAGTGGGTGCCCCTCTGGGCGGAGCTTTGTAACACCAGCCCAAGCAGGGCAGAGGTCAAGGCTAGCGGGAAGCATGCCTATAGCATGGCTGAGAAGAGCCTGTGCTGATCGAAGAATTGTATCCTGAGCTTTGCTGAACCTGAACTGTAACCTGTTACTTCCCTAATAAACCCCATGATCGTGAGTATTGTCTGTGAGTCCTGTGTGGCCACTACAGTGAATGACTGAACCCATCAGAGAAGTAGAGAGTGCCATGGGAGGTGGTTGGCATCAGAATTGGTAGAAAGGTTGGAGGGTAGAGGTATGTCTGACCTTCACGTCAGGAACCAGCCTTGGGCTAATGCTGCTAAGGGTCATGGTCAGAGGCAGCCACTCCCACACCTTCTTGCACTTCCCTTCCTGGCCCTGAAGACACTTGAATGTGGGACTAAACTCCCCCTCTTATTGGACAATTAGTATTTGGAACAGGGCAGCTGCTGAAATAGCGAATAACATAAATGATTTTAAGAAATGAAAGCTAGTTGTTAGTCATATTGGGTGCCCAGTCCTGCACTGAGTGTAGTCAATAATCAGGAGACTAAAACTTATTGCCATTGAGTCAATTCTGACTCATGGCAACCTCTAGTGGGTTTCTAAGGTGGGAGCAGATTGCCTCATCTTGGAACAGCCAGTAGGTTTGAACCACTAACCTTTTGGTTAGTGCCAAATGCCTTAACCACCACACCACCAGAGTTCCTTAAATAAGAAGACTAGCTGGCATTCAGGAACTCTGGTAGCAAAGTGCCTAAAGCACTTGACTGCTAACCTGAAGGCTGGCGGTTCAAACCCACCAGCCACTCCTCGGAAGGAAGGTGGGGCAATCTACTTCCGTAGTGATACTGCCTCGGAAACCCAAGGAGGGGTCTCTGTGAGTCAGGGCCGACTCGACGGCACATAACAACAACAACAACAACAACAAAGCTGGCATTTATTAAGTGCTTACTCTGAGCCCAGCACTAAGCCAAGCCCCATGTATGCGATTTCTCATGCCGTCCTTACAACAGCTTTGTCAACACTATTATCACACCCACTTTACAGATGGACAAACAGAGGTGAGGATTTACCTGAGGTCACAGAGACAGAGAATGCAAAGCTTGAGCCCTGGGGTTCATACCCTTCAGCCCTGGTTGCTGAAGATTTTCTTGCCTGTAGCCCTCAGTGTCCAAAGTCCCCAGACCTACCCGGTCCTGAGCAGGCGCTCAGCTGCCCCCCAGAAGGTCCTCATGTCCCCCGAGAGCAGCAGTGGTCCAGTCTCTCTGGCAGCAGCCACAGGTGGTGAGGAAGCGAGGGCAGTCGCGTCTGCCGGGACGTGGGAAATCCTGCGGCTTCTGCTTTTCCACCCGTTAATGAAGCCCTGTGCCACTTGGTCCCGCCCTGCTTGGGCCCACATCTCTGGGGGCTGGGCAAATGGCCTCCTCCTCCTCCTCCCCCCCCCCACCGCAGGCAGAGCCAGTGGGGGGTGTGGGAGGGTAGGAAGCCCTCTCCCGGCCACTTCTCTAATTCGATGCTGATAGCAAGGAGGTGGGGCTAGACCCATTTTAAGGAGGAGGAAACTGAGGCTCAGAGAAGGCACCTGGCTCATGAGTGGCAGCACCAGGGCTAAGCCTGTTCTGCTTCCCTTTTCCTTCTCCCGGAGTTCTGTGCCCAAAGAGGAGCCTGATCCCAGGCTTAGTGGTGAGGCCTCAGAGGAGACAATGCGTCCCCTGCAAAGACGCTTATCCAGCCCACAGCGCTGTGGTCTCCCTCTCCAGGCCCTCGCCTGTCTTCAGCAGCAGCAGACCTGGCTGCAAATCATAGCTTGTCCCTCCCTGGCTGGGTGACCTCCAGAAGGTGGCCTTACTTCTCTGAGTCTTAATCCCTCTCCTTAAAAAAGATGAATGATAGTAACAGTTAACATTTACTGAGCACTTACTACGTACCAAGGAGCTCTGGTGGTGCAGTGCCTAAGGCATTTGACTCCTAACCAGAGGATTGGCAGCTCAACCCCAACAGCCCTTCCATGGAAGGAAGGCAGGGTAATCTCTTTCTGTAAAGGTTTACTGCCTCAGAAACCCAGTGGGGGGTGGTATGAGTCAGAATTGACTCCATAGAGTGGCTTTACTATGTACCAGGCCTGCTTCTAAATGCTTTCCGTTTCAACCCCTGAGTCCCTGCTTTTAACAGCCATCTGTTGTCCCCATTCCTCAGCTCAAAGCACAGGACCCAGAGAGTTAAAGTCACTAAACCAAGCCACTCGGCTAGTGAGAGGGGAGCCAGCACCCGTTCCCCCAGCCCAGCTGTCTAGCTGCTTGGCCTTGGTGCTGTACTCAGGGCGCACTACTCGGTAAGCAAGGTAAGCACGGGCTGACTTGTGCTTACTTACAATCTGTGAAATTGTTCCCTACAGATTAGTTGGCGCGCGCAAGTAAACCCGTTCTTACCTTGCTTACCTGGCACTCCACCTTGTCAGGGGTTGTACATTTGAAAAGAGGCTCTGATTCTGTGGGAAGGTGCTGTGGGGTTGGAGAGAGGCAGATGCCAGCCATCCCTAGAAGCAGAATTTTTGATGGGGTGAAAAAATGTGAAATTGCTCACTCCAGATTAGTAAGTAAGCACAAGTAAGCCCGTGCTTACCTTGCTTATCGGGTACTCCGAAACTGGCTCTACTAGTCTCCTGGTCAAACCTCTCAGGGTTGGTGGCTGCCTTGTAAAGCATCTGGGACTGCAGGTAAACCCGCTGCTGCTGAGTCAATTCACGGTGACCCATGTATCAGACTAGAGCAGGGCTCACAGGGTTTTCACGGCTGTTTTTTTTTTTTTTTTTCTGGGAGTAGATTGCCAGGCCTTTTTTCCAAGGCACCTCTGGTGACCTTGAACTGGCACTCTTTCAGTTGGTAGCCAAGCTTATCAACCATTTGCACCATCCAGGGGCTTCAGGAGGCCTGTCCTAAACCTGCACCCTATGGGGCATCTGGACTAGTCCTGGGGTGAACCCACTGAGGGGGAGCACCCAGCTAGGAGGCATTACATGCTGCCATTTTCCCTTATAAGGACATGTTGCCTGGGCCACTTGCTCAGGCCTGAAGGAGGCTGTACTACAGCTGGACAGGGGAAGTGACATTCTCATAGTTACACAACTGAATGAGACCCCTGTGGCCACCAAACTCGGAGGGCCTAGTCATAAGCCCCTCCCGGAAGCCAGGCCTCCTGAGCCACCCAGGCTGCCAAGACCCAGGCACAGGGAGTAAGCCAGGAGCAGCACCTGTGGGGCCAGGCAGCTGAGGGAACGAACAGGGCAGGCCTGGTGGGAACGGGGCAAGCTGGAAACATAGACCCCGTCGGGAAGTGCAGCTTCTACTTGGCTCCAGAGGTGGGTAGAGACCAGATGGAAATGAGGCCCAGAATTTCCAATCTTTCCAAAGATGCCAGTCATCCCCATTCTTATATAAAAATGTTCAAGTTTTAAAAGTTAGAAACGAATTTCATTTTCAAAAAATTTAAGATTACTGTGCAGGTCAGTCTCCTCATGTCTGTGGGCCAAAAGCAAGATGAGAACCGCCAGTTTGCATCCTTCTCGGGAGATCTTAGCAGGGCGGAGGCGGGGAGCTGTGTGGTTGCTCCTCTGAACCATGGGGGCCCTGGGCTGGAGGCTGCAGATCCACACTCAAATGCCAGCTTTGGCACTTAAGTGCTGTGTGACCTTGGGCAAGACACTGACCCTCTCTGAACTTGTGTGTCCTTTGCTACCATGAGGGGGACCTCCTCAGGGCTGTCTGGGGACTCACTGAGATGTGTGTAGCACCAGTCGCCTTGGTCGACTCCGACTCACAGCGGCCCCTTTGTGTTAGAGTAGCATTGTGTTCCACAGAGTTTTCAAAAGTAAATGAGACTTCAGACTGCAACTTAAGTCCCCACCACCACCACTCGTCTCCTCCAAACAACTGTTGCAGGGTGAGAATGAGTCATCTTTGGAAGTTGATTGCCAGGGCTTTCTTTCAAGGCACCTCGGAGTGGACTCAAACTGCCAACCTTTTGGGTAGCAGCCAAGTGTGTTAACCATTCGTACCATTCAGGGACTCCAGTGTATGCCGGGTGCCTGGAAACAATAGACAAATGCTCACGTCCCCTCCCTCCAACCCGGCCAACTGCTCTGCCTGAGTGAGCACCCAGCCATAACTCTGGCCTGGGGCCACTCACATGGGAACCCTCAGGGCCCCGTACTGGCCAGAGGGCATCAGTCCTGCAAGATGCCTAGCAGTCTGCTCAGTTTCTGCTCTGGGGCCAAGAGCTGATTGGTTAAGGCCACACAGGTCATGTCCAGAAAGTGTCTGGTAGGCGGCTGAGATCTGGGAGCATAGGAGTGTGGAGCCCTGGAG
Organism: Orycteropus afer afer; assembly: GCF_000298275.1. Classification (NCBI taxonomy): domain Eukaryota; kingdom Metazoa; phylum Chordata; class Mammalia; order Tubulidentata; family Orycteropodidae; genus Orycteropus; species Orycteropus afer. The sequence goes on along the minus strand of NW_006921636.1, from coordinate 10,267,439 downwards.
GCAAAGGGTGGAAGCTATGTTTGGCTTTTCTCAGCACACGTAGGCAGTCATCTCTGCCTATATAAGGCTGTCTTGACCTCAAGGCCCCTGACATCTGACAGGGGCTTCTGACTCATCAAATGTAGAATCAGTTTCGCTGAGGGGATTTCTGGGAGGAGGATTCAGAGCCATAAGACAGAGAGGAAGAGGAAGTGGCAAGCCTTCAGAGTGGCCTGGGAGCCTGATCCGGAATCAGAGGTCCATGGACTATTAGAGCCGTTGAACTTGACAGCCTGTGGGTGTGTAATGTTGCCATGTCCAGTAGGTTGGAGAACGCACAGAGGCAGCTAAAATCTTACCCTATAGACCAGTGCTGCCCTATAGAAACAGACGGTGGGCCACCAATGCCAGCCACAGCTATCACTCATAGTTCCCCAGCAGCCACATAAAAAAGGGAGACCGATTTTAATAATATACTTTATTCAACCCAATATGTCCAAAATATTATTCTTTCAACATGCAATCAACAGAAGAATTATTAATGGGATAATTTGCATTCGGTTCTCTGGACTAAATCTTTACGGCTGGTGCGTATTTTATACTTACAGCACATCTCAGTTCAGGCCAGCCACAGTTCAGGTGTTCAACGGTCACACACCGCAAACCAGTGGCTACCACATTGGACAGCGCAGACACCGACCATTTCCATCATCACAGAAAATTCAATTTGGCCACGCCGCTCTTGGCCATTAGAATTAGTGACCACGGACGCTGAAATGGACCTTTCAGATCATGCAGCACTGGAGTCACAGATTCAAATGCTTTCAGAGGTCCCCGAAGTGACAGAGTCAAATGAAAAGCCGACGTAAGGCACTAAGGAGTGGCGGGGACTGTGGCAAACACGAGACATCAGGCTCCAACTTAAGTCCCTACCCCCACACTAAAACCCCACTGTCATTGAGTCAATTCCGACTCATGGTGACCCCTACTGGGTTTTCGAGGCAATAAATCCTTACTGCCCTGTCTTCTTTCTGTGGAGCAGCTGGTGGGTTTGAACCGCCAACCTTCTGGTTAGCAGTCAAATGCCTTAGGCACTAGGCCACCAGAGCTTCTTCGCAGGGTGCTTTAACCCCAAAACAACTGTTGCCAGGTAAGAATGAAGGTTCCACATCTTCCAATATTTTCTTTCTTAAGAGAATCCAGAAATCCAGATTTTGTGTCCATGCAGTCTTCTGAATTTTAAAGATTAGCAACTGATCTTTAGTGTAAAGCTCATACTAGCCCTCTCCTGACTCTGCCCGGGTTCTGGGCTTTCCCTGGTCACTTTTCTACCCTTTGGCCACACCTGTGTAACTAGTTCCTTCATTCATTTCTCCTCCTGTCTCCAACTTGCCAAGTTTGTGTGCTTACTGTTTCCTACTAAGACTGCTTCATTTCTCAGATGGAGAACCAAAATCTAGAACAGTAAAGAGACCTGCTTGAGGTCATATGTGAGGGGTGGAGCCAGGAGTCCGGTGTGGGTTACTGACCTCCTTCACTGACTTTTATTTCATCTTTTCTTCTGTGACATCTGTCATTACCACTCCTGTTTCTCTCCCATTTGGCTCTAATCTGTGATGTCCGTCCTGAAATCTGTATCTGTCAGTCCCATCACTGTGTACCAGCAGCCCATCACCCTGACATGTTGCCTGTTTTCCATAGTTTATTGAATTCCCCCAGTGATGCTCACCGAGGTGGGCTCCAACCCCTTGGGACCTCAAACAACACCGGCACAAACACCCTTCCACCCTGACTCTGCAGGGAACTGTGGGATAACCTTGCTGGGATATAAACATGGGAGTAGGATAACTGGCTCATAGGGAACAGGATAATGGATTCCCTAATTATGCCAAACCGTGCTCCTGGCTGCCTGTCACAGTCCCAAGCTCAGCGGCAGAACGCGAAGGCCTCTGTGTCCTCACACCTCACTGTCCCTTGTCAGATCCTTCCCAGTTTTGTCGGTCTGATTGGGGTATTGTTGAGTGTTGTTTCCAATTGTATTTCCCTGACTATGTGTGGGTCTGAGCACTTCTTTATAAGCCTGTTGGCATCTAGATGTCCCTTTTCAAAGTGGCATATTCATCTCTTGTGTTAATTTTTCTATTGAGGTTTCTGGTAAATGGCTTCCAAGGATGACAGCCAACCATTCCTCCCTTCCCTGTAACGTGTGCTGAGCGGTGGAGCCTTTTCCTTCTCCTTGAATCAGGCCAACACTGTGATTTGCCTTAACCAATAGCATATGGCAGAATTGACATGCCTGAACTTCCAAGCCCAGGCCTTAAGGGGCTTTGTCATTTTTGCTTTTGCCCCATAAGACGTCCCGTCTAGGCTCCTGCAAAGAGAAGCCCTAAAGGGTGCCATCTTGGACTCTGCAGCCCCAACTGAGTGACCTGGCCACCCCACACAGGGCAGAGACAAAGCCATCCCTACAGAGCTCTGCCCACATTCAGAAACATGAGCAAACGCATTTTGACGGTTTGGGGTGGCTTGCTATGAAGACACAGATAACAAAAGCAGGTTGTTCTTGTTTCTTCGGACTTCCCAGTGCTCCCTGCAGCCATCGTATATTTCCAGTGCCTCTCCACCACCTCTGCCATCCCCACCCCCACCACGCGGCCATGAGCACATCTGTAAGGGTGCCCTGCCTCTGCCCACAGGGGATCTCTCTCTCCCACAACGGCAAAGCCTTCAGGCATCTGGGCCGAGGAATGTCCAGGCAGGGAGTCTGATGCAGGATGGGTAGGAGTGCAGTGTTTTCTAGGATGGAGGCGTGCACAGCAGAGGGGTTGTCACTAGCCAGAGGTGGCAGACTTTCAAAGGCCCAAGTCCACATGTCCACCTTCTGCCAACAGAGGCAATCTCTCCCTGTTTGGGCCTCCAGACCTACAAATGGGCAGCCCCTGGCCTGGAATGTTTACCCCCAGACTCATACTGCCAACTCCTTTGGGGCTTAATCCAATGTCACCTCCTCCAAGAGGCCCTCCCTGACCACCCTGGTTGAAGTAGCCTCTGAGTCAGTATCACATTGGCCAGTCTGTTTCTTCATAGCCTGTCATCATTTTATGTGTTTGATAACCTGCTTACTCTTCTGTTTCCTTTGCTACCCTGTAAGCTCCATGAGGGTGGGGACAGTGAACCAGCACATAAAGACACCAACCAACCAACTGGTGGCCGTCTCGTCAGTCCTGAACTGATGGCAACTCCATGTGCATCAGAGAAGAACTGTGCTCCACAGGATTTTCAGTGGCTGTGACCGTTCAGAAGCAGGTAGTCAAGCTTTTCTTCCGAGGCAGCTCTGGGTGGATTCAAACCGCCAGTGTTTAACCATGTGCACCACCCAGCAATAAGTCATTGGTCTTGTTTAAAAGAACTAACAAATCTGTTCTGGAAGAAGTGTAGCCGGAATGCCCCTTGGAAGCAAGAATGGCTAGACTTTGTCTCACTACTTTGGTCATGTTGTCAGAAGAGACCATTCCCTGGAGAAGGATATTGTGGATATCCAAGACATCATGGTTGGTAACGTGGAGGGTCAATAAAAGAGGGGAAGGACCTCAATGAGATGGACTGACATGGTGGTTGCAGCAATGGGCTCAGGTATAGTAGGGATAGTGAGGCTGGCACAGGACCAGGCAGTGTTTCCTTCTGTTGTACATAAGGTCTCTATGAGTTTGGAGACAACTTGATGGCACATAACAACAACAACAAACCACCCAGGAATTCCAAACCAGCACATAATTCTAATACAGTTCTAATTCCAAACCAGCACAGGTTCTAAATAAATGTTTGTTGAATGAAAAAATGAGAGTGAATGAAGAAATGCACCAAACAGACCGCAGGTCAGAGGGTGAGAGCACTTGCTTATAAATTCTCGTGTAGATTCATTTACCAAATATTTAGTGAGCACCTACTATGTGCCAGAAACTGCTCTAGGTAGTGGGGTTACATCAGTGAATAAAATGAAGTTTGTATTCTCATAAGTATATATTCTACAGCAAGAGAAAGACAATAAACAAGAAAATAACAATGCCGTGTCAGGGCTAAGCATTAAGAAGAAAAATATAGCAGAGTTAGGGGATGGAGAGAAATGAGGGGCATCTTTTAGACAGGAAGCCTCCCTGGGGAGGTGACATTTGGGCAGAGACCTGAGTGAAGTAAGGGAGGAACAGAGTGTTCTAGGCAGAGGGCATGGCATGTGCAAAGGCCCTGAGGCAGAAGTGTTTGGGTGTGTGGCTGAATGGAGTGAGGGAGAGGAGAGTGGGAAGAGAGGTCACAGACGTCAATTCTGTGAACCCCCAGCCCAGGGCGTCTGGAGGCCGGATTCTCTTATGTTGTCGTTGTTTTCGGTGCTGTTGGGCCGATTCCTACTCATGTTGTTAGGTGCCATCTCACAGTGACCCCACACACACCAGAACGAAGCACTGCTCAGTCCTGCACCATGCTCACAATCACTGCTATGTGTGAGTCCACTGTTGAAGCCACCGTGTCAATCCATTTCCTTGAGGGTCTTCCTTTTTTTTTGTTGACCTGGACTTTACCAAGCATGACGTCCTTCTCCAGGGACTAATCCCTCCTGATAACACGTCCAAAGTACATGAGATGAAGTCCCGCCATCCTTGCTTCCAAGGAGCACTCTGGCTGTACCCCACAGCGACCCCGTGTGACAGAGTAGAACTGCCCCTTAGGGTTTTCTAGGTTGTAATCATTATGGGAGGAGACCTGCAGGTCTTTTCTCCCACGGAGCTGCTGGTGGGATCAAACTGATGACCTTTGGGCTGGCAGCTGCGTGCTTGAACCACTGTACCCCAGGGCTCCTCTTCCTATGTCCAGAAGGTAAATAATCTCCAGGTCCAATGTGATTCACATTCTTTATTTTATAGTCATTTCAATCAGAAGCATTTGAGATCATGAATCATCTGGCCACAGGCCTGAGGTCTTCTCTGGAAAAGCATTAGCCCATACTCTGCCCACACGTGCACCCCACCCACCCCGACAGGCTGCAACTGTATTGAAATACTGAAGTGCTCACTTGGGAAGGAGGTCTCGCTCAAGCTGGCTCAGGGCCCTCTTCTCCCTCCTCCTCTGCTCTCAGGGAAATGGCCAGGACTCCTGTGTACTTTACTCAGGATGAGTTTAGTCCCTGGCGCTACTTCCTGCTGGTGCAGCTGGAAAACCTGGTACCTCCAGGGTACATCGGAAGACAGTGTGAGTTCTGAGTCCCTGGGCTGTTGCATTTTTTGAGGCTGAGCTCATGCTGGCCCAGTCTTTTGGTAGACACTTGCCAAGTGTCTTCTGTATGTGTTGTTGTGTGCCCTCAAGTTGATTCCAACTCATAGTGACCCTAAGGGACAGAGTAGAACTGCCCCCATAGGTTTCCTAGGCTGCATTCTTTACGGGAGCACATCTCCAGGCCTACTCTCCTGCAGTGCACCTGGTGGGTTCAAACCCCAGACCTTCTGGTTGGCATCTGAGCCCTTAACCACTACTACCAGGCCTCCTTCTCCTGGACCTAATATTGCGCTACTCATTAGAGATGGTAAGATGCCTAAAAAACCATGAGGCCTGAGTCCTCCAGGACTCAGCTTTCCTGTCTGCAAAAGGGACTGCATGCAACATTATCACCTGCCTGAGACCTTTGACAAGGCCCTGATTTCTCTTCTGACTTTCCTCTCGGCCCTGAACAGCATGGCCTTTGCTAATTGAACATGCTCACCATTTAGGATGGGTGTGGGGAGGTCAAGTTCAGCTGCAGAAGCAGTGACCACATTCAGGAGGGTCCAGGCTGGTGGGGCTGAGGGTCACCTGCTAGAGGGCAGGGCCCAAGCTTGACCTGACCCCGGAGTTATGACTAAACTGAATCATATTGAGCAGGAAAATCCTATAAAGGTTGGGTAGAGAAGTTGGCTGGCATTGCTACAATTCCCTAACATGCTTTGGAGCCGAGAGAAGCAACCTGGTCCTTCTCCCAGGCCCCAGAAATGGGAACTATCTCTGGTACCGAAGAGGCACCAACCAAACAGAACACCCACCAGTGGTTAACAGCTGAACAACTGGACTGGAACAATTCAGTACCAAATTCCTCTCTGAGGAAAATGATTGCCAAAGGCAAGATGATGTCTTCAGAGTATTACCCTATTAGGGATTGAATTATGTCCCCCAAAATGTGCTTTAAACCCTGACCTCTATGCCTGTGCTTAGAATCCCATTTGGAATGGACTGTCTTTGTTCTGTTCATGAGGCAGGATTAGTGTGGGGTATATCTTGAGCCAATCTCTTCTGAGATATAAAAGAGATAAAACTAGCCAGCAGAGCATGGATGGGGGAAGAGAAATGCCAAGCCATGTGAAGACTGCCCAGGAGCAGAAGCTCAAAGAGACAAGGACTTTCCTGTACAGTGGACAGAGAAGGTCTTGCCCCAGAGCTGGCGCCCTGAATTTGGACTTCTAGCCTCCTGAACTGTGAGAAAATAAATTTGTTTATTCAAGCCACCATATGTGGTATTTCTATAATAGCAGCACTAGATAACTAAGACACACCTAACATGTTAGTCTGGGGAAATGCTCAACTGCGCCCATTGGGATGGATGGCCGTCCCAATGGGGCTAGAGGAAGACCATTCCAGATTCACTGCATTCGGGCTCTCTTGCATCCTTGTCACAGAATAGCTCAGCGATAAAGGAGCTTTTTCGTCACAAAGCAGATCTGGGAGATATCAGAGCCCTGAAACGCATGAGGGAGAATGAGAAAGTGTCTTAGAAAATAAGCCTGTGGGTCTGAGTGGACCACTGGTGGTCACCTTTACTTACTGCATACTGGATCACAGAAAAGAATTGCTTGATGGCCCATGGAGTCCTTGGCAGCAAGTGTTGGTGACAGCCCTCTGGGAGGGCCCAACCCAAGGGGAGTCAGTCCCCTGTGGGAAGTCAGAGAGTCCGAAGTGTGCTGTTGATCAAGGTGGGTGGTAGCGCCGTGACATTGGCTAAGTGGATGTTGGCCCAGACTGGAAAGGTGCCCAGCTGGAAGATGGTCTGTGCCCAGGTATTTATGGCCAAGTTGAGCAGCAGGACGCCCATCAAGTTCATCAGGAATCCCGTCCGTACCTGAAATGGAGCCCAGACTGAGAGAGGGGATGCAGTGTGCCCATTGTAAAGATGGAGAAAACCCAGCCTCAGAGACAGGAAGTCATTCACCTAAGATCTCACAGCTGGGAAGTGATAGAGCCAGGACACAAAACCAGGTCAGTCTACGCCCAAGACCCTTTGATCTTTACACTACCCTGGCCTTTTCAATCACCTCATATGCATGTGAAAACTGGACAATGAAAAAGGAAGACAGAACGGATGCATTCCAATTGTGGTGCCGGCAAAGAATACTGAACGGACTGTGGGCTGCCAGAAGGAACAAATCTCCCTTAGAAGAAATGCAACCAGAACGCACGTTAGAATGAAGATGGTGAGACCTCAGCTAGTTTACTCCGGACACGTCATCAGGTAAGAACCAATTGCTGGAGAAGGACATTATGCTTGGTCAAGCAGAGGGTCAGGGAAACCCTCAGTGTAACGGACTGACACGGTAGCCAAAGTCATGAAGATGGCACGGGGCCAGGCAGCAGTTAGCTCCGTTGTTCATAAGGTCGCCATATGTCGGAGCTGACTTGCTGGCAACTGATAACAGCTGCAAGGCTGTCCCAAGTTGCTGCAGCTGGTCCCCACTTGTAGAGTGGTTTCTAGATGCCAGACACTGAGCAGCCCTTGTCACAGGTTATGTCATTTAACTCCTGTTCTACCCATTGTCTCAGAGTTGATTCCGACTCCTAGTGACCCTACAGGACAGAGTAGAACTGCCCCATGGGTTTCCAAGGCTGTAATCTTTAGGGAAGCTGATTGCCACATCTTTCTCCTGCTGAGTGGCTGGCGGGTTCCAACTGCCAACCTTCTGGTAAGCAGCCAAGTGCCTAACTCATTACTCCCAGGGAGTAACATATGCAAGTAGCCATGCCCTGCTCAGGACGAGCAATGTCTCTCCATCCTCTTCTATCTCTTTCTGCTCCTCGACATTGCTTAGCAGGTCTCCGTCACCACCAGGTGCTGGTTCACCAGAAGGAGCCTGCCCACCACGAGGAGCCCGCCCACCGCGAGGAGCCCGCCCTCTTCTCCAGGCCTCAGTCTGAAGATTCCAGACTCACCATGTCCTTGACCATTAAGTGTCCAGAGGCGAAGGCGATTGAGTTGGGGGGCGTCGAGACTGGGAGCATGAAGGCGTAGGAGCAGCCGACTGTGCCGGGAATCATCACGTACAGGGGGTTCACTCGCAGGCGGATGGCCTGGGCCAGGAGGGGGCCGGAGAGACCAAGACACAGACAAATACAGGGAGGCCATAACCAGAGGTAGAGACGGAGTCAGAAAGAGAGTGACACACAGTCATAGAGATTCAAAGAGGTGGGCAGAGGCAGGAGAGAGGACAATGACGTATGGACAGATACCGGAAGAGTGACAGACAGCAATCAAGAGCAAATGAGCAAAGCCAATTTAGACAGAGAGAAAGGCAGCCACAGAGACCGAACAGAAGGGCCCCAGACCAAGCGCAAGCGGGAGAGAACAGCGAGGTTAGTGACAATGGGGCCGCCTTGCTGGCTCACCTGAAGGACAGGCTGGGGACTTATGGGAACTCTCTTCCCAAGTTTGAGCCAATCAGAGTCACCTGAAGGGCTTGCTAAAACCTGACTGCGGGGTCCCAGTGCCCAGCCTTTGATTCAGTAACAGGAGGCGGGGCGAGTTTTCACTCTACTTTGTATCAGAATCATCTGGAGGTTTGTTAATGTGCAGACTGCAGGCCCACCTCCAGTGTTTCAGACTCCTGACTGGAAAGGGTTTGGGCTGGGACCAGAGCATGTGCATTTCTAACGAGGGGATGCTGCTAGTCTGGGGACCACAGTACAAACCCAAACCCAAACCCACTGCTGGCAAGTAGATTTCCAACTCATAGCGACCCTGAGGGACAGAGTAGAACTGCCTTGTAGGGTTTGCAAGGCTGCAAATCCTACTGGAAGCTGGATTGCCACATTTTTCCCCTGGAAGCGGCTGGTGGGTTCGAACTGAGATCTTCTCCTTTAGCAGCTGAGTGCTTAAACACTGCACCACCAGGGACACTGCTGATGAAAACTAGGGCTCTAAACTAACCAACCGCCCCCCCCCCCCCGTGCCTGGTCTGGATGTCAGAGAGAGCTCCAAATGGCACTTGCTGGCCAGCGTTACCAGGGCAGTGGGTACTATTTGGAGAGTCTTGGCTGTCACAGCTGGGCGAGGGGTGCTGCTGGCATCTAGGGGGTGGAGACCAGCATCCCCCTGAAGTTGCCCATCCCAGGTTATTCAGAGAGAGTCTAGAGTGCTAAGGAGCTCTCTTGGTGCGGTGTGCAAGGCAGTTGATTGCTAACCAGAAGTTTGGGGGCTCAAACCCACAAGCTGCTCTGCAGAAGGAAGATGGGGCAATCTACTTCCGTAAAGATTTACAGCCTGGGAAACCCAGTGTGTGTGTGGGGGGTCTCTGTGAGTCCGAATCAACTGGATGGCAGCAAGTTTGGTTTGGAGTTGAGAGCCTTGCCTGCCGCTAGAATTCTTCCTGTGGTTGCTGGTCTGTTCAGACTTTCTACTTCCTCTAACTCCAAATCGGTATGCATATTTCCCTAGAAAGCTCTCCGCATCACTGGGTTTCCCTGCACTGCAAACCGATTTAGTGTACTTAGAAAATATTTACTCTATTTAAGCATTTCTTGAAGGAAAAAAAAAAAAAACACAACAGTATTTCTTAAACATCACACTGTGGTTCTGAACTTCCACGCATTTTGAAAGTGAGCCGTGGTAACTGCGCCCCCTGAGGGAGCCCCCTGGAACCCGGAAGAGGTTTCTGAATGTGTGTTGGTAGGGGGCAGGAACGTTCCTCCCCCGCCTGCCTGCGCGCACCCCGCCCCCGCCCCCGCCCCGACCCTCACCAGCTCGGCCAGCACGGGCAGGAAGATGATGGTGGCTGCGGTGTTGCTGGCGAACTCCGTGAAGAAGGCGATGACCACGGTGATGAGCAGGACGGCCAGCATGGGCGGCACGTTTTCCAGGGGGCGTAGCTGCGTGCCGATCCACGCCGACAGCCCCGACTCCTGCGGGAGGGGAGGGGCGAGAGGGCTCTGCTCACTCATCCCACCACCCCGCGCCAAGCCCCCTGGGTGCGCCCAGCATAGAGGGTTAGGAGCCGTCATGAGGATGACATTATGCCCCGCCATGAATGGAGACGGAGGTTCAGAGAGGGTGAGTGACCTGTGCAAGGTCAAACAGCAGCAAAGCCAGGCTGGCATTCAGCTTCCCTCCTTCTTGGGTTGCCTCTCTGCTCCCTGCTCTACAGGGTTTGATCCTAACTATGACTGCTTGAAGAAATCAGGGCACAGAGACATTTATACACCCCTGGACCCCCAAATAACCCCCCTTGGCTCTAGGACCCATAAACTGTAAATTAGGTGGGAGAGAGGAATCAGACCTTCCAGGTAAATCTCATCCCGCCTTACAGAAGTAGATTGCCCAGTCTTCCTTCCACAGAGCTGCTGGTGGGTTTGAACTGCCAGTCTTCCAGTTAGCAGTCAAATGCCTTAGGCACTACACCACCAGAGCTCCTTAACTTTATATATAATGAGATATTAATATGTAACCCATATATAATACATATAAGATAGACATTATAAGTATGTATAATACAAAACATGATCAGCTATATATCGAACATAATACAATTAATGCTTATCAACAATGAAGATATTTATGATCAGCAGTAAGGATAATGATTACGATGAATAATAATAATGTAAGTATTAATGGCATTAATATTGTGTTATTATCCACCATCCCTGAGGCTCTTAGGGCACTAAGTGCCCCATAAAGCCTCAAAGATGCATTGTTGACTGCTGACTCCTTCTATCCATCCCACAGGGTAGATATTATCCTTTCTGTAGAGGGGAGCCCCTGGGGGGGGTGCAAACGGTTAGTGCGCTTAGCTGCTAACTGGAGGGTTGCAGGTTCAAGTCCATCCAGATGTGACTCAGAAGAAGGACCTGAGGACTCGGCCATTGGCAGTCCTGTGGCACACAGATCTACCTGACGCGTGTGGGGTCCCCAGGAGCTGGCGTCGACTTGTCCGCAACTGGATTTATTTTACAGACGGGGAACTGGACTAGGAAGGTTTTGGTGACTTGCCTCAGGTTCCCCAAAGTGGTGTCTGAGCCTTGTTTCACACTCAGGGCCATCGACCTGCACAAGCTAACATGCTCCTCTGAAGGTCCCTGCCACCCAGGCACCCTCCTCTGGACACGCTAGTCTGTTACCGCCCCTCTCAACCAAGGAGCAGTGCCCAGAGCTGGCCACAGTGCCCCAGGACAGAGAAGGGGCCGGCCAGATCTACTCTGCTCCTTAACCACTGCTCTCTCCACTGACTTCTGCGGCAGTCACTCTGCTGGTGAGCACGTAGTATGTATTCCCCACCTATGCTCTCCCGTCATCAGCGTGTCCTTAAATCATCCTGAGTCTCTGGTGGTGTACTGGTAAGGCACTGCGCTGCTAACCAGAAGGTCAGTGGTTCAAACCCACAAGCCGCTCTGCAGAAGGAAGATGGGGAGATCTACTTCCGTAAAGATTTCCAGCCTTGGAAACCCAATGGGGGTTGCTATGAGTCAGAATCTTGATGGCAGCGAGTTTGGTTTTGGTTTTGTGACCCCCAAAGCAGCAAAGCTGCAAGATGTAAAATGTGCTCTGTGCTACCCCCTAGTGGTGCCGTGCAGCAATAGCGCAATAAATCAACAAAGGGACAACCTATAGATCATTTTTTTGAACAAAGATAACAAGCCAGGGGCTTAGAAGCTGGTCAAGGGTAGAGCTGGCTTAGTTCCCTAAAACCTATCATGTGGAATCAACTATATTTCTACCATAGTCATGCTTTTAAACCCAATATCTTCTGGTACCAATACATTTTGTTTTATCAAAGGAACTTTATATTTTAGGTGCAATAGAAAAATTGTTACCTATATCTCTGGTAGCTTGTTGTTATGTGCCGTCGAGTCGGCCCCGACTCATAGCGACCCCTCCTTGGGTTTCCGAGGCGGTATCACTACGGAAGTAGGATTGCCCAACCTTCCTTCCGAGGAGTGGCTGATGGGTTTGAACCGCCAGCCTTCTGGTTAGCAGTCAAGTGCTTTAGCCACTATGCTAACCAGAAGGCTGGCAGTTCAAACCCACCAGCCACTCCTCGGAAGGAAGGTTGGGCAATCCTACTTCCGTAGTGATACCGCCTCGGAAACCCAAGGAGGGGTCGCTATGAGTCAGGTCCCACTCGATGGCACATAACAACAACAACAACAACATCCAGAGCTTAACATTTCATAATGGATTCTAGAATACAGCATACTGATTTTATATAAACAAAATAATATAGTCCTCCCTACAACTTGAATTAAAAGTCACCTTCACTTCACAAATACCATATTTTTCACATATAATGCACCTATGTAAATAGCACATATATACAGATAACATGCATAGGAAACTAAGGTGCCAGGGGTTGTGCTGTTTGCAAAAAGCATATAAGTGCACATTGTTTGCATAAAATATGGTAATACATGCTTAAATATAGTTTCCCTTAAAAAAAAAAACAGTCCTTGTAGACTACAGGTGCTTCTTTGACACTGCACCTTTGTCTGATAGGTTGGCAAGTAGGGTACCTGCCAGAGCCAAGGCCCCAGGGCCTCTCCTGACCTAGGAAGCTCTGCAAGGAAGAAACGGGGCCACTGGTTCTCCCCACAGACCACTGTTCTGGCACAGAGCGACAGCAGTGTGCACGATTAAGGGGAGAGAGGCTGGTGACAGGGAATATTAATGACCTGGGCAAGTGAGAAGCCAAGAGCTTCCCTGTAGCTGGGCCTCAGAGTCACAGGCTTCCAGCCAATGTCCCAGCTGCCCCTCAGGTCCTTGGCTCGGCTTCTGGAGCTGGAGGGAGGTCTGGAAGCTCCATGAGAGAGGAGAACCCCAGTGGTGAACCCCAGTGGCCTGGGGTTCTCTTGGGGACTCCAAAGGGGCCTCACCAGCCCTTTCTCATTCCCTCAGGAATCAGAAGCTCCATTTCCTTGGAAACTCACTGCTCCCAAAGAATTCCCAGGGACTCTGGGGACCAAGAGCAGGCACGGTGAGAGGCAGCGTGGCTGGAAGGGGGCAGAGAAAGGGCCCTGGCTTCAGCTTCATCACTTTCTGGTTGTGTCGTCTTGGACAAGTGACTTAACGTCTCCATGCTTCAGTTTCCCTACCTGTCAGCCGGGGATAATCACAGTACCTGTCTCAGAGAGATGTTGGGAGAAAGGGAGCTAGTCTATAAAGCACTTAGGAAAGTGCTTGGGCTCGTGGTGTGGGCCCATACATGTCAGCTGGGGTTAGTAACAGCAAAGTCACAAGATGCTAGCAATGGCAGAATACTCAGCAATCACCCAATGCTCTGGTTCTCAAACTGTGTTCCTTAGGGCCCCCAAAGATGCCAAGAAGTGCTTGTGGCTGCCTTGAGGAGCTGGGGTGGGGGAAGGCTGAACCGGCAGGATGGAGCTCCCCTCATCCTTCCCTCCCACTTCCACCAGGTCTTCCCCCCTCGACCTCTTTTATATACAGTATAGTCGCATCTCAGGAGCCCTGGCAGAACAGTGCTTAAGCATTTGGCTGCTAACAAGCAGGTCAGCAGTTCAAACCCACAAGCTGCTCTATGGGAGCAAGATGTGACAAGTTTGCTTCCCAAAGAGATTTATAACCTTGGAAACCCTATGGGGGCAGTTCTGCTCTGTCCTAGAGGATCACTGTAAGTTGGAATCAACTTGATGGCAATGAGCATGGTCTTTTAATGGGTAGGACCACATCATATAAGGAGGGTGTTCAGTTCAATGTTCAAAATAGAAATGTATGGTCAAGAATACCTTTGAAAAGCTCTTACAAGGCCCTAAGACACGGCAGACTTGACTGTGTGTATACAACTCTGTATAATAATTTCCAGGTGGAGAGAGTCAGAGAATTTGATTAAAGGAAGGAAAAAAGAGAAGGCTTTATGGCCACGTGTGGACCTTCAAACCCTCCTGCCACTTACAAGCTATGTGGCCTTGGGCAAATTAATGAGTGTCTCTGTGTCTTCATTTCTTCAAGGGGTTATGGTAAGAATTGAGTAAGTACACATAAAACAGTCCTGTAACAGACTGTAGTGCATATGATTCTTTTATTATTTACTTAATTTAACAAACACTTAACCTAGTACTTAAGGAGCTCTGGTCATGTAGTCAGTGGTTCACACCCACTGCCTGCTTCACGGAAGGAACATGGGGCAATCTACTTCCATAATCCAACGGACGCCACTATGAGTTGGAATTGACTCGATGTCAGTGAGCTTGGTTTGGTTTTGGGATATAGGACTCATTCTCCACTGAGCACTGTCCTAAGCACTTGGCTAATATTGTCTTATTTAATCTTCGTCACAGCTCCATGAGGTTGGTACTATGATTATCCCCTTCTTGTAGGTGAAGAAACTCAGGCTCAAAGACATTAAGTGGTTTGCTGAAATAAGTGAAGTGACTTGCCCTAGGGTTGGAATTTAAAACCAGAATCCAGCTTTTAATCACTTTCCCAGCCTGCCTGTCCGACCAGGTGACCACGATAAAGGTGACTGCCAGCAACCTAGCAGAGAATGAGGGGCTGGGGCGGGCACCCACGTCTCCACCGTGTTTGTTGTGGTGGAAATGAAGTAAGATATACGGGAAGGTGTCAGGGCAAGACCGTCTCTCACCTATGAGCTAGTAAAAAATAACAGTCGTGAAGATGATCGGGGCTCCTGGTTTTAGCAGCTGGTATGTGCCAGTGCCCTGCTAGGCACTGCCCATACGTTATATAATCAATGCTCAAAACAGCCCCTCTTGTAGGTTGTGTCCACTTTGTAGGTACCACTATGTACTGGGGCTCTGCTAGATGCTGGGAGCAGTGGAGAGAGCAACACAGATGAGGTCCCTGCCTTCATGGAGCGTCTGTCTAATAGCAGAGACGATCAGTAACCAACAAATGAATAAGATCATTGAGACGGTGACACCAGCTGCCATGCAGTCGATGCCCGCTCGTGGTGACCTCATGGTGTCAGAGCAGAACTGTGCTCCGTAGAGTTTTCGGTGGCTGGTTTCTCAGGAGTGGATCACCAGGCCTTTCTTCTGAGGTCCCTTTGGTGTTCTAGAACCTCCAACCTCTCAGTTAGCAGCCTAGTGCACTAGCCATTTGCACTACCCACAACCAAAACCAAACCCACTGCCAATGAGTCGATTCTGACTCATAGCAGCTCTATTATTGTTGTTATGTGCCGTCGAGTCAGACCCAACTCACAGCGACCCCTCCTTGGGTTTCCAAGGCAGTATCACTATGGAAGTACATTGCCCAACCTTCCTTCCGAGGAGTGCCTGGTGGGTTTGAACCGTCAGCCTTCTGGTTAGCAATCAAGTGCCTTAGGCCCCATAAGGTTTCCAAGTCTATAAATCTTTACAGAAGCAGACTGCCTCATCTTTCTCCCATGGAATGGCTGGTAGGTTTGAACTGCTGACCTTTTGGTTAGCAGCCTAATGCTTTAACCACAGTACCACCAGGGCTCCTTTGCACCACCCAAGGACTCCTTAATTTAGGGGGTAGGTATGGTGGGGAAATGAGAGAGAGTGGGTAGAGGTGGGAGGCTACTCTACCCTCTCTGAGGAGGTGACCTTGGAGCTGAGACCTGAAGGTTACGGACTCAGAGATGTCAAGGGAGAACACACAACAGAAGGAAAAGCACATGCAACAGTTGTGGGGTGCAGCTGAGGAACTGTAAGGAGGCAGAGGGAGCGGAGGGGTGTAAAGAAGGGAAAGAAAAAGAGGAGATGACTCTCGGGAGGTCGGCAGGGGCTAGCCGAGCTGGGCTTGTGGGTGGGCCGAGCAAAGCCTTTGCTTGACTATCAGTCTGTGTGGAGTCCTGGGTTTTGCAGCAGGAGGACACTGCAGTGAGGACACTGAGTGGTTTAAGTGAGTTTTTCAAGCTCAGAGTGAGTGCTGGGATCTGCTTCCAGCCGGTCAGAACCACCTCTCAGCAGCCATGCATCCAGACTCACACTGGACCCAACCTAGGCCTGGGGAAGGTGCTGGACCAGGGCCCGGAGGTAGGATGTGCCGTAAGCATTCCAGTTGCTTCTGCTCCAGTCTGCAGTGACTTGCAGTGGCCTGGGGCAGCCTGCGGAGAGGATGGTACCAGCAGGAGCTGGGGGAAGGGGCAGCTGCCACACAATGTCCCTGTTGAACAGAAATCCCGGCCAACTGCCCAGGGCTGGGCCCAGAGCCAGCCTGGCCTCCTACCATGCTGAGCAGTGCCGCAGCCCAGCCCCCACCAAGAGATGGGGCTTTTCCCACCGCTCCTGGGGCTCAGAGAAGCTTGTGGAGCACAGGAACACCTCAGCCGGCCTCCTGCCTCCGGATCAGACTGGGTTCAGATGATCTCCATAAATGGCACCATTTCTACCAAGTTGCTCAGGCCAACAATCCCCCAGCCATCCTGATTCTGCCCTTTCTTACCCAACATCCAATCAATTACATGCAACTAGGCCTAGCTTGGTTCTAAAATCTGCACATGTATTGATTCATTCAATGATTATGACAACTCTATGAGCAGGATACACTATTTTATAGATGAGGAAATGGAGGCACAGAGAGGTTTAGTAACTTGCCAAAGATCATATAGCTAAGAAGTGGGGGCTTTGTGACCCCAACCCAGAAGGTCTGGCTCCACAGCTCATGCTGCCTACCATTGTACTGCACTGTCTCTTCAGGATGTCACTTCCCCTAGTGTGGTGCAGTGAATCAAGTCATATGGCCCTTCTAGCCATGGTCTTGTGACTCCCACACAATGACTGGGTGGAGCTATGCAAATAGGGTTTTGTGGCCCACCAGGGGGATTGGACAGCATGCTAATAATGCAAACAAGGTGTATGGAACGCTTGTGGGGGTGGAACCATGCAGATAAGGTGTATGGAACCCTAACGAGGGGATTGACCAGTTTGGCATCCTGCTAGGCTTCAAATGAGACAATCCTGGAGGCTGAGAGGGGACCTTGCTACCAACAAGAAGAGTCAGGAGCAGAGTGCATTCTTTAGATCCAGGGTCCCTGCACTGAGAACCTTCTAGACCCAGGGTACAGGCTGAGCTCTGTAACACCAGAGATTGCAGGAGATGGCAAGCACCACAGAGTCCATGGCACAGACAGGGCAGCAGAACCGGGGCGGTGAGGGGACTGGTACAAGGCAGTGGGACTGCCAGTCCCTGAGTCAAGAGAACTGAGAGTTTTTGGGGAGAAGGGTTCCTGGGGGAGTAGGGTGCCTCTAAGCATTGATCAGGAGAGCTAAGGAACTTTGTAACACTTGCCTGAGCAGAACAGAGGCCCAGGGGCCAGAGCTGAGAGAGAGGTGTGCCTGTGGGCGTGGCTAAGAAACTGTCCTGACCAAAGAACTACATCCTGAGTCATTTCTGATCCTGAATTGTAACCTATTACTTCCCTAAAAACCCCATAATTGTGAGTATGGTCTGAGTTCTGTGTGGCCATTGCAATGAATGATCAAACCCAGCAGAGGAGTAAGGAACTCTGGTGCTTTACTGGTTAAAGCATTTGACTACTAACCAAAATGTCAGTGGTTAAAAACCACCTGCTGCTCCGTGGAAGGAAGATGGGGTGGTCTGCTTCCACAGATCTACAGCCTAGGAAACTCAATGGGGTCACTACGAGTTGGAGTCGACTCAATGGCAGTGAGTTTGGGCAGAGAAGTAGAAAGTGCTGTGGGGGAGACGGCTCATGTCAGAATTGGTTAAAAAACATTGGTGGGTGGAAGTATGTCTGACTTTAGCCTCATAGGAATCAGCCTTGGCCTGAGGCTGATGGTGCTTCTTCCTCCCACTCATGAAGTTAGAGGAGGTCTGATGTCACCCGGGAAGCCTTCCCTGATACACCCCTCAGTAGGAGGTGGTAGTGTAAAATGTCAGACAGACATTAGTTCAAATCCCAGCTCTGCTACCTATGAATTGTGTTACTTAGAAGCAATCACTTAACTTCTCTGGACCTCCTTTAAACAAAAACCAAACTCATTGCCGTCAAGTCGGAACCAACTCATAGCGACCTCTCCTTGGGTTTCCGAGGTGGTATCACTATGGAAGTAGATTGCCCAACCTTCCTTCCGAGGAGTGGCTGATGGATTTGGACCACCAACCTTCTGGTTAGTAGTGAAGTGTCTTAGACACTATGCCACCAGAGCTCCTGGGCCTCCTTTAGAACTTCCTAAAACAGGGACAAGAATAGTAGTTTTACTCATCTATCCTTCTATTCCTTTGAAAGTCTGCACGATTGTACAAAGGAGCCCTAGTGGCTCAATGATTAAGCAGTCAGCTGCAAACAAAAAGATTGGTGGTTCAAACCCACCCAGCAGCTCTGTGGAAGAAAGACTGTTCCATGAAGATTACAGCCTAGAGAAAGCTATGGGGCAGTTCCACTCTGTTGCACGGAGCCACTATGAGTCAGAACTGACTTGCGGCACCCAACAATACTATTGGACGTGTGTTACTTATTGGAAAAAATGAATAAAATAAATATTTCATGAAAAATAGTACATGTGTGGAAAACCTTAATGTGCCACCCAGACCCCCTTCAGGGACTATCTTGTTGCCCCAGCTGCAGGGAGTGTGGTCAGCAGGTGGTCTTCAGTGTCACCCCTGAGGGACTGTCCT
>NW_006921636.1:10236262-10246746 GCF_000298275.1 Orycteropus afer afer | reverse complement strand
GATCAAAGACTTCAGTATAGATTACACCTCAACATAAAGAAAACAAGTCTTCACAGTTGGCTCAGTAAGCAACATCATGATAAATGGAGAAAAGATTGAAGTTGTCAAGGATTTAATTTTACTTGGATCTACAATCAACACCCATGGGAACATCAGTTGAGAAGTCAAACGAAATATTGCACTAGACAAATCTGCCGCAAAAGACCCCTTTAAAGTGTTGAAAAGCAAAGATGTCACTTTGAGGACTAAGGTGCACCTGACCGAAGCTATGGTATTCTCACAGGCCTCATGAAAGCTGGACAGTGAATAAGGAGGACCAAAGAAGAATTGATGCCTTTGAACTATGGTATTGGCAAAGAATAGTGACTATACCATGGACTGCCAGAAGAATGGACAAATTTGTCTTGCAAGATGTACAGCAGGAATGCTCCTTGGAAGTGAGGATACTGAGACGTCGTCTCCCATCCTTTGGTCATGTTATCAGAAGGGACTAGTCCCTGGAAAAGGACATCATGCTTGGTAAAGTAGAGGGTCAACAAAAAAGAGGAAGGCCCCCAATGAGATGGACTGACACAGTGACTACAACAAAAGTGTGAGGGTGGTGCAGGGCGGGGCAGGGTTTCGATCTGTTGCACACAGGGTCACTGTGAGTCGGAACTGAGTGACAGCACCTAGCAACAACAGTATTGGATATTTCTCTCACTGTGGTTTAGAGAATAGACTAAACTGCCTAGATTCTAACCCTGAGTCCATAACTGAGGGACCTTAGGGAAGTTACTCTACTTCTCTGTGCCTCAGTTTCCTTCATCTATTAAAAAAAGAAACAAAAAAAACCTCACTGCCATCGAGTCCATCCGACTCATAGCAACCACTCCTTGGGTTTCCAAGGCAGTATCTCTATGGAAGTAAATTGCCTAGTCTTCCTTCCAAGGAGTGGCTAATGGGTTTGAACCTCCAGCCTCCTGGTGAGCAGTCAAATGCCTTAGGCACTATGCCACCAGATGGGACTAATAATGGCATCTATATCCTAGGCGTGTCGCGAGGCTTATGTGAGTTAATATGTGGAAGGCACTGAGCCGTGCTGGCACGTGGTGAGCACACTGCTGGAAGGTCTCTGTGCTCCGAGCCCACTAGCCATGATATCATGATTATCATTCCCATCCTGCCCTCCGTGGCGGTCCAGATTGTAGTCCTCACGCTCTCCGCAGCAGCAGACACCGAGTGCGGGCCAGGAGGCAGCACAGTTATCCCATTTGGTGGGGCCTGCAGGGCCGTGCAGTCCACTGCCTGTCACTGCAGCACCTGTAGCCGGCCCCGCCCAGCCCCACAGTGCAGCCCCTGCCCTGGCCTTACCTCACAGCCTTTGGCCATGGCGAAGCCCCCACCCAGGAGGAGGATGATGCTCCAAGGCACTGTCTCCTGGGCCTTCTTCCACGTCAGTAAGGGCTCCGTCTCCATGTTGGGAGCTGGGCAGAGAGAGGGACCCAACACAGTATCAGGGAGGGCCACTCAGCCTGGGAAGGGGCTCCTGAACCCTGCAGCCCCATCTTTGTGGGGACACTGAGGGGTCCCCAGGAAGCCACACTCTGTCTCGAGTCTGGTTCGGGAGCTTTAGGAAAACCCCACAAGCATCGTTCTGGGACGGCCACTTGTACTGAGCGTGAGACTGTTGCCGCGGCTCCCACTGTGGGGCGGGACATCTCCTGGGCCCGGGCACTGCCCTTGCAGGCATGCTCCCACCTCACAGGGCAGTGCTATTTTTATCCTCATTTACAAGAGAAAGGCTTTCTTTCTAACTGAATGTATTCAGCGATGGGAAAAAGAGGAAGGAAATTCATGAAAACAGAAACTAAGGCCACGTCTGGCCCATGAGTTCATGGGATAGTTTCTATTTTGTCAAAAGTGGCCATGTGGCAAAATGGTTAGGACAAGGGTCAGCAGACATGCTCTGTGAAGGGCTGGAGAGAGAATACTGCAGGCTTTGCAGGCGATGCGCCATCACTTTGGCGTGAAAGCAGCCGCAGACGCTATGGAAACCAGGAAAACTCTGCAGGGTTGTGGTGGGCTGGACTTGGCTGTGAGCGCCCGTCTGCCTCCCTGCATGGGTCGCAGTCCTGGGTCTAGGCACATGCTCACCCTTTCTCTGAGCCCCATCTCCTCAGCTAACACAGGCACAACAACAGGACCTGGGCACTGACTGAGGTCACGATGGAGCTGTATGTGGAGAGGGACACTCTTGTCCAGTTCACATCTGGATCCTCAGGGTGTCGAGCGGTGCTGGGGCCTGGTGGCTGCTGTCAAGTCAATGCCGACTCATAGCGACCTGACGTGACACAGCAGAAACTGCCCCACAGTTTCCTAGGCTGCAGTCTTCCGAGAGCAGATCTCTAGGTTTTCTGTCCTACAGAGCTGCTAGGTATGAATCACTAACCTTTTGGTTAGCAGCTGTGATTGACCTTGTGCCGCCAGGGCACCTGTAGTTAGTCCATAAATAACCAGTTAAAAAACAAACCTGTTGCCATTTAGTTGATTCTGACTCCATAAAGCCACGTCAAATAATATATACGAGACGCTTAGCCCAATGCCTGATGCAGAGTAAAGCCTGCTCCAACTCTTCACTGCAGGCTGAGACCTGGGAGGCAGGGAGGACAGGTCTGGCCTCTGGTGGTGTTAGATGCTGTCCAGACAGTTCTGACTCATGGCGACCCCAAGGCACAGAGCACAACTGCTCCCTAGGGTTTTCTGGGCTGTGGTCTTTACGGAAGCAGGTCACTAGGTATTTCTCCCGTGGAACCACCGTGTGGGTTTGAACTGCCGACCTTCTGGTTAGCAGCCAAGCACCTATCCATTGGGCACCCGGTAGTTCTGTGCCCAGAGAGGTCCCAGTCATGCAATCACTGACATTCTTTCCCTTCTCGTTGGCTTTTTCCGAATATTATACAGTGGTTGCCTAAACAAAATTTTATAACCAGGAAATAAAGACAACAGGAAGCTACTTAAGAAAATCCCTCCACTAACTCTGCAGGCAGCCTACAGGTGTATATACACACTTGAGGAATCGCTCACTGCCAGGGAATTCTTGAGCCACGTGCAACATAGCATTGAGCCCGGAATTGGAAAAGGTGATTGGAGATGGCAGGTGGCCCTGCCTTCTGCCTTCCAGTAGTTAAAATATTATTTCATTAACAAGGCAGCTAAGGTCTAAAAAAGTAAAGTGTTTTTCCCACCTCGCAGGTAAAGGTAGGAGGGAAGAAGTGAAAAAGCCCTGAACTGAGTTTAACATAAAAACCAAACCAAACACGCTGCCGTCGAGTCGGAGCCGACTCACAGAGACCCCTCCTTGGGTTTCCGAGGTGGTATCTCTATGGGAGTAGATTGCACAACCTTCCTTCCCAGGAGTGGCTGGTGGATTTGAACCGCCTGCCTTCTGGTTAGCAATGCAGATTAAATGAGCTAACGAATGGCAAGCGTTTATAAGACTGTCTGCCATGTAGGAAGTCATCAATTAATGTTAGTTATTGAAGTCCTTGAGTGGGGAAAATGGTGAAGGCCCTTGGCTGTGAACCAAAAGGTTGAAGGTTCAAGTTTATCCAGAGGCACCTCCGCAGACAGACGGAGAGATTTACCTCCAAAAACTCCGCCTTGGGAAACCCTGTGGAGCACAGTCCCCCCGACACACTCGGGGTCTCCATAAGTCAGAGCTGACTCGATGGCAACTGGTTTGTTATTATTATTGTTGTTGGTATTATTTTCCCATCCAGCTGTGCTCTTGCCACTACTTCTTGTAAGACTTCTAACTATGTGAATTTCCCATTTCCAGCTCAACGTGATGCCTCCTGGACGTTAGAGCAGTGGCTAAAAGTGCAGGCTCGGTGGTTGAACTAGATTTGAATCCTAGCTCTGCTGTTGACTAGCTGTGTGACTGGGGCCAGTGACTCTGCTTCTTTGAGCCTCAGTTTTCCCATCTGCAAAGCCAAGTAATGGCACCACCCTCAGAGACTCATGGGGAAGATGCAATAGCCTGTGTGTGCAAAGTGTACAGCACAGGGCCTGGCCCAGAGCCAGTCCTTGGGTCGTTTATTTTAAAAATAGACATTGAGCACCTACTATGTACCGAGCAATCTCCTAGGCACTAGGGACCCCGCCATAGCCAATTCAGAGAAAATCTTACTCCATGGAGAACTTGCATTGCAGTAGGAGAAGCAGATGAAGAACAAGTAAATATAATGTCAGGAAATTGTGAGTGCTCTGAAGAAGGAGAAATACGGTGAAGGGCTGGAGAGGGAGAAAGGAGGGGTGTCTTTTAGATGGTGTGGTCAGGGCAGGTTTCCTGGGGATGTGACATTTGGACAGAGCCCTGAATGAAGTGATGGACTGAGCCAAGCAAGAGGAAGAGAGGAAATGGAAGCTATCATCATCTTCATCATCTACCTCATGATGATGAACCCTAAGTATAGGGCCTGGCACAGAGTCAATACTCAATCACTACTTATTGAATGACCATAAAGACAGAGACATGAGAGCAATTCAGACCCTTAGGAAACTGAAGGAAAATGAGTAGAATGAGAAAATCAAGATTGGCCTGGTCACTTGGGTTCTAAATCCTGTTTCTTTTTAACTTGTGTGACCTCCATCAAGTCACTCTCTCTCCATGGGCTTCTATTTCCTCATCTGGAAACTGACAGTGAACACCCTCTAAGGCCCCACAGAAGCCCTGAGGGCTTAAAGCTAAAAACGTTCCATTTCAGGTGGCTTAATGGTGGGTGGTGCTCCTGGACCTGCCCATCCATCAGGTAATGCAGGGAATTCCAATTCAAGGGATCCATGGCCATAGGGGCATAAACGCTCGCTGGGGCAGAGACAACACACTGATGTGTTTTAACCTGGCCCCGTTGGCCCATGCAGTAGTTTTGTTTTTCAATTTTCATTAGTTGCCAATATTTAAAACGAAGGAGATTAAAAAAAAAAAAAAAATCCACATTTTTTACTTCTCTGTAAATTGGACAAAACTGGTCCTGCTTTCCTGCATGGTGATGATCAGTGGAAATTGAGTGGCGGCTTCCCCCTTTACTTGAGCTCATCAGTTTTCCACAGACCCCACCGCGCCCTGATGCTCTTCCCTTAGCATCACCTCTCTGATGTTGTTTTTCTATTGACACAGAAAGTGTTCTCTGCCCCCAAAACTGTGGAAGGCGCAATGGCCAGGGTAGGCTATATGTTTCCTGGAAAATGTTTCCCAGAACATACATAATTTCCCTGCTGCCTCCCTGTAGGCATTGGAGCTTGCAACCCCAGATCTACAGAACCACTAAATATCAGAGAGGGGAGGCGTCTAAGGGACCTCTCACTTCTTCAATGAGACAGCTTGGCCGAGGCAGCAAAGAGACTTACTCGAGGTCACCCAGCAAGTTAGTAACAGAGTCGGGACAGGAGACCTCTGTGACACAGTGCCTCCCTCACAGCCCCAGCTGAGAGGCAGCCTTGTGAACCTACCCACAGAGGAGTGACCATGGATGGACACCTGACCAAGGACAGAGGCTGTCAGGAGCCAAGGGGTGGCCTGGTAGAAGACCTTCTCCAAGAACAAGCTGGGCCAGTCAGATTCTTACATTCAGAAGTAAGAACAAGAAATAGACAACTGGGCAAAGAGAAGTGACAGCTAAAGGTGAAAGAAGAAACACAAAGAGAGAGGTGTCAGGTGATGTGGGGGGGCCATGAACAGGGTGAAGTGCTGTGAGGAAGCAGAAGCTGAGGTTCTAAGACATGGAAGGAGGCTGTGAGGAGCTGGATACCCCAAGGAAACACAGGCTGTGAGGGAGTAGATAAACACTATGAAGGAAAAAGCACTGGGAGAGAATGGAAGCTGTGAAGAAGCAGAAAGCATGAGGGAGTAGATGCTTTGAGGGCACAGAAGCTCTGGTAGGACAGGCATTACGCTGCCGTTAGCTACCGTCAAGTCTGTCTCTGACTCACGGTGCTCCCAGGCACAACGGGATTGGACTGTACTGCTCCATGGGGTTTCCACTGGCTGGTTTTTCTGGAACTAGATTTCTAGGCCACTCTTCCTAGGCTGTCTTAGTCAGGAAGCGATGCTGAAAGCTATCCAGCATCATAGTAACACCCAAGTCCCCACTGACAGACAGGTGGTGACTGGCCAGAAGGGAAGCCCGTTCTGCACACGGAAGGCAAACTCTACCACTAAAGCACCGATGCCCCCAGCACAGACACCGTAGGAAGCAGAAGCCATAGGAGTCGAGCTAGCAGAAGCTCTGAGGACCAGGCTCTCTGAGAGGCTGGGCATTAT
Source organism: Orycteropus afer afer (assembly GCF_000298275.1). Taxonomy (NCBI): domain Eukaryota; kingdom Metazoa; phylum Chordata; class Mammalia; order Tubulidentata; family Orycteropodidae; genus Orycteropus; species Orycteropus afer. Next base: position 10,240,442 of record NW_006921636.1, on the reverse strand, counting down.
GAAAAAAGACACTTAAGTCTTGTTTGTTTTATAGCTGGTTATATTTTTGAAAAAAGGCAGAAACTGTAATGAAGCAAAAGCTATAACTAAGAAGCAGTAGAAAGTATGAAGAGTTACAGAAATAATACACAGAGTGGATAGTGAGGAAAGCCAGTCAGAACTAAGGTGGAGACGCAGGGATGACAAAAATGACTGAATCCATAGAATTGCAGAGTCCAAAAGCCCACGGCCTTGGGCCTCCCTGCATCCAGTTCTAGCCCCTTTGAGGCCAGCTGTGCTATGATCCCTGGCTCCTCACTGATCCTTGCACTCAGTTTCCCTCGTCCACCCTCCGTGACTGGAGCTGTGCTGCTTGATCCTTGATTGATTTCGATGACAGAAAATCCTGATGGGCAGCCCATTCCCCTGCCCCAGTGGACACCAGGCCGGTCTCAGGCTCCATGGACAGAGGACAGTGGCGGGCCTTCTGGCAGACATCTGCTGGAAGCTAAATTGGCAATCAATCGGGAAGTCAGCCCACAGATGCTTGGTTTGATATTTTCACACTGTATTGAGGGCCTTTAGGCAGCTGTGCCTCAGACCCCACTCCTTCCTGGAAGTTTTAAACTCAGCTTGAATTTTTCACGCCTAGCGCCTTCGGCAGACGTGAACTAACTCCTGCCTCAGACCAGGGGTCAGCAACGTTTTTTCAAAGGCAGCCAGAAAGTAAATATTTTTGGCTTTGTGGGCCAAGAGGTAAAAATCAAGGCCTTTGTGTAAGTACTTAATAACGACAGAAAATACATTTCCATAAATTTTGCATTAAGGAAATTCAAAGTTTTATATATGGGTACTGAAATTTGAACTTCAGGTAATGTTCATGTGTCCTGAAATATGATTTTTCCAACCATTTACAAATGTAAACACCATTCTTAGCTCACAGATAAATACATAACAGAAGTCATTTGGGTCACAGACTGTCGTTGCCAACCCCTGCCTTGGACTATCAGCTTGGACACTCTCTGCGTCCCCAGACAAGGTCAACACTTAGCCAGCGAAAGGGGAACATGGTGGACCACTTGGTTATCCAATGGGCCCATCAAGGAGCACTTCCTAGGTGTGAACCCCACCTCCAGGTCCCTGATTACATGCTTCCTGCTACAGTCCTCACTGAGCCCACTGAGACCCCAGCCTGGGCCCCCTTACCTTTGAAGTCAAACCACCACTTGAGAGATGGCCTTTGGGACGGGAAGAAGAACAAGATGGTGACAATGGACACACCAGTGACAGCATCGGAGAGATACCTACAACGACAAAGCCCCGAAACACATGACTCTAGGCACCCAGCAGGCTCGGGTTGGCGGGCAGCCCGTGAGGATTGGTAGGAGAGAACCTGGCCCGCTATTAAAGGCCTCCTTGGGGCCAGTCCTGCATCACGTCCTGCACAAATGCAACTGCCCGTGGATGCAAAAGCCTCTGGACAGCTCCCTGGGACATGGTTTGGTGCTGCAAGGTCAAACAAAAGCCTGTTTTTCAAATGCAAGGACCTGACCAAAGAAGGAAGAAATGGAGAGCCTTGCAATATTGGGGTCCGTGGAACATCCACAAGTCACCCTAACCTAGACGCTTGTAAGAGTCTTGTATGTACTTGAGCAGCTTCTGCTTAAGTTCCTCCTGCGACGAGCAGCTTACCACACAGAGAGGCTGCCCACCCCACCAGCAGGACCCAGACGGACCCCACATCATCACTGTGCACACCTAAGTGGCACCTTCCAAGCATGCATACATAGCATGTCCTTAAGTTCACCAAACTTAAGTTCACAGACGACTCAGAAACAACCCTCCAAGGCAGACAGCTCACATCTCAGAAAAGAAATCTGAAGTTTAACAGCAGAAGCAACTTTCTCTAGGCCAGACAATGGTCCACAGAGGACATGAGCCTTGAACCCAGACTTTTCTGGCTCCAATAAACAATTGCTAACAAAATCCCTTTAGCCCACACATTTGGAAGAAAGAGTATTCAAATGGCCAAGAAATTTGAAATGGTGATTATTATCACTATAGTGAAAAGAATCAAAATTAAAACACTCATGGAATATCATTTGTCTGCTAATAGATAAAATTTGAGAAGGGTTAGAGTGTTGGGACAAAAATACTGGTGGTGGGGAAGTAAAATGGTTTGACCTTTTAGCAGGGAGTTGGCAACATGTTTTGAAATTTTGTGTGTGATCCAGTTATTCTGCCTCTTAGAATTTACCCTCAGTGAATAATCAGACTATCGTTCACAGATTATGTACAGAGATGTTTATTATTTATATAGGAGTACAAGAGTGGGACTTTAAAAAAGGAATATACTTAAATGAAATGTGTCCTAGCCTTAGAATGAAATATTCTGTGTGTATTTTTTTAAAAGATGAGAGATGATCTTTATGTATCAACATAGAAACACAACCAATGAACTATATAAATCAAACACACACACACACACACACACAGAGTCCCTGGGTTATACATGAGATCAGCTCCTGTTCTGTTAAGAATTTGTAGGCCAGCTGCAACAGAGGCATATGGTTCTTATGTAGCCTTACTTTTATGGTGGCACCCCACTCAAAGATGGCAGTACCACACTCAAAGATGGTGGCCGCTTTGAATGTGTGTGGTTTTCCACAGCCCTGCCAATAATTCAGTCTCAGCATCAGGCTCCTGAAAGGCTCACTACACCTCTTCCAAATCTCCCATTCCAGGGCTTCGACCGATAATTTTTCCCGTTCAGGTTACCATAATGAATCACCAAACTGTAAAAATGCCTGTCTGTTCCTGCTTTGCTTAGTTAGCCGTGACAGAACCAGTTGGAAGCCCTGCATTAAAGGGTCAGGAAGAGTTGTCCATAAGTTAGACATCTGTAACACACACACACACACACATACATATGCATGAATGTGTGTATGTGCTAGTGTACGTGTGTGAGTATGCATGTGTATTTGCTTGTGTGTGTGTGGATAGATGGATGACAGACAGAGATGAAATGCTACCCACTAAAATGTTCATAGTGATTATCTCTGGGGAGTGGGACAGAAAGCAGGTGAAGAATAATTAAGTTTTTTTTATAATTCAGTATTGTTTGAATCTTGTATAATGAGCATGCATAATTTTTGTAATGGAAAAGTAAAAGAGAAAAAAGTCGCAAATACTATGTATAATGTGGTCACATTTTTGTTAAAAAATCTTGTATTTAGATAGATTTGTTGTTGGCTACTTTGCAGGAGTATGTAAAGTCAGTTTGACTAGGGTATAATTTACATGCAATGAGGTGCACCCATTTTAAGGGGACATTCAATGAATTTGGACAAATGTCTACAGTCCTGTGACCACCAATGGGATCATGATGTAGAACTGTTGCCAGATGGGTATTTTTTTTTTTTCAAGTCAAAAAGATGCATGGGGAAACGGGACTCTGAGGTGCTAGGTTCTCTGTATTATTAAAATGTTTACAACACCCATTGTTCATCTGAAAAAGTAACAAAGGTGGCTACATGTTGGAGAAAAAGACAAAAACGGCAATCACAGCGAAAGCCTGCCGGACTCCATTCTGTGAGGCCCGAGAATCTCACCCGGGGGTGAAGAAGCTGGCCCAGCCAGGGATGAACTTCGGGTCCCGGGTGAAGAGGAGAATGGCGAACATGCAGAAAAGGATGAAGACGGCCTGCTCGGCGAACCTGCGGCAGACACACGGACGGCGACGCTGAGGCTGGACTCACCGTGGCCGGGTGCCCACCTCGCAGAAAGCTGAAAGAATGCTCTCCCTCCCAGGGCCTCCTTGGAGTGCCAGGGCAGGTGGGGTGGGGTGGGGTAAGTGGCTCCTGTCCCAGAGCTTCCAGACCCCCCCAGCTTCCTTGGGGAGCATCAGACACCCCTTCTCCAAGCTACTAATATCATTCCTACCAGGAATATCCCGCAGTTCTAAGGAGAAAGGAGAGAGAAAAAGAAAAAGAGAAACAGAGACAAAGAGACAGAAGAGCAGAGAGAAAGGGGAACAGCCACCCAGACAGACACAGAAATGCAGGCAAAGAAAGAGCAGAGCAGACAGACAAGACAGGAGGAGACAGACACACACACACGGAGCAGGGACAGACAGACAGGAGGAGACAGACAGACACACACACACACACACACACGGAGCAGGGACAGACAGACAGGAGGA
>NW_006921636.1:10216890-10236087 GCF_000298275.1 Orycteropus afer afer | reverse complement strand
GGAGCAGGGACAGACAGGAGGAGACAGACACACACACATGGAGCAGGGACAGACAGGAGGAGACAGACACACACACATGGAGCAGGGACAGACAGACAGGAGGAGACAGACACACACACATGGAGCAGGGACAGACAGACAGAAGGAGACAGACACACACACACGGAGCAGGGACAGACAGACACACTGAGAGGGGCAGACACAGAGAGAGAGGTGGGCAGAGAGACTCCTCAAGTGTTGGCGCAAATAGCTACCCAATATGCCCATTTCACAGATCAGGGAGCAAGGCCCAGACAGGGTTAGTGCTTTGCCCAAGGCCACACAGGAAGTTAATGGCAGAGCCAAACCTTGAATGCAGACCTTCTGCACTTGTTATTTTCACAATCTGGGAAGAATGCATTAAACAAGGCAGAGGTCTTGAAATCAGGGTGTCCTGAATACCAAGAGGAAGAGGCAGCATACACCCAAGTACACCTTGAGTGGCTCTATCGTCCTCAGATCTCCCACTCTGAAGGTCACAGGGTATCTAGTCTAGCACCAGGTTAAGAGACTGTGAAGGTCACCTCCCAGCCCTCAAGCTCCAGGCTCCCAGAGCCTCAGCTCCCATGGTCCTAGGGCCCAAGATAGGAGGTCCAAGAACCCCACATACTTGATGGGCCCTAGATTCTGGAATTCCTGCCAAATCATGGCTCGAGCCCTGTCTTCTGCACCAGCCTTGAACTCAGACTTCTTCTTCCTCCAGCCCCTGGAACAGAGAGTGGGGCAGTTAGGAGTGGCCACTGCCGCTCTGACTTCCCTCCCCCCAACACCACCATCACCTGGCCGAGCCACATTACCACTGTCCCCTTGGACACTGCAACAGCCTGATGACTACCTTCCTTTTTGAAAGCCAGTTCCTCCCACAAAAGTCTGGGTGATGCTTTGAAAATGAAAATCTGATCATTTGGCTCCCAGGCTTAAAGACACTAGTGGGTCAAACAAGTACCTGAATAAATAGATCAATTGATGGAAAAAAAAATTAAACTGCCCAGAAGTAGACCCAAACACGTATGGGCATTTAGTCTATGATAAAGTCGATGGGCTATTCAGCAAATGCAGGAGCGGATTACCCGATAAGCAAGGGAAGCAGGGGCTTACTTGTGCTTACTCCTAATCTGCAGTGAGCAGTTTCACATGTTCTTCTGCCACATCAGAGATGAACTCATGTGAAACTGTTCACTATAGATTAGTGAGTAAGCACAAGTAAGCCCCTGCTTCCCTTACTTACTGGGGGCTCCGTAGCTGTCAGGGATTATGAATTTGAAAAGAGGCTTTGAATCTGCAGGAAGGTGCTGTGGGGTTTGGAGACAGACAGATGCCAGCCATCCCTAGAAGCAGAATCTTCAATGTGAGAAAATGTGAAATTGCTTATTGGGTAATCCGACACTGAAGAAGGATCTCTGGTGGCATAGTGCCTAAGGCACTTGACTGCTAACCAGAAGGCTGGCGGTTCAAACCCACCAGCCACTCCTCGGAAGGGAGGTTGGGCAATCTACTTACATAGAGATACCGCCCTGGAAACTCAAGAAGGGGTCGGTATGAGTCAGGTCCGACTCGACGGCACATAACAACAACAATGACGACACTGAAGAAGTGGGTTATTAAGTTGGGACAATGGCTGACCATCTGGAACAAAAAGGAAGTTGTATCCAAACTCCTCGCTGTATGCTATAGCAAACAGATCAGACTTAAATGTGAAAAATAAAAGTACTAGGGACAAAGTGGGATTAGTCTTTTATAATCTCATAATGGGAAGACCTTTTTAAGGACAATTGCATAGTGCCTAAGGCATTTGACTGCTAACTAGAAGGCTGGCAGTTCAAACCCACCAGCCACTCCTCTGAAGGAAGGTTGGGCAATCTATCTCCGACATGGTACTGCCTTGGAAACCCAAGGAGGGGTCGCTATGAGTCGGGTCCGACTCAGTGGCAGTCAGTATAAGAAAAGATAAATAAATCTACCAAAAAATAATTGCTTTTATTCTACAGTGGAGAAAACACTATTTGCAAAGTCAAAAAACAAACCAGGGGAACAATATGCAGCTCATAGCATAGAATAAAGGCTCATCTTTCCAATATATAAAGAACACTGTAAATCAGTAAGACCAAGAACAACCATCCGGTTGGAAATGTACAAAGAATACGAACACACAGCTCAACAATTCACAGGAAAGGAAACACCAATGGCTCCCAAACATATGAAAAGTTGTTCAAATCATTTTCAATAGTATAAATGCAAATGATATTTTTCTTTTCAGATTGGTAAAAATCCCAGTTCACTACAGGGGAACAGACATTCTCATTGATTGTTACTGGAAAGCACATTAGTACAATTCTGACGGAGGACAATTTGACAATATCTGTTCAAATATAAATGTGTTTATACTCTGATCCAGAAATCTCAGGTCTGGAAATTTGTCTCAGAAAAAAAAAAAATCTTGCAAGTACACAAAATGTATCAAGGAAATATATTTGTATCTGCTTGTATTTGTTAAAGAAAACCCTGGAAGGATACTCAAGAAACCAATAAAATGCATCTCTGTTTTGAGGGATATACTGGGGGGAAAGGATACACATGGGCCCATATGGTTGGGAACAAGACTCACTGCCGAGTCTTGTATCGTTCTGATTTCTGGACCATACGTATGTGCTATCTATTTTATTTTTTAATCAAACACTGTACCCCCTTCTCTTCTGGCCATGAACATTCACCTCAGTTAAAGAACAATACCATTTAATAATTATGAATGATGGAAGCACATCTTGTTTGGTACAGAGGCAGGGAAAAAGGGAAACTCTCAAGGAGGTGCATTGGTCCAATAGCCACAGCAAGAGACAAACCACCGATTACCATGAGGGTGGCACAGGACTGGATGTGTTTAGCTCTGTTGTACATGAGGTGACCACCAGTGGAGGGGACTCCATGGCAATTAGCAACCACAGCAACATTCACCAAGGGTTCGGGCGTGGCAAGTGAGTCACATACGTTACCCACAATCCCCACCCCCAGGAGGTTAGGACCGCTATAATCGCCGCATGGGTCCTAACTATAATGATAAGCCTTGGTTTACACTGCAGCACCACAGGCTTCAGAAGGCCTTTTCCCTCTCGAGTGAGGCAGGTGGGATGCAAACAGTTCAGCCTGGCCCCAAAGCTTGCTGTATTTCTTCTTCCTCACACCACCTCCCGAGAATAAAACCAAGTACCTCACGGTTATTCCCCCATACAGGAAGGAGATCCAAAGCCAGCCCACCAACAGGAACAGCAGCATGAGTGGAAAGGCGAAAATGAACCAGGAGCCAAAGTTCACCAAGTCGCACTGTGGGAAGAAACTGGAGAATAGGAGGACATGAAAACCAATTTGGGGGAGCGGGTGGGAGATACATGCAGTGATGGATCAAAAGAGGAGTGAACCGGGCCCCTGGGAGTGTTGCAGGAAAAGAGTTTTCCATATCTTCTAACACAACCGAAAAACCAAACCGAACTCCCTGCCATTGGGTCGATTCGGACTCATACTGACCCCCATTGGGTTTTCCAGGCAGTAAATCTCTACGGAAATGACCGTCCCATTTTCCTTTCCAGGAGTGGCTGGTGGGTTTGAACCACCAACCTTTTGGTTAGCAGTCTAGTGTTTTAGGCACTGTGCCATGAGATCTCCTTCTCCTAATAGGAGATACCCCTTTTTCTCTTCTTTGGAGGGGATACTGAGTTTCTGATGTAGTGGGACCGTAAATGCACTCCAGGGTCAAAAACTCAATGGCTCCTGGGGCCAGAGAGGTAACCCGAGGGAGTGAAGCACGCCATATTGGAGATGGGGAAACTGAGCAGCAAAGGCTCCATCAAATGGAGCACTGGGCTCCCCCTACTGTTGCCATGCGAGAGTGCAGGCTTAGTGAGGTTTTTACTGGAAATCATGTGAGGTTTAATTGTTGGCAATTCATGAAAGTGTTCTTTAAAGATTGTGGGAGCAAGAGAAATCTGTGGACTACAACCTCTGCCCTACTCACTGTAAGTCCTCATGGACCCTGCAAGTCCTGCCCAAACTATGTCGACGGCTCTGCATGCTTTCTCTGCCAAACAGTCCAGCCTCAGCTTTGTTAAGGCATGCTCTAGCCTGAAAGGGTTAATGGCAATAACATTCAGTGTTGGTGAAAGTGTAGAAAACCAGGCCCTGGCATGGGTAACTCCCAGGGCCTGTCCTTGGGAACAATCTTTTTCTGGAGGGAAATTTGGTAAAATGCCTTCAGAGCCTTGAACATGCTAGGCCCTTTCTTTTACCCAGATATCCTGCTACTAAAATATATCTCAAAATAGAAAAGCCGAAGTGGGGTGGAGGAGATGTGTGCTGGATCGGGAAAGCAAGCAAGTAAATTACACAATAATATGTTAGGCGTTCTTTCAGCAAAAGTAGGGACACAAAGCCACTCATACAATAAACAACAACCATCACACAATAAGCAAACCAACTGAAATATGGGCAGTTGTTGCAAAACAAACAAATGAATAAGGAAAATTATTTGTACTTAAACCCTACCTAGTGGGACTCTGGTAACATAGTGCCTAAGGCACTTGACTGCTAACCCACCAGCCACTCCTCGGAAGGAAGGTTGGGCAATCTACTTCCATAGTGATACCGCCTCGGAAACCTAAGGAGGGGTCGCCATGAGTCGGGTTCGACTCGACGGCACATAACAACAACAGTGGGATTCTGGGAGAGTTTTCTTTCTTTTCTAAATTTTCTACAAGGAACAAGTATGACTTTTGTAGTAAGACAGAAAAATGACAAATTTTTTAAAAACAATCAAACTATCAACCAGGGTATGGCCAGTTCACATTTTCCATAACAGCAAAATAGAATAATATGAAGACACAAGAACAATGAAAATGGCCATTAGTAAAGTATGACACCCAAAATGGAATAATTTATAGCCATTAAAATAATATTTCAAAAAAATATATATTAATGACAAAATGGGCAAACAGTATGATGATAATTAATGTTGAATGTGTTTGTATATTTATTTAATCTTTGTTCACAGAAAAGACTAAGAATATGCTAAAATACTAAGAGTGAGATTGAAGGTATTTCAAATTTTAATTTTTCCCATGTATTTTCTGAGTGTTCCATATTGTGCCCATATCATTTATATGTTGAATAAAGTAATGCAGTGCATTTTGGGAACAAAGGGTAGCCACTCCCCCATCTCCCCAGGCTTCTCAGCTGAAGGATCAGAGCTTTACATTCCTTGACATTCCTTTTAAATCCTCTCCTTCCAGACCAGAGCGCCCAAGTTTATGTCATCAGATGGTGCAGACAGTTTGCATAGAATGTGCATCTAACTTACTCAAAGTCCTCCATGTTTGAGATTTCTACTTACAGCTCCAGATTTTTCTCCTGAATTCCTTTTAGGGTTGGAACAAAGTCCTGATCACATCAGGGAAGGCAGGCAGCCTGAAAACCCTCTGACACCAGCCCCCGCCCCCATTCTCCCCATCCCCAACTCAGGATCTGCCGTGGTTTCTACCCAGACCCCTAGAGCCCATGCCTTCTTGACCCAGGATGGGCTCCCACGAGTCCTGGTGCCAAACTACTAGCTTCCTCCCAGCAGAACAACACGGCCAATTTTCCCTCCTTCAGCCTCATAGGTTTTTGATTCTTTAGTTGAGCATCAGGTGAAGGAGTTGGCCAGCATGGGGCTATGTTGAATACCAAATACTTTTTGCTCTTGGTTGTTGTCATAATGTTGAATTTCACCTGAACTCTGTGGTAATAGGAAATAGTGACAGTTACCGTAATCCTCCACTCTGTGTGCAGGAGAAGAGCTTACTGCAAATAACCACCTTTTCCATAGCACTAGGTAAGGCTCACAGATGCCCCCTTGTCTAATTGTGACACCCAAACCCAAACCCACTGCCATCAAGTTGATTCCAATTCACAACAAGCCTAGGGGACAGAGTAGAACCGCCCCATTGGGTTCCCAACTGTAAATCAGAAGCAGACCACGTCATCTCTCTCCCGCAGAGCAGCAGGTGGGTTCGAACGACCGACCTTTGGTTAGCACTGAGTGCCTTAACCACTATCCCACCAGAGCTCCTTAGGCCAGACACAGACCCCTCAAATTCCTCATCTTGCTCTCATGAACGAGTAACTAAATTGCCTGTCCCCATTGATCAATCAGAAACAAAGTGCTTGCTAACCAAACTTGTTAAGCTTCTCCTCCCAAGCCCCTGAACTTTGCCCATCTTCAGCCTGAGCAAACATACTCACCTTCTTCAAAGGCCCTCAGCGTAAAACATTATGATTTGCTTCCAGTGATGCTGCATGCTCATCCCACTGCCCCACACCTGGGTTTTTTCCTAGTCTTGTTTACTCTCAACTGTATAAAAGGTAACACTTTTGCCCTACTTCTTTGACACGATCGCAGATATTATGAGCTGGGTTCTCCCGATTGTACCCTCTCCCCCACTATTACAGGCATCCCCCTCCCTTTCCCCCCTTTCTTTCAGAAGAAAGCTTCTCCCTGTCAAAGTTTGGGTTTGGCTTTTATTTGACAGTTCGTCAGCCAAATGCTGCTTTGTGCATTCATGGAGATGAATGAACATAGAATGTGTGTCTGTGCAAAGGAATCTTAGAAACCCAGCCTCTCAGAATGCTGGGGTCTTGAAATCCTAGAAACAAAATCTTGAAATGCTGGATGGTTTCGGATCTTAGAGCCAAGAGGCGACAAGTCCTGCAGTCTGGGGGTCCTCCCTGCTCACTCCTGCACCTGGGCAGTGGCTCCCTGAGGCTCTCAGCGATGTGGAGGGGTTACCTCCTGGCAGACTCCATTCCATCCCTGGACCATGCTCTTGGTCAGAGAGCTTCCCACAGGAGCTTACAGCCGCAGACCACCACCAGCAGCTGAAAGTGTATGCCCAGCGCGTCCCTCTTCAATTCTCAACTTTCCAGCGATCATCTCGATCCCCATCTCGCTTGAGTCCTGACAATGGGGCTAAAGCAGCCTTAAGCTGGTCTCCTGTGATCTTATCTCCTCACACCCGCCCCTCCGCCCTCCAGGCTCAGCCAGCCCAAGCATTTTGCTGTTCCCTGAAGCTCCCAGGATTGTCCCCACCTCAAACCCTTTGTACAGCAAGTCTCCTGGTTAGGAACCTCTGACTTATGGACAACTCGTACTTGCTCTTGAACATTATACAAATTTGCATACTTTGGAACGACAGTAGCTCTGGTGGAGCAGTGGTTAAAACATTTGGCTGCTAACCAAAAGGTTGGCAGTTTGAACCCACCAGCGGCTCTGTGGGAGAAAGATGAGGCATTCGGCTTCTGTAAAGACTTAGAGGTTTGGGAACCCTTTGGGGCAGTTCTGCTCTGTTCTATAAGGTCGCTATGTGTTGGAATCGACTTGATGGCTGTGGGTTTGGGTTTGAAATGATTGAACCAATCCACGCTTGAAACAAATTCTTTATCACGATCACCTTCACTTGTTGCATATGTTGTTGTTGTTATGTTGCATATGCTGCTTTTAAATCATTGAAAAGGCTTTAAGCCTTTTCTTGCACTAACGTAAGGCTAAGTAAGAACCATGTGCACCTGCTATGAGACCTACAAATGCCTAAAGACACACTTAGGAACAGATCTTGTTCGTAACCTGGGGACTGCCTATACTGGCTATTCCTTGTGTCTGCCATGTTTTTTCCCACCTAGGTGTGCATGTGACTCCCTCCCTCTGTTCAAACACTGTCTTCTATGAGAGGACATCCCTGACCAACCTATATACAAAACAGCACCTGCCCCTTCTTCCCCCACATCCTGCTTTCTTTCTAACTTACCCACGCCCCGGCGCTGGGTGGGAAACACCTGCTTTTACCTCTTGAGCTGGCCAAGCAGGATGAGGTTGGGGAGCGTGCCCGTGAGGGTGGCAGTGCCCCCGATGCTGGCTGAGTATGGGATGGAGATAAGGAAGCCTTTCCAGATGTTCCTGCGGTAGTCCTCCTCCTTCTTGGAGTCGGTCTGCACATCCAGAGGTGCCTCCACTTCATCAGGGCAGTCTTTGCTTTAAACAAATCCAAACAGCACATTGAGAAGACATTCGGAATTTCTGGCCTCCTGGGGAGACAGGTCACACGCTGAAGGGGGACACGGGGGAAGGGCTAAATGGTCTTCCTAGATGGCAGTTTGGCACCGGTATTTAAAACCTTTAAATGTGCACCCCCTCCAGCTCCCTTATTCTACTCTAAGGATTTGTCCTAATGAAATCATTGGACAAGTGTTTTACGGGTGGTACAAGGGTGCTCACCACGCCCTTAAATGTCATTTAAAATGGAAAACAACCTAAATGCCCAGCAGAACAGGACTGGCTAGATAAAGATGATCTTTTTTTCAGGATGGGTTGCCAATGGAGCTTTTAAAAGGATGATGTACATGGGTGTTTATTAAGATGACCAATGTCCACCACGCAAAATAAAGTGAAAAAGCAGGCAACGGCACTACATAGTTTTCTTATTTAAAAACTGTCCACATATTTTTAAGGAGCTCTAGTGGTGTAGTGCCTAAGGCATTTGACTGTTAGCCAGAAGGTTGGTGGTTCAAACCCACCAGCAGCTCCGTGGAAGGAAGATGGGGCAATCTACTTCTGTAAAGATTTACCGCCTTGGAGACCCAATGGGGGTTGCTATGTGTTGGAATCGACTCAATGGCAGTCAGTTTGGTTTTTTGGTTTTATCCACATCTTTTAGGCACGTAGGCACAGTCTGAGAAGTCCAGAATACCAGGCACAAAACTGTTCTGTTGCCTTTCTTGGGGGTGGAGTTGTAGATTTTTTTTCTTTCTTGCATTTTTGGGAAAATTTTCTTTGTGAAGTTGTTGCTAGGCGCCACCGAGTCAGCTCTGACTCCTAGTGGCCCCACGTGCAATAGAACGAAACCACCACTCGTCTGTCAGTGTGTCCTGCTATGGTGGCTTGCGTGTTGCTGTGACGCTGGAGGCTATGCCACTGTTTCAGATACCAGCAGGGTCATCCATGGTGGACAGGTTTCAGTGAAACTTCCGGACAAAGGCAGGCTAGGAAGAAGGCTGGGGCTGTCCACTGCTGAACAGATTGGCCACTGAAAACCTCATGAATAGCAGCGAAACACTGTCTCATATATTTGTGTGTACAGAGAGACAGCAAGAAAGTGAGAATGGGGTCCACTCAACTGTCTTAAAGGCTGCCTCCGAAGGGAGGAGCTGAATACTTCTTTCTTTTTGTTTGTGGTTGTTGTTAGGTGCCGTCGAGGATTTCTGTTAAAATTGCCCCTTCCTGCCCACCAGCCCTGCCCTGTATCCCCCTTCCCTGCTCATTCCCCTCCGTGGAACTTGCCAACCATCTGACATACCATGAATTTTCCTCAGTTATTCATTTCTTGTCACTGGACTCTAAGCTCCACCAGGATTCTTGTCTGTTCATTGCTGTACCCCCCACATCCAGACCACTGGCTGGCTCATTGCACCCCAAAAACCCACTGCAATCAAGTTGATTACAACTCACAGTGACTCTATAGGACAGAGTTGAACCGTCCCATAGGGTATCCAGGGCTGTAAATCTTTACGGAAGCAGACTGCCTCACTTTTCTCCCATGGAGCAAATGGTGGGTTTGAACTGCTCATCTTTCAGTTTGCAGCTGAGCAATTTAACCACTGTGCCACTAGGTTCATTGTAAGCTCTGGATAAATATTTGTTGAATGAATGAATGTAACAGACCTTGGTTCCCTGCTGCCTCATCATTAGTAAATCAAGATGGCAGTGCCATTAACAAGGGCTACCAGGTGCATTTGTATGGCCTGCTTTATCAATATATCTCATTAACTCTCAAAACAGCCCTGTAAGGTGGGTTCCAGTATCACGCCCAGTTGATAGGTAAAGACTAACTGAGGCTCAGAGAGGTTAAGTGACTTGTCCAAGTCACACAGCTGGTATGTGGTAGAGCCAGGATTCAAAATCAGGTCTACATGACTCCAAACTCATAATCTTAACAATTCTGTCATCATGCAAAGAATACTGAAGATTACATGTGATGTTGTCAATGTGAAGAGATGTTCCAAGTCATTTAAAAACTAAGAGTTACCCTCGAGTCGATTCTAACTCATGACAGTCCTATGTGTGTCCAAATAGAACTGTGCTCCGTTGGGGCTTCAGTGGCTGATTTTTTTTGGCAGTAAATTGCCAGACCTTTCTTCCAAGGCCTCTCTGAGTGAACTCAAACCTCCAACCTCTCAGCTAGCAGTTGACTGCGATCATCCCACCCAGGGACTCCTTCCAAGCTGTGCAGATGTGAGGAATTATGATTGTCCCATAGGAGAGTTTTTCTCCTTAGACCTCTGGATGTTATAGGCACCCTTGTCCTCCTCAACTCCTTTGGCCAGGTGGTTGTTCTTTCCTGCTCTCTTGGGTCCCTCCTTTCAAGGGGAAAGCACCTAAGATTCTCAACCTCATAGACCTTTAGGGACTTAATGCAGTCCTCTCCCTGTTCCACGTCATCACATTTTTTTAAGGAGGCTGCAGAGGCCTGTGCATGGTGGAACTTGAGCATTAGGCCATTTGGAGAAAGACTGGGGGGTGGGGAGGTGGGAGGGGCATTGATTGCGGCCATTGACTTCTTGGTCATCCCTTGGATCAAGCCCTGGTTCCTCTATGCATTTCATCAGGGACTCACTCTTCTGTGCTGGCAAAAAATGGCATCTCCGTGGGCACGGTGTGCAGGCCGTTTCTCTGTGCAGCAGCTAGGAGGAAAGAGCACGATGCCTTTAGTGTAACACAGCAGCAGGACAAGAGTGGTCAATCAAAAAGCCTTCCTCACGCCTTGCAGCTAAATGACAGATTGGTTCACTAAATAATGACTCTCACCAGTGAGGACTAGGCTACTTTAAAAAATCAACTATATGAGACCAAATGGTCAATACTTCACTTTAAAACAAAGATGAGAATGTAAGGGGACAGGGGGACTAGATTAATGGAAATAGAACAACCAGAATGGAAATAGTGAGAATGCTCATGCATTGTGAAAAATGTAACCAGTGTCACAGAACAAAGGGTGTAGAAAGTGTTGAATGAACTGCTGTGTAAAACCTTCAGTGAAAACACAATAAAATATCATTAAAAAAAATTATTCAGGCTCCTTTCCTTGCCAAGGATTCCATATTATTCATTGAATCCAGAAAAAAGCTATCCTCCTGACCCATTCATACATGGAGATGGCCTCAGGCCTGTAGGCTGGAAATTAGCTGCAAGGCTGGTTGACAACCAATAACTCAAGCCCTAGGCTTACCTAGGGATGCCAGAGTGATACTTGGAAAAGACTATGTATGAGTGGTCATGGATACACAATGTGAATGGTGATGCCAATTGCCTAGCATTCAGTCATTCAAAAAGCGTTTCTTGAGCACCTACTATGTGTTACTGACTACGACCTCAGAGTACCCAGTGAATAATAAAAGACAAGGTCCCTGTTCCCATGGAGATTATATTCTAGAAGGGGAGAAAATCAACAAGTAAAGACAAGTTCAGGTAGTGAAGAATGCTATGGGGGAATGAACTGGGTAATATGATGGAGAGTGCCTGGCAGAGTGGGGAGGGGAAGCAGGGAGGGCTACATGTGACCAGGTCATCAGGAAAGACGCTAGGAGCCAATGCCATTTGACCGATGACCTCCGAATCCCAAGGAGCCCGTTATATGAAGAGCCCTGGGAAGATGGTTCCAGGCAGCAGGAGGAGTGGCTCAAAGGCTCTGAGGTCAGGAGAACCTTAGCACCTTCCAGAAATTAAAGAGCAGTGTGCTGAGGAAACAGGGAGTAGGGAGGACTTTGACTTCTCCTGAGTCAGACGCAGAAGATGCTATAGAGGAGTGTTTGAAGAGGGACAGGACAGGATCTGACTTGTATTTACATTACCCCGGGAAGGTCCAGCAGTGTTTTGGAGTCAAGAACAATGGGAAGAATGAAAAGTCCCCGCAGGTGGGATCACCACCAAGGGATGGGGACCCAGCCCTGAAGGTTGGATACGTGGTTGGTGGTTAAACACATGGATTCTGGGTTAAAATCACGGCTCCATCACTCACTCACTATGTGGCCTAGGTCAGTGGTTCCCAACCCACCCTGATTCTGCATCCAGGGGACACTGGGCAATGATTATCTGGAGACATTTGTGGTTGTCACCATTAGGGAGGAAGTGTTACCGGCATCTCATGGGTAGAGGCCAGGGATGCTGCTAAATATCCTATAAGGCACAGGACGGCCCTGCCCCCCAACAAAAGATTACCTCGTGCAAAAATTCAGCAGTGCTGGGGTTGAGAGACCCTGGTTCAGAGAAAGCCCTCCATTGCTCTGTACCTGTTCTTTACCTTGGAAAATGCAAATAACTGTTCTAGCATTTAACAGGGAGGTGAACACTAGCAGGGATTTAGTAAATGTGGAGAGAGAAGGGGGAGAGCAGGCCCTGACATCAGAATCTGACCTGATACCCAGAGCCGGGCCATTTTTGTCCTGTTGGACCTAAGCAACCCTGCAGAATACTAGTCTCAGACTCTGATCAAACAAGACAAAGCAAGACCGCTCATAATCTTGTCTGAGCACAATGATAAACAAGGTCATTGCACCAGACACAGAATCCCCAGCCTCTCTCTCCTCGCCAGGTGAGTGACAGCCACTTCTTCCAATCACTGAACCGCCGCTGCTTCTGACAGCCCCCAGTCTCGAGCAGAGCCCCACTTCCGCAGACCCTTCCCCAGCACATCGTGGGTTCCTTCTGGCACCCTCTTAGGCAACACCCCCTGTTCCCACTGGGTGGCTTCTCCCTCACTGCAGCTCCTAATCAGCTGAAATTCACTTAACTCAGGTGTGTTCCTGGCAGTCTTGCTGAAGGGCTGTGATACTCTGAAAGGAATGTCAGCAGGGAAAAAAAGTCTTTTGTTTGTATGTGGGATTCTCCCACACGAAGAAACCAGGCTGCCTATGGGCCAGTGCTGTTCTGTCATATAGGGGCCTGTGTGTCAGAACCGACTCCACAGCACACAACGACTCAGCCACTGGCCTGAGGGTCTGGATGCCAGCCTCGGCTCTCTCCTGCCTCAGCCAGTGGCCTTGGGGAAGACCTCTCTCAGGGCTGCCTCATTTGCTGGTACCAGGATTCCACGCATGTGCCATTTTTACTGTGCCTGAGGAGGGCCCTGCTGATCGCCAGCAGGGGTCTAAGGGCTAAGGGTCAGGTCAGCTTGCCCCGGGCCACGGTGAGGAAGGTCTCAGAGCTCCCGTGATGGGGACATACGTCCACATGCAGAGCACGAGACTGGAGCCCAGGCCACTGAAGCAGGAAGTGGAGGGCAGTTAATAGCACACTGGTGGGGAAGGGGACAAAGTCACTCCCCAGGGGATAGCCAGACAGGAAGAGCTCTGACCTAGTGACTCCACAGCCCCATCCCTCTCTGCACCTTCACACCCCAGGGGACTGGCTGCTACACAGCCCCAGGCAGCCACAGCACCTCAGGTACAGCTCATAGCAGACCTTGATCCTGGCTGCACACTGCAATGATAGAAGTCCAACCCCACCCCCATAAATCCTAGTTTAGTGGCTCTGGAAGGGGCCTGGGCCGCGGTGCTTTTTAAAAGCTGTGCAGATTACTCTTACACGCTGCGGAGAACCACTGGCCTGAAGTCACGGATGTGGAAACTGAGGCTGCCCATGCTTTTAGAGGGGGCTGGTGCTGACCAGTTTGCCACAGTCCTCACCCGGCCCTCTCACTCGTTCATGGAACCTCGATGCTGCCAGCATCGGAGTGACAGCCTCATCTGTCCTTGACTTGCTCTAAACAGGCCAGTGACGGTATGCACACAGAAGTCTATAAACAGTCATTTCCGTTAGCCTCTGGGGTTGCATGGGGTGGGGCAGGAGCTGCCCTTTTGCTTAATGTAAATGAATAAACCAGTCCTCGCCTCATGGTGACCCCTGTGCGTCAGAGCAGAACCGGGCTCCACAGTGCTTCCAATGGCTGGTTTTTCAGTCGCAGACCACCAGGCCCTTCTTCCAAGGTGGACTCAAACCTCTGGCCTTTCAGCTGGCAGTCAAGCACATTACCCGATTGCACGATCCGGGGACTTTATGCAAAAGAGTGATGTGTGCGTTTTCAAAACCAAGTATTATTTTTCTAAAGATGATGATGATGAGAAAGCTAATGGAGATAAAGCTGAAAAAGCAGGAAAGCCAAGATGCTGAGTGCCTTTAACCATTTACCCATGGTCCGCCCCGTGCTTCCTGTGGCCCCAAGGGACCCCAAGTGATCCAAGAGACCGCGCAGATACAGGCCAGTGGGGCAAAGTCTCTAGAGGCTCTGACTTCTATGGGTCCACAAATCACTGGCTGCCAGGACCTCAGGATTATGTAAGGCCTTGTTCAAACAGCAGCAGGCCAGCAGGGGGATGAAGAAATTTTCCGTCTGTCAGCTTGCAGCAGCCTCGGAACAGCCTTGGAGAGCTGCTGCTGTGGGTGCCATGGAGTCGGTTCCGACGCATGGTGACCCTATATGACAGAGGGCAACTGCCCCAGAGAAACCTAGGCTGAAATCTTTACAGAACCACATAGCCACTGATGGGTTCGAACCACTGACCCTTTAGTTAGCAGCTGATGCTTTAAGCATTGTGCCCAGAACCCCATTTTGTAACTGTGTGACATCTAGGGAAACTGAGGCCCAGAAAAGAGGATTAAAGTTGGGAGCAGGATGGCCCAACAGGTTAGAACCCAGAACTGTGGATTCCTCGCCCCCTCAATCCTGCCCCATTCCCAAAGGCACCTGGGAGGGGCAGCAGACGCCTGTACTCACAGCTCTGTTGTTGGGGGCCACTAGGCAATTCCGACTCCCAGGACCCCATGTGATGCACTAGAGAGGCCCCATGGGGTTGCCTCAGGTGCAATCTTTGTGGAAACAGATCACCAGGTATCTCTCACAGAGGCTGCTGGCAGGTTCTAACCGCCGACCTTTCAGGCAGCAGCCGAACATTTAACCACTGCACCACCAGGGCTCCTTAACTTTATCTACTCTCCCCCATAGTACTGAAATGTTCTTGCAGTTTGGCACACAGCAGGCCCCAGAGACGACCACCAGCTCCCAAGCTAGGCGGGTTTATATCTGCTTCATTTAATACGTACAAATAATCTAGAAGGTAAGCATTATCATCCCTATTTTATGGAAGAGGGAACCAAGGCCTAGAAAAAGTAAGTAACGGGCCCACTCATTCACTTGTTAGTTCATTCCACACATTTAGTGCACACCTATGTGGGCCAGTGTCCTAGGGGCACAAGGTGACCCCAGTGAAGAATGTTCAAGGACGTGATAAAGACTGACAATGCCCAGCTTGGGGTCTATGGGGTGACAGGTAAGTAAACAAACCCCTCCCAACTACAAGTGCTAGGAAACAGAAACTTGTGTCAAGGCCTAGGGTCTCGTTACCTGCTCCCCACCTCTGGACATATTATAATACAGTTTCTATGCATATTAACCACTTACTACGTTCCCCGAGTTCATTTCTGTTTTGGTTCCCTAGTGCCACTCTGACAGGAATCTACCAAAAATGACATGGCCTTAACAAACAGGAGTTTATTCTCTTACAGTTTGGAGGTTTTTAAGTCCGAGTTCAAAGCGCCAGGCTCTAGGGGCTGGGTGAAAGCCCCTCAACCTTGGGCTTCAGCTCTGCCTCTTGCTCCCGGCCCTCTGAAGCTAGAGGCATCTCTTCACTCAGGCAGCTACTGGCTGCTGAGGCTAACAAGCTCAAGGTTGACAAATAAAATGGCACAGTCCCAATGTTACCAAACCACACGGCAGGCCATTCATTCAAGTCCATTGAAAGTCCCAAGGTCGGCAGAGCATGGCAGGCTGCTGAACAACAACATGGTTACATGCAGGGTTCAAGTGTGCCATAAGCTAGAGACCAGTCTCAAAGCTGCTGCTTATATACGGGAAACAGACCACATCCCCAAAGCAGCTACTCAGCTGCTTGTGGTAGATCCCACCATGGAGCTGATTGCCAGTCTCATGGAAAATAACTACCACCAGCTGCCCAGCCACTCAACCAGGCCCAACCAAGCTGACACACAAACTTAACCACCACAATTACCATGTAAACTTCACACTCATATACATGAAATGCAAGGTTTCATCCTCATTTTATAGATGAGAAAAGAATCTCAGAAGGTAGCTTAGTGTATGAGTGAAGAGAGGAGGAGGAGGGCAATGCTTCACCCCCATCTAGAAGACTGCACTTCAACAGTGGCATCTTGGGCATCCTAAGGGAAGAGATGGATGGAGAGCCAGCCTTCTTGGGGCAGAGGAAAGGGAGGGAAGGAGTCTCAGAGCTTAGATTCAAAAGCCAGCTGGGCCACTTACTGGTTAAGGGACATTGGACAGATGACATCACCACTTTGAGCCTCAGTTTCTTCCTCTGTAAAATGGGGATGATCACAGCCCCTCCCCTGCAGGGCTGCCGTGGAGGATCCAATGGGACCATGAAAGTAAAAGGACTTTGGAGAAGCCACCATCCACATGACCTGCAGGTCCCCCAGACAGTGGAGAGCAGAACTGGGTAAAGGAACTACTGAGAGTAGCAGGACCACCCTCTGAGGCTGAGGACCCCTGGGAGTTTGTCCAGAGACTGTCCTAGTCTCTGCTTTCCTCTGTACCAAGCACCATGACACAGCGCTTATAAGCACAGAGACCAGATGCAGATAGCTCAGCAATGAATCCGCCATCTTACTTGGGCAAATCATTTCTCTTCTCTGAACCTCAGTCTCCTCATCTATAAAATGGGGATCATGAGAATTAACTAAACTGAAAACCAAAACCAAACTCACTGTCTTTGCTGGTGGTAGTTATTTTCCATGATGAGACTGGCAATTAGCTCCATGGTGGGATCTACCACAAGCAGCTGAGTAGCTGCTTTGGGGATGTGGTCTGTTTCCCATATATAAGCAGCAGCTTTGAGAATGGTCTCTAGCTTATGGCACAGTTAAACTCTGCATGTAGCCATGTTGTTTTTCAGCAGCCTTTGAGATTGAGTCGACTCCAACTCTTAGCGACCCCCATTGGGTTTCCAAGGCTATAAATCCTTACGGAAGCAGACTGCCCTATCTTTCTTCCATGGAGCAGCTGGAGGATTCAAACCACTGACCTTTGACTAGCATAAACTAATGAGTATGAAAAATTTAGCCCAGGGCCAGGCATATGGCAGGGCCCTGGAAAATAACAGCTACCATTCTCATTGTTGTTGTTCCTATGGGTGTCTCTCAAGAACTTAAAGCCCCGGAGAGCCTCCTTGAACCTGCCCTGGTCCCGCCAACAGAACCTTCATTCCCACCACCCCTGCCCTCACTGTGAACCACCTGGACAGAACACACAAACCGGGCAAAAGGGAAAACCTCTCTCTGTCCTGGAATCAGCCTTGTTTTAAGTCTTAGGAGCTGATCATTAACCAATTCCTGCCCTCTGACCCCACCGCCTGCAGACGTAGGGACCTGCCCCTACCCCCTGGGGCCTTCTGCCTCCCGAGTCCGTACAGCATTTGGGGCAGAGGCTGGTTTTGGCCTCAAAACTAACTTGGCGTGTGACCTTATGTAAGAAAGACCCTTCCCCTTCCTGGTCCTTGGGGCTCTTCTTTTGTGGAAAAAGTGACAACTCGACTACTTTTGAGGAAAAACCTTGTGTGGGGAACAGAATAAGGTTAAGAATACACACTGTGAAGTCAGCCAGCCTGGGCTCAAGACGCTAGAGCTTGATAGACCTGCATTATTCATGTAAAAATTGTAGAACTGGCAAATGGTTTGTTATGTTCACTTACACACACACACACACGCACGCATGCACACACGCACTCCAGACCCCTGCTTTGAGATTTTACATTCTTTTTTTCAATTCCTCAATTTCCATTGCTCTAAAAGAGACCAATGCCAGCTCCACCTTGTACAGATGGCAGGTTCTGAGACAAGCATGGTAGGAAGCACTGCTCTACCAGCGTTATCCGGTAGTGTTACTCAGAATCCATCTTTGTCCCGCAGAAGCACTGATGGGTTCAAACTGTCTACCTTTTGGTTAGTAACCCAGTGCTTAACCGCTGTATCACCAGAGCAGGGCACAGTCCTTGCAAAAGAGACCACCTGCCCCACAAAGTCTGAAATATTCACTATGTGGTCAGAAAACGTTTGCCAGCCCCTGCCGTAAAGTACCCCTTCTCTTCCACATGGAAGACTTTGACCTTGCAGAGACCCTGGCTCCGCGGCTTTACAACAGTGTGATTCTGGACATTTGACTTCACTGCTCTGAGCCATGTCTGTACAGTACTTACAGTTGTTTCTAGCTTCCAGGACAGCTGTGGAAATACAACAAGCAGGGCCACTGAGTGCACGATGGGGAAATACTCACACCACTAGCAGTCAGAGAGAAGAACTCAGTTGGCGCATGGATCCACATTTAAGTTTTTAGTAGATCTATATTAAGTTTAATGCATATTTAAAATCACCAGGAGTTGAGTGAATAGAACTCCTCAATCCATGGCATGTTAGCAATATTCGTAGCATAAGGTCTCTCTTATTATTTTAGTCCCTGGTGTCCCCATTTCCCACACCCAACTTTCCCATAGCTCTCATTCTGATGTGTTTAATGGGTAGCTTTTCATCTGTTTGGTTTTTTGCAAGATGTTTTGTCATTTGTGTGTGAGTCTATATTTAATTTACATAATGGTATTGTGTTCTATATCTCCCCCAATTACAGCGACATTTTTATGAAATATAGCTATGTAACTAACATGCTGCTCTAATCCTTTCCTCCTAAAAGCAGATGAGCACTTGACGCTGGGTACCTGTCACATCTCATCTACCTCCTGACTCCACCATAGATAGTGAGCAGTGAACGTCCTCATCGGGGTCCCCTTACAACCCTGAATATGACTTCCTTTGGCATCTGCCTCCGGGAGCAAAACTAATGGGCTACAGAGCATGCGCACAGTTAATTTGATTAAATACTTCCGAAATGCTTTTAAGAAGGCTGGCCCAATAAGGCAAGAAGGGGAAATCAAAGGCATCCAAATTGGTAAGGAAGAAGTCAAACTATCCCTATTTGCTGATGATATGATCCTATACCTAGAAAACCC
>NW_006921636.1:10206237-10213530 GCF_000298275.1 Orycteropus afer afer | reverse complement strand
GTTGCTATGAGTCGGAAGGGACTTGATGGCAGTGAGTGAGGGGTTATTATTATTATTAAAATACTTGGCTAATAGCTCCACGAACCACTGCTTCCTCTAACACGAAACCAGAACTGGATGGTGTCCAGTTACCATTACAGAATGTTTTGCTTGGGGACGTGATAGATGGATCCTGATAGGAAGGAAAAAAAATGTGGACCAGGCTTCAATTTCCAAAAGAATCCAGACTTACTAGACCCACTGAGGTTGGAGGAACTCCTGACACTATTGTCCTGGGATAGTCTTCATCCTTGATAAGAAACTATCCCCGAAGTCATCTTTGAACAAATAGTAAAGAATGCCGCCCTTAAGTGTTGTACTTTAAAAAATAATTATCTAGGTGAGATCAAGGGGACAACAATAACTCTGAAGCACAGATGAGAAGTTTAGGGGCGAGGCAACTAGAGCAGAAATGACAAGAATTGGACACTATGTGAAGAACTAACCAATGTCACTGAGCAATAGATGTAGAGATGCTTGAACAGGAGCATGTTTTGATGGGTATATTTTCACCAAAAATTACATTAAATTAAAAAAATAAAAGCATTTGGCACATGGTAGGTGTGCTCTGTATGTGTGTGATTTCTTCGCCTTCCCTGATAGCCTTGGACATCCCCACTCACACTCCTCCATTGGTGAGTTGGCCCCCTGTCCCCTCCCACAGCCTCACCTGCATTCTCGTCACTCTCCCTGGTGAGCTCTTTGCGAGCCTCTTTCTGGCCAAAGAGACTCTTGAGGATGGCGTTGGCAATGGGCAGCATCATGGCGGTGGAGGCAGTGTTACTCAGCCACATGGACAGGAAGGAGGTGGTCACCATCATCCCCAGGATGAGTCTGGACAACAAAGCGAGTTAAAGACAAGCCAGAACCTCACGGTCCATCTTCCCTTCCCTAAGAAGTCCGGCCCACTTGTTTAACAATGCTTTGTTTTTGTATGTTTTGGTGTTTTATAATGTTTGTTTTGAGGTCCAAAGAGAACAAGCCAGTGGGAGAACTGGGGCCAAATCCAGGCTTTACCAGGCTTATGTTCTAGGCTGGGGAACAGGGGCTCAGCGTGTTCAAATGAACTGACCACAGACACCCAAGGTAATACATTCCAACGATCCTCTAAGCCTGACATCTCCCCTCCTTTGTGCCCCGATCCTTTAGCTCCCATTTCAGAATCAAGCTACCTTAGTTTGGCATCAAGACGCTTTATCAACTCACCCCCAACACCCTTTCCAGCCTCCTTTCCCACTTCCTCCTTCCATTCCCACCCAGGCAGCTCCTGCAGCTAACACTGACTTCTCACCAGCACCCAAATGTGCCCTGAACTCTCCTGCCTCCCTGCTTGATCTGTTCCCACGAATGAGAACCTAAGTTTCATTTCTTCTTCTTTCTTTCATTCACCTGGAATTTATTTAGACCTGTAGTTTGAAGTAAGATCCAAGTGTATTTTTTTCAAAGAATAAACTAATTTTATCCCAACATCTACTGTATATGTACATGCTCTTCCTTTCCCCACTAATTTGAATTTTGCAGGAGCCTTAGTGTGATGGTGGTTTAAGCGCTAGGCTGGTAACCAAAAGGCCAGCAGTTCAAACCAACAAGTTGTTCCACAGGAGAAAGATGTGGGAATCTACTTCCATAAAGATTACAGCCTTGGAAACTATGGACAGTTCTTTTAGATGATTTACTCTGGTTTTTTTTTTTTTCAGTTTGCTTTTTATCTGTTTCTGTACTAGCTCCATACTGTTTTAGTTGTTGTCACTTTATAATGTGTTTGAAACAGCCCTACCCATTGTTCAAGGTCCACTCGAATGTAACATCCTCCATGAAGAAGTCTCTTGTGTGACTCCTATAGCATGTTGTATCCCTTGAATTTCAAACTCTGCTTTGTCCTGGGATTAGTTCTATGGATGGAGTCTCTCCCACAGGGCTGAGGGTGCCTCCCAAGGAACTACTCCTACAGACCCTAACAGAGTGCTGGGCACAGAGTAGCTGTTAGAAGCCTAGGGGACACTCAGAACCTTCTTCTCCCTCACCACATACTCCACCTCTAAGCAATCCACTGATTTCATTTTCATGAAATAAATAAAACCATAGTCCAGGCTGCTGCTGTCACTTGATTGGACCCCCAAACAACCTCCCAATTAGCACAGCCACATCTCTTCTGCCCCTCATCTCTTCTCCGCACGGCAGCCAAGAGGAACCTTTACACACACACATCTGGTTATGCCACTCCTGGCTTTAAAAGGCATTAGCCCTTTGAAATGGAGACTTTTAACCAGGGGTCCATGGATATAATTCAAGAGTCGGATGGGGGAAAAGATTACATCTTTACTTTATCAACATCTAATTGAAATTTAGTATTTTTCAGTGATAAATAAAGGCAATAAAGTTCAGTAGTGTTAACAGTGTCTGAGACTTCCTCACCAATAAAAATTACAGATAATTTCATATCACAGTATAATAATTGCAGACATGTTCAAATGTCATTGACACTTATCACTGCCTCAAAATGACAGTTGTTATTAGGCTCATTGCTAGATCGTGTAGTTACCATGTCAATAAAGAAACACATATAGTACTATAGTACCCACATTTGTAGAGAGCTTTAAAAATATTTGGATATCCTGATCAAAAGGGGGAAAATGTAGCACAGAGTTTCAAATTCTCATGGAATCCAGACTTTCTGGAGGCATTGAGGCTTGATAAACCTTTGAAACTATTGCCTTGAAATAATCTTTAAACCTTAAACCAAAAATATCTCCTTAAGTCTTCTTTAAATCAAAAAATTATTTAGCTTAACCAGTAAAGAATTACTAGTTAAAGAATTGTTCTGCCTTGAGCATTATGCTTTCTTAAGAACTTTCTATATACGGGACTAAATTGACAACAGCAACTCTAATAATTCAATGGAAAATTTAGGGGCAGCAAGTTTATGTTAATAAGGGAGGAACATCTCAAAAAAAGAGGGTGAGAAAAATGGCACAACTTGAAGAACATCGCTGAAAAAAAAATACATTAGCACAGCACATTTACAAAAATACCTCCCCGGAACTGAACGCACACCTGTGGCCTCCAGCCAAACAGTAGACAGGCATATCAGTTGAGCATTTACCTGAGGTAGGTACACTCCTTGGAGAGAACAAGCAAGAGAGAAAGGGCTGCTCAGGCACAGGGAGACAGCTCAGGGGGGAGGAGTGCATGGAGAGATGGACACAGGGAAGAGGTAACTATTGGGAGGAAGTGAAAAGGGAGATGTTGCATTGTGCTAAATGGTGGTCAATGTCATGAGATAAAGTGTATGTGAATTGCTGAGTGGAAAGTGTATTTGCTCTGTAAATTTTCACCCAAATCATAATAAATAAATAAATAAATAAAATACCTCCCTGGGCAGGGAGTGGTTGGCAGACAACTATAGAAGGCACGCGTTATCTGGGTAAAAATGTGGTAATCACTATCACTGAACTGTTCAAGTAGAAATGTTTGAATTAGTGTATGTTCTGCTGTGCATATTCTCAACAACAAAAAATAAAATAAACTATTGGAAAAAGATTTTGATGATGGCATTTTGCTGTAATTGTTGTTTTGAATCCTGTGTGTTGTGCTTTATGCATTTGAAAACATTATTCTAAGAAGAGATCCTTGTTGTTATGTGTCGTCGAGTCAGCCCCGACTCATAGCTACCCCTCCTTGGGTTTCCAAGGCGGTATCGCTACGGGAGTAGACTGCCCAACCTTCCTTCTGAGGAGTGGCTGGTGGATTTGAACCGCCAGCCTTCTGGTAAGCAGTTAAGTGCCTTTAGGCACTACGCTGTCAAAAGAGTTCATGGAACAACACCAACAGATGAAAACAATAACAACAATGCTGTTTTAAAGGCCACTAAGTCCTCTTAGATGAAAAGGCCAAAGCTAGCCAGGGGCCCCAAGTTCTTATAGGATCGGACCCTGCCTCTTTCTCCAAGACCATCTTTCCACCCTCTCCCCATGCCCATCACTTGGGCTGCGGAAGAGCTCCAAGGATGATAATGGGCACAGTTCACAGTGGTTTACCTGTATTCACTCATTTAATCCTTCAACAACTCTATGAAGCAGACACTGTTCCATCCTCATTTACAGGTGAGGAAATCGGCAGAGTGAGGGGAAGTGATTTTTCAGAGCAGGCAGGCTGAGAGTCAGCCCCAAATGGTCTGAGTCATACTGTTCAGAAAATGCAGATTCTGCCCTGGGTGGCACAAATGGCTTTGCTCAACTGCTAATGTAAAGGTTAATGGTTTGAACCCCCCCAACAGTACATCGGAAGAAAGGCCTGGTGATCTGCTTCCAATTACAGCCAAGAAAACCTTCGGGGCAGTTCTACTCTGTACCACGTGGGGCTGTCATGAGTTAGAGTGGACTTGACAGCAAGGGGTTTAAGGCCCCTCTAAAACTACTGACTTCAAACCCTTGGAGGTAGGGCCTGTGGATGAACAGGCTTCACAGGTGATTCTGATGCACTTTGGAGAACAACTGCTCAAGGGCCTAGCTCTGTCTGGACACAGAAGGGGTTCAATAAATATCTGAGGAGTGGGTAAGTGAATGAATGGTGGAAAATGATGCATTTTTTGGCGTAAGCCAGGAAGAGTGGATCTGGGCTGTGAGAGGTGAGGTCTCTCCAGGGCTCCACTCTGGGGCTGGACCTGTTACCTGGCCTTACCTGGCTGGCTGGATCCCAACAAACATCAGGACCTTGAGGGCGATTCTCCGGTGCAGATTCCACTCCTCGATAGCACTGGCCATGATCAGCCCACTGAGGAAGAGGAAGTTGGTGTCCAGGAAGTACTGGGAGCAGACCTTGTTGGAGGGCAGGATGCCCATGAAGGGGAAGAAGATGATGGGCAGCAGGGCTGTCACCGAGAGGGGCAGGGCCTCCACGCACCAGTACACCACCATGAGCAGGATGACAAACAGGCAGCGGCCTTCCTGCAGTGGGGGACACGCACTCCAGAGGGTCAGCGGAGCTCGGGGTGGCAGGGAGGGAAGAAAGCCTGGGGGAGGGGATGTCAAGGCGCGCTCCTCGGGGAGGCAGCAGAGGGTGCAAGTGCCCATGAGCAGATGGTATCATCATCCTGAGCTTCATTTTGCTAAACTGTCAAATGGAGAAACTGATGCTGCCCACCTGATAGGATTGTTTGAACACTGAATGAAATAACCCATTGACTCAGAAGTAGACAACGGAAGGGGGTGGGGAAGTGAGACAGAGAAGAAGAGGAAGCCAATATAAAGTATAGGTCATCCCCGACTTATAACGGGGTCCCTTCCAACCACTTCTCCATTGTAAGGCTGATGTAAGTCAAATACTGTATTTTTCACAAATAATGCCCCCACGTAAATAACATGCACATGCACATAACCTGCACAGCACACATAGGAAACAAACACTTGAGGGGGTTGCACACATTGCAAAAAAACATTTAACACACATTATTTGCATAAAAATACAATATCCCCCTTTGTTAACGTTTTCATCGTTATTGCCTTTTATTATCAATATCTTTATAAATCTATCTTTATTTATCTTGCGAGGTTGGAAACATTACGTCTGAGAATGGTAACGTCAGCAAATCAAGTGCTGAAACACTGTATGTGGCAATTTTACTAATGATAAGATGTACAAAATAAAAACTTGGATGATTATAGGTGTGGTTTGTTGTAACTTGAATACATCATAAGTTAGGGACGACCTATTTGTGAATGAGAAGGTTACCACTGTGGCTAATTGGTGCTCAATTCTCAGGGGAACTCTAGGAAACTGAGTAGAACATGCCTCCGAGTTGTTCTACTTGGGAGTCAAAGAAGTTGAGGTGTTTATCTGCCAACTCCTGTCCCTCACTGGTAAGGGCTGCTCCTAGTAGCATTAACTGCCCAACACTTCCAGCCCAGCCCGCCTCTCAGGTCATCTGAGCATGCTCCTACAGGCAGAGGAAGTCCTCAAGCACAGCATCGCAAGAGCTATTGGCATGTCCAGGGATGGTGAACATCAACAGGGATGTGGAGGGAGTGCAGGCAGCAACTGCCATACTCATGTATGACACTTAGTACAATGCCAAACACGTACTCAAGACTCTATAAACAATAATAACCACTAACATTTATTGGGTTATCAAATGTTAGCCACTTTATTCTTCATAAAATCCCAGCAAAGTAGGTACTATTATTACCCCCACTTTATGTCATTGGAAAAAAGCCAAGCAGGCCAAGGCAATTTGCCTCCAGAGCTTGTCTTTTTAACCACGCTACCTTGAGCTGTTGTAAGCAGGATACGAGAGCTCATGACAGGCAAATAATTTACAGGATTCAGAATAAAAACGACCAGTGGTTTCATGGGGCTAGGGTAACGTGTGTGGGGGGTGAGGGATTGCAAAGGAATTCAAGAAAACCTTTTGGGGTGATGGAAATATTCGAAGCCTAGATTGAAGAACGATTGTTTTTGGTAGGTACCATCGAGTCTGGGTATGGAGCTCTGGTGGTCTAGTGGCTAAAGCATTAGGGTGCTAATCAACAGATCTGTGGTTCACACCCACCAGCTGCTCCACAGAAGAAAGATAGGGTAGTCTGCTTCCATAATGACTTACAGCCTTGGAAACCTATGAGGCAGTTCTACTCTGTCCCATAGGGTCACTATGGGTAGGAATTGACTGGATAGCAATGATTTATGGGTAAGGAGCTCTGGTGGTGTAGTGGTTAAGGCATTGGCTGCTAACCAGAAGGCTGGTGGTTCCAACCCACCAGCTGTTCTGTGGGAGGAAGATGAGGCAATTTACTTCTGTAAAGATTTACATCTTTGGAAACCCAATGGTGATTGCTGTGAGTTGGGTTTTTTTTTTTTGTGTGTGTGTGTGTGTGTGTATATATGTCAAAACTCACCCAACTATATACATACTTACTGAACATGAGACCAGTAATGACAATGCCTTCACTTCTGATACTTCAATGTCCCACAAGGGCCATAATAAATTGCATCTTGTTATTCGCACAGTCACTGTTTGAAGAGAACTAGTCACTATCCTTACTTCACTTTCTTATGTTCTTCCAAGGCAAGGATCTCTCATGTTCTAGTGAACACAACTCTCTTTTGGATTTGGTGCTTTCTGTGCCATTTTTACTTCTTCTTACTCATGGTGGGTTTTGTTACATTATTACAGTGCCCACAGGACCTGCTCTGTTCAGTGTCTCATTGAACCGAGCACCATCTGAACGAGCACCATCCCAATAGAGCACCTTAGCTAAA
>NW_006921636.1:10203305-10204357 GCF_000298275.1 Orycteropus afer afer | reverse complement strand
ATGCTGGCATCTTGGCTTCAGGTGAGAGTGATGGAGGTAGTGAGAAGAGCGTGGATTCTGGATCTCTTTCCAAGGTAGAGCCTGACAGCTTTGCCAATGCATCTGCTGTGGCATGTGAGTCAAAGAGAGGAGTCAAGGGTGAGCCAAAGTTAATAGCTCAGTGAGGGAAGAATAAAATGATCATCTCAGTAAATGACCATTGTATTCTTCCCATGGCTGAGCCAGTAACTTTGGATCAGAAACCTGTGAGACTCCAGAAGGGTCAGAATATCAGCTAGAGACAGTCCATTTCTACAGTTCAGAGAAGTGAAGTGACTTGTCTGGGGACACACAGCTTTCAATTGATGAAGCCGGGTTTTAAGCAAAAGAAGTCAGAATGTTGGCTCTTGGTGTGCACAGGTGTGACACCCCTTGTCTACATCCACTTACCCTTCATAACATTGGTCATCACTTGAATGTAGATTTTATCTTTCTTGATTTCCTCCTACACTAAAATACAAGCTTCGGGAGGGCAGGGATTATGTCCCTAGAGCCATAGTAGGCACTCAACAAATATTTGTTAGATGCTTCAATGGCTTAAATATGCTTACACCTCTCAAACTAAGGGATAAAAACTATAACCTATTGTGATAGTTGGAGCTGTGTGTTAAATTGGCTGGACCACAATTCTGTGTGGTTTAAGCTGTTGTGATGTGGTTATTCCCATGATGGGATCAGATGATTATGTTTTGAGCAGCCTATCTGTTGAAAGGGAGTTTTGCTAGGGGTGTGGCCTGCTTTCAGTATATCTATGGACATTCTGGGAAAAGAGACAACACTCCTCTGTGGATCAGGATTCTATTGTGCTGCCTACAACTGTCCGTGAGCGAACAATCCACAATTTGGCCTGGAGATCTTGGATCCGTCACTCGTTGGAGTCAACAGCCAGTACACTGCCTGCCAACCTTGAGCTCCTCAGCCCCTGCAGCTGTGTGAGTCAGGAAAAGCCTCCAGCTTGACGTTTGATCCAGGAACTTTGGACTTGCCAGCTTCTATAAGTGTGTGAGCCGTTT
>NW_006921636.1:10193310-10202845 GCF_000298275.1 Orycteropus afer afer | reverse complement strand
TCCCTGTGCATACACAGCCCTTCTATTCTCCCATGATTGTTCTCTCCAAGGAGTGTATCTACCTAGTGTAAATGTTCACCTCATATACCTGTCTTTTCCAGACCTATTGGGCAGCTAAGGGCCATAGTCTCAGTGGTTCCATCAGGTTCTATCAGACCAGCAAACCTGGTCCTTTTTTTTTTTCCCCCAAATTTTTTGGTCCACATTGTTCTCCAACTTTATCCAGGATCTCCTACATAGATCTCTCTCCAAGTGGTTGACAGTGGTATCCAGCACCATCTAGTTCTGTTCTCATAGTAATATAGGCTGAGGATCACATGGTGTACCAGTTACTTGGGCTAATTGTTTCCATGAATCTTTGGTTTCCTTCATTCTTCTTTGATCTAGATGAGGAGAGAGCCGTTGCATCTAGATAGCTGCTTGCAACTCTGGTAGCATAGTGCCTAAGGCACTTGACTGGTAACCAGAAGTCTTGTGGTTCAAACCCACTGGCCACTCCTTGGAAGGAAGGCTGGCTGATCTACTTCCATAGTGATACTGCCTCGGAAACCCAAGGAGGGGTAGCTATGAGTTGGGTCTGACTCAACGACACATAACAACAGCAACAACAACAACAATGGCAGTGCATCTTAAACTGAAGTGACCTTGAATTCTACTCATCAACTATCATGTTCCTCAAGCAGAGGAGTGCTGGTAAATATTGAACGACTGGATCTCTGAAAAGAATGTGTGTGTGTGTTGAATGCCATTTCTCACAGATCCCCAATGAGATTAGCTCCGGTTGTTCCTAGTAGTAACCTCTTCATTAACACCTGCATCAGCTCTGTGTCCCACTCCCCAAATAAATTCCTAGTATTCAAATCCTTGTCTCAGGGTCTCCTCGTGGAGAACCAACATGAGAGTCTTCTCAAAGATAGTGACATCTCTCTGAACTCGGATTTGAGGGGTGGTTGGCACAGAGAAGAGGAGGGGCTGCTTTCTTTGGTATTTTAATCAAAAAGAAGGGTCCTGTCCTCTAGCTGGATTTAGGGAGGTTACATAATTTGCCCAAAGCCACAAGGTGGTAGATCTGGGGTTCAAACTTAGGCCATGTGGCTGTAGACCATGTGTTCTTATCAACCATGTTCTACTGCCTTTGCTAGAATATCATGGTATGTCAGCTGCAAAAGAAGGAAGGAAGGAGTTGGTATCAATATATGGAGACTGAATAAATGAAGGGA
The DNA here is from genome assembly GCF_000298275.1 of Orycteropus afer afer. Lineage (NCBI taxonomy): Eukaryota > Metazoa > Chordata > Mammalia > Tubulidentata > Orycteropodidae > Orycteropus > Orycteropus afer. The sequence continues at coordinate 10,201,625 of NW_006921636.1, read as the reverse complement.
TTGTGACCCTAACTCTGCTGGGCTCCTTGCTGGAGGTTCAGGATCTAGAGATGAGTAAGTGAACATCTGCCTTCCAGGAACTCAAAGATAGGTGTTGGAGCAGACGGATACAGAATCAAATAACTGTGGCAACAGAGCAACATGTCCAAGAATGACTTTGGTTCTAAGTAAACTAGGGGCACATAAGGAGAGAGTAATTAGCTCAGCATAGGAGATAGAGGGGAGTAACAGGGAAGACTTCCCCCAGGAGGAGCCATTAAACACATCTTAGAGAAGGAAGCCTTCCAGAGCCCCAAGGTCAGACTCTCCCATTGCCTAGCAGGCTTTGGGCATCCACCCAGTGTGCTTCTAGAGCTGAGGGTGAATTTCTGGAGCTTACGGGGCTCTTGGACTTTTGCTCCTCTCATGTAGCAAAACCTGTTCGTGTGGGTGTTGCTTGTGTGTGTGTTAGACTCATGAGCAGTACCAAAGTCAAAATTTAAGAAAAGAGTATAGCTTCCCCAAAACTAACATTAAAAGATCAGAACTTAATAGAAGATGGGAACAAAAAAGAGACATGACCACAGATCTTATACCATCAAAAGAAAAATAAAGGATATTGTCATGAATAACTTTATACCAATATATCTGATAACTTGGCAGAAAGAGGCCAATTCCTTGAAAAACATAACTTACTCAACTGTCAGGAAAAGAAATAGAAAACATGAGTATTTTGATGTCTATTAAAGAAACTGAACCAGTCATTAGGAATCTTCCCACAAAGAAAACTCCAAGCCCTGGTGGCTTCAGTGGTGAACTCTACCAGACATTTACGGAATCAATACTACCCACTTTGTGCAAACTCTTTCAGAGAACAGAGATGGAGGGAACCCTAGTCAGATCGTCTGATGAGGTCAGGATAACCCTGTTACCAAAACCTGACAGGGACATTAATTGAAAAGAAAATACACTCACTCTTAACTTATCGACACAGTTGGGTTCCAAAGACCAGGTTGCTCTATGGAAATCAGCGTTACGTGAAAATGGAGGGTGACCACATCAGATCACAAAATGAAGGCTGACTACATCATTACATAAGTGCCAAATTATGTAATATGGCTACATAACTGCCAAATCACATCATTACATAACTACCAAATCACATCACTACACAACTGCCTAATTACATCACTACATAACTGCCCAATTACATCACTACATAACTGCCAAATTACATCATTACGTAACTGCCCAATTACGTCATTACATAACTGTCAAATTATGTCATTACATAACTGCCAAACCACTGAGAACCATGGCCCAGCCAAGCTGACACATAATCTTAGCCATCACAGCTCTCATCTCACACCTTGACATTCATTACTGCCAGCTGAACATCGTTAGTGAGCAAAACAGTCAGAGAGTAAATTTTCCACTAACGTAAATGTGAAACATCGGGTAAGGAGATCGTTGGTGAGTGAGGAGGGAAGGTAGAATGAGGCGTGCCCTTTCCACCTGGACTATTTCACTCTGAGCAGCTCTGTTCAGAGTTCCATTTGCTTTCTGTCCTGCCTCGTGTCACTTTGCAGAAGGATAATTACAATAACCATGACAACCACAACCACCAAAGCTTTCTGAGTATTCACTAACTTCCAGGCATGTGACATGGATGAATTCATTCAATCCCCACAGCAGCCTTTTAGGAGAGGTGCTATTGCTATCGTCCTCTTGTCAGAAGGGATTATAAAAGCCATCCATACATGTCATGCTTATAAAGCTGGGAGTCAGGTAATTTACTCCCAGAGTAGTGCCACAGCTCGCAAACCACATTGTCTAATTTTTCAGGTCCTCTCCCTTAAACACGTAAGAGACTCCAAGTATAATGATAGGTAATAATTAATAACAACAACAACAACAACCAAAAAACCTCACTGCCATCAAGTTGATTCCAACTCATATCAACCCCGTTTGGGTTTCTGAGGTGGTAGATCTTTATGGAAGTAGATTGCCCAGTCTTCCTTCCACGGAGTAGCCGGTGGGTTTGAACAGCCAAACTTCTGGTTAGCACTCAAATGCCTTAGGCATTCCACTGTCAGGCACTTTCCCAAGTAATTGACATGAGTTGAGTCATTTCATCCTCATAACAACCCCTTGAGGTAGGTGCTGTTGTGCCCATTTAACTGATGGGATAACTGAGGTAGCTTAGGCAAGTCAAGTAAGGTGCCCAAGGTGGTTGAACCAGGAAGTCTAGTAAGCGGCAGAGTCAGTTAGATCTGGGCCACGCCCGTCACCCCAGAAAGTTCCCTCTGCCCCTTTTCAGCCAATCCTCACTCACCCTCTGAAACACTGCCATGGTTTCTATCTCCACAAATTGGTTTTCTCTGTTCTTAAACTTTGCATAAATGATATCATACAGGCTATGCTTTTGTGTATAGTTTTTTTGCTCAAAGTACTGCCTGTGAGGTCCATTCAGGCAGCTGCAAGTATCATTTGTTGTTGTTGTTGTTGTGTTGTCGAGTAGACCTCGACTCATAGTGACCCCTCCTTGGGTTTCCGAGGCGGTATCACTACGGAAGTAGATTGCCCCTTCTTCCTTCCGAAGAGTGGCTGGTGGGTTTGAACCGCCAGCCTTCTGATTAGCAGTCTAGTGCCTTAGGCACTATGCTACCAGAGCAAGTGTCATTAGTGGCTCCTTTATATTGCTGAGTGACATTCCATGGTGTCACTACACTAGGGTTTGTTAGTACATTCTCTTGCTGATGACATTTGGGTTATTTCTAGTTTGGGGCTATTATGAGTCAAGTTGCTATGAACATCTGAAGACACTTGTTTTCAGGGTTACGTGCTGTGAGTCCTTCTGTGCAATGCATCAGTTCCACACATTATATTTGTTGTTGTTGTTGTGTGTTGTGGAGTCAATCCTGACTCATAGCAACCCTACAGGACAGCGTAGAACAGAGTTTCCTAGGCTAGCGGGTTACCAGGTTTTTCTTCCAAGGAGCTGTTAGCGGCTTTGAACTGCTTGCCTTTTAGTTAGCAGCTGAGCACTGAACTACTGTGCCACCAGGGTTCCTTACCCATCGTATAAAAGGGGGGAAAGATGCATTGTTAAATTCTGGCTGCAAGTGTGGCCTTTCAAAGGCTCTGAGCCCAGGCTTTTGGTCTTCTCTCCCTCTCTGTCTTCTTTGCCCCCTCTTCCCCTTCCTGTCTGCGTGCTTTGGCCTGGATGTCAAGCACCGGTCCTTCCTGGAGGACCCACTCCAGATACAGCACACATGCCAGCTTGGAAAGTGACCCAGTGCAATGGCAGGAACTGGGCAGTTGTTTCTTGGCCCACACGGGTCTTGGTAGTAAGTGGGTCAAGAGCGTGTTTCATGACCTTGCTGGTCAGGGTGAGGGAAGGGCCAACGTGACCCCAAATAGCTTCCCCACTCCTGTTGAGCTTCCTGGGTGCAAATGGCTTCAGATTTGCTGGATGGATGCCAGGCATGTGGTGGGGAATTCGTAAGTGCTACTGGCCTGCGTTCACCTTCCCCACACCCCTCCAGGCATTGGAGGCAGGTCTGATTCCAGAAGCACAAATTTCCCAGGAGCTTGGAGGCAGGGACTAGAGAGCTGGGTCTTATGAAATGCTAAGTGGTAGGGTCTTGGAGAGAAAAACAGCCAAGCAAATTCCCACCTCTAGGTCTTTGCACTGTGTTCCCTCCTCCCAGCCCTCTCTAGCCCGTGATGTGTTCCCGGTTGGTGCCATGTCACCCAGCTCTCACCTCAAGGGCCCCCCCCTCACAGAGTCCTTCTCTGATCACACTATCAGTTGTGGTCTGCCCCACGTTGGTCTGCCCCACGTTGTCCAAGTTTGTCCTTATCATCCACTTATCACTTAAAAAAAAAATAACTCACTACCATGGTGGAGTCGATTTGACTCATAGCGACCCCTCCTTGGATTTCTGAGACAGTATCTCTACGGAAATAGATTGACCAATCTTCTTTCCAAGGAGTGGCTGGTGGTTTGAACCACCAGCCATTTGGTTAGCAGTCAAATGCCTAGGGCACCACGCTGCCAGAGCTCCCCCACTTATTACTAGCTTCATTTCTCTTTGTCTTCTTATTATTATCAGTCTCCCCATCACCAGACCATAAGCTCCACATAAACAAGGATCCTGTCTGTCTTTGTTCTTCTCTGTCCTCGGTGTCTCAATAGATATTTGTTAAAGGAATGAATGAATGATCTAAGTCAGGCATTGCAAATTCAAATGCAGCAAAGAAAAATCACATTGTTTTTCAAGTTTCAATTTCACTTTTGGTAGCACTGTGGGTACAGAAAACCATTATTCTGGTGAGGAAAAAAAATGCTCAAACTCAATGATAAATTACAACTGGCATTGGGCTTTGGGGTTGTGGGGGCAATAGGGAGTGGTGGGGACTGTGGCAAAGTGGCAAACACAGGCCCTTCTGAAGACAGCAATGCTGCTCAGCTCCTCTGATTGTTGCCTTGAGGCACTGTGGCCCCATGGTGCCAGATCTCCGGATTTTTGGAGAGAAGCTTGAAATCGAACTCTTTGTGAAATCTCACCATTTAAAAATTTTTGCTCATTCAAAGGAAGTGTGGGCAAAACAAAATGCATCTGCAAGCTGTCTCAAACCCATAGTCACCAGACTATGACCTCTCATAAAAAGGGTTGTAACTGAGGAGTCATGGGTGCCTTTGGAAATTAATGAAAAACCCAGGAAAAGTGCTCACACAGCCCCATTTCTGAATCGAATTTCAAGTTGTTCACAAGTTCTAAGGGGTCAGAGGACCCTGGACCAAAAAGCCCTGCTCTGTTTTAAAATCTCCATTCTATAGGAGTCGCCATGAGTCTGAATTGACTTGACAGCAACGAACGACAACAACAACAACAACACATGCATAAAAACTGAGTCCTAGAGAGGAAGCACTATTTCTCCAAGGCCACACAGAGCACAAGGGACAGCTCTCTTTGCTCCCAATCCTTTTACCAGCTCAGCCCAGAACTGAGCCCATGTGGAGTCCATGATTCAACTTCACCTCCAGTAGATCAATTCTGTATCTGTCTCCGGGCCTCCTGTTTTATGAACTCCGACCAGCAACGTGACCATACCGAGGTTCAGGCTGTGAGCTTGTAAAACGGAGACTTCCCATGATCCTTCAGGGGCAGAAGTCTCCAAGGGGGGATGAAGGTAGTAGGCAAAGTCACATGATCCTCAGGTACTCTTCCTTTGATTTTTAACTTCTGGAGTTCAGAGGCTGGAGGAAGAGTCCAATCTTGCAGACTCATTTTCTGGGTCATCTCAGGGTCAGGAATTGGCCTTGGAGGCTAAGCCTTAGGAAGGGGGACCTTGCGAAGGTGGAGTAATGGCCCCAGGTAAAACATCTCTCAGTTCCATAGCTTGTCCCTCTGCCATCAGAAACTGGTAAGACTCAACCCAAACCTCCAAGGATGGATGAGCCCAGATAAAGTCTAAAGGAGACTCCGTCTGAGAAGACAGGAGCCAGATAAGGCCAACCCCAGAGGCCAGAATCTGGAAGAACTTGGTGTCGATGGTGTTGGAGGACAGCTGGAATGGAAAGTGGTCAGCCACCTTAGAGAGGGGAAAGAACACCAAGGAAAGCTCTAGAGGAGCTGTCCAATATGAGAGAGGCTAGCCCCATGTGGCTAATTATGTTTAAATTCATTAAAATTAAATAAGATGAAAAATTCAGCCTCTCAGTCACTTAGCTGCATTTCAAGGGCTCAGAAGCCACTGGTGGCCAGTGTCTACTGATTTGGAGAGGGTGGACATGGAGTATTTCCACCATCACAGAAAGTTCTATAAGTCAGAGCTGCTCTAGGGAGTTCAGGTCTGCAGACCAGGAAGTCCAAGTGTAGTGGCTTTGCTACTGAATTCTTGTGACAAGCCACTGAACACTTGGAGGCCCAGTCTGTTCATCTGTAAATTACAAAATAATAATAGTAGTAATAATGGCGTGTTTACATCACAGAGAAACCCATTAGGATAAATGTTTGTGAAAGTATTTTGAAATGTGTACATGATGGGAGCACTATCTTAGGGGTAAGATGATGAATAAATTTTGATTAGCTCTTTATATGCTTCTGTTTTCCAGAATTTGAACAGAAAATATGTAATACTTTTAAAAATAGAGATTCTCTTTTTTAAAGATTCCATAAATCTTCATGGACGTAGATAGCCCCATCTTCTTTCTGTAGAGTGGCTGCTGGGTTTGAACCACCAACCTTCTGCTTAGCAGTCAAATATGTGTGAGATGCTTGGGTTCCACTTTCTTTCTCCGAGAACTGTTAGATGCTGTCAGGGTGGCACTAACTCACGACCTTATGTATAATGGATGCATCATCTCCATGGTCACTGGTATGTTTGAGTCCATTGCTGTGGCTACTGTGTCAACCATCTCATTGAGGGCTTCTCTATTTTTTGATGACCCCCCCTCTACTCTACCAACCATGTGCTTTTCTAGCACATGGTCTTCCCTGATGGCACGTCCAAAGTAAAAGAGCTGAAGTCTTACCATTCCCCCTTTTAAAAAGCATTCTGGTTGCATCTCTTCTGAGACTGATTTGTTCATTCTTTTGGCAGTCCATGGTATCGTCAATATTTTTTGCCAACTCTGAGAATCAGTAGATATTTAGTTGCTGTATTGTAGAAATTTGAGGCCAGCCTCATTTCTTCCCTCTTACAACTCAGTAAGTTTTGCCTGAATATCTATGGGTTTTTCTCCACCCCGCCCCCCCAGCCCACCTTAACCTTCAAGCCTGTCAGTGCCACCAGAAAATATCTCAGTGTTGATGATTCTTTATAAGTTTTTGCTAGGAGACAGTATACTCTTTCAATCTGCATCTACTGCTCTTAGTTTCTAAGTTTTCTCCTATTAAAGATTCTACTATTTTTTTTCCTGTTTTATTTTCTTCGTCAGCAACACCAATTATGCAGATGTTGGATTTCTTTTTACTTTCTACATTGATCTTTTTTCCCCATGTTTTCTCATTCTTTTTTTTTTTTTTTTCCACTTCATTTTGTTCAATCTTCTTGAGGCTCCTGTCTCTTATGTCTCTGATTATATTTTTAGATGCTTCTAAGCATCATTTTGATGCTTCTAACGAGGTTTTTATAGCTGGAATGGCTTTATTTTTCTCTTCCACTTCCTTCCTGAAGATTTTTTATTTTCATGTTTGGCTTTTATTTCTTTTTCTGAAATTTGTTTGAGGAAGACCATCTTTTTTTAAAAAAAATATATTTCATGGAGAAATATCTGTTTTCAGTGTCTCCTAATTCATAACAGCTCTTCCAATATTTATTCTTTGTATGCTTTTTCTTTTATGTTCCCTTTCTTCTTACTTGCTCCATGTTGTATTGACTGTCTTCTTGCAGGTTCTATGTCTTGTTAACTACTCATCACAGAACTGGGGCCATTTTTTGAAGACCAAGTCTTGTTCAAAGAAAGTGTGGAGAGAGGGTTTGGAGAGTAAGCTTGAGAATTGGTACTGTTAATTATCTCAGAAAGCTTTCCCACCAACATTGCCTTGAAGTATGTCTCTACTCTAAGCAGCCAGGAGCCTTATTCAGTGTGAAGCTCCAAGAAAGTCACAGCTCTCTTATGTCTCTTTTAGCAATCTCTTTAACTCCATTATAGTCATATATAGCTGATTATAAGGAGTTCTGATGGCACAGTGTCTAAGGTATTTGACTGCTAAGCAGAAGGTTGGTGGTTCAAACCCACCAGCCACTCTGCAGAAAGAAGATGGGGCAATCTACTTCCACAAAGATTTACCTCCTTGGAAACCCAATGGGGGTCGCTATGAATTGGAATTTATTCAATAAATTTATTGACTCAATAGCAATTTATTTTTTTTCATAGTTGATCATTGTCCACCATTTCTCCTTCATTTGCTCCTCCACCATTCTGCTTCTTGCAAGAACACGGTGTCTCTGAGCCCACTTGTTCAGTTCATCGGGACCCTTGCACCATCACATGTATCTCAGGGTCCCTCCCTCCCTCCCTTGTGTGCAGGTTCCTGATTTTGCCAGTGGTCGGAAGGGCACTTTGGGTTGGAAAATACTTCTGGGGAAGTCTGCATACTGCCCAAGAACCGCAGAAGCATCTGCCATTCTTGGTATCCTTCTGCAATTTGTCCAGAACACCCTGCTATTCTTAACTCTCCTTCATACAGGGGGGATGGGATTGGGTTTTTTTTTTTACTTTCATAAGTCATGGGAGCTCTGGTAGCATAGTGGCTAAGACACTTGCCTGCTAACCAGACGGCTGGCGGTTCAAACCCACCAGCCACTCCTCGGAAGGAAGG
>NW_006921636.1:10167466-10192535 GCF_000298275.1 Orycteropus afer afer | reverse complement strand
CAATCCTACTTCCGTAGTGATACTGCCTCGGAAACCCAAGGAGGGGTCGCTATGAGTCGGGGCTGACTCGACGGCACATAACAACAACAACAAGTCTTAAAATATCACAGTCAGAATGAACTTGAGATCATTTAATCCAATGGTTCTCAGCAGAGTGTGAGGTTGCTCTCTTTCCTGCTCCTCCCTCCCAAGGGGCATTTGGCTGGAGCCATTTTTGGTTTTTGAGGCTGGGGGAGGGGTGTGCTCCTGGCTTCTTGTGGATGGAGACCAAGGATGCGTCCAAACATCCTAAGATGCACAGGATAGTCCCCTACTACCGCAAAGAATGATCTAGTCCCAGAATGTCAATAGTGCTGAAGATAAGAAACTCTGGCATGATCTCACCCCTAGTACAAAGGAGGAAATGGTTGCACAGAGAAGGAAAGTGGCTTGCCTAAAGTCACACAGCAAGTCAGGGGTAGACTGTACAAGCTAAAACCCTGTTGTCATATTTCACTGAAAGACAGAGGTGTCCTGAGCTTTGTCAGAGGAGGTTGGGAGCAGGGCTGTCTGTTGTTGTTCGTTGCTGTCAAGTTCATTGCTGCAACTCAGGGTGACCCCATGTGTGCAGAGCAGCGCTGCTCCATAAGGTCCACAAGGCTGTGATCTTCTGGAAACAGACCACGAGGTCAATCTTAAGGTGCCTCTGGGTGGGTTCTAACTGCCAGCCTTCCGGCTAGCAGTCAGGCCAGGGCACAACCTCGACAGTGAACGCCTCCTTAAGGTGTGCACCTTAGGCGTCCCACTTGCCTCACCCTAGGCCTGGCCCTGCCTGGGAGCAAGGACAGGGGCTCGGGATGCATGGCCATAGCCCCAGTCCATCCTTACTCCTGTCGACTCAAGCCGGTCACACGCCCCAGGGGCTGGACTTCTTACTGGAAGCCTTGTCCTCCCCAGCAGAAGAAATCCCAGTTTCTCAGGGCTTAGCCAATAATTATCGCAGGGATTAAAGTCTGCAGGCAAACTAAGCAGAGGTGAGAGGGGAAAAAAAGAAAGAAAATGCCTTGTCAGGTGGTTAATTTTTGAGCTGGGGAATGATTTCCAGACAGACACAAGGCAACTTCTTTCCTCATGCCCCCAATTTGTCCCCTTTCACCCAGTAAAGGAATAAAAGAGAAATGCTCTGTTCACCCGAGCCTGGGGAAAGCAACTTTCCGGAAACCGTATCCACTACAACTATCCCTTCCCACCAAGCCTATCTCCCTGCTGGGTTGCAGCAGGCATTTTTGCCAGGGCACAAGACTGTGACCGGGCTCTTGCAGTGCACCAGAGGCTGAGAGAAAGATACTGTCCAGACCCTCAGGGAGCAGATCTGAGAGCAGCCATCTGTGGGGGCCCCTCCCCTGGAAGGTCCAGAGCCAAGATGGTGTGAAGTCTTGAACATCCAGCCCTGGCAAGGCAGAGATCACCCTTCAAACTCTAGGTGTCCCCATCCTACACCCTGGCCAGTGCTGGGCACACAAGAGGACAGGCAGGCCCATGCAACAACGAAGACCAAGGCAGGTTGGAAGCATCATGGCAACAAGCCACGGCCCCAACCTGAGCCTCAGAGATAACATGGAATGAGTGCACCACCAGAATCACCACGGTGGTGCCATGTCTGGAAGACGGTCGGCCCCTGAGAAGCAGAACAGGGAGCTAGGAGAGGGGGTTGCAATCTGGACCCATCAGTAAGAAGCACCGGAGCCTACAGTTTACTGCACCACAATTATGCGTGTTACTTTGAGTTCATTTCTTCTCTTGTGGTATAGTGGTTAAAATATGTGGTTACTAACCAAAAGGCCAAAGGTTCAAACCCACCAGTTGCTCTGTGAGAGAATGAGGTAGTCTGCTTCCATAAATATTTACAGCCTTGGAAACAAACCCTAAGGGGCAGTGCTAGTCTATCCTATAGCTATGAGTAGCTGTGAGTCAGAATCAACTTGATGACAGTGGGGTTTAAGTTGGGAGTTTCTGTAAGATACTACAGGTATGCCATTTGGGGCTGATTCTAAATGGCACACAGACATGAACCCCAAAGGGAAAGGGGTTTGGCCCCCACACACAGCAGGCCTAGAGAAAGGACCCAGCCTGGCAAGAAAGAGAGAGAACCCAAGAGACGTCCTCAATGCAAAAGCTAAGAGGCTTGCACGAGACCTGCACTTGGGAAGATGGGGCCAGAAGAATCCACTAGGAGTGATTCAGCCCTGCGTTCAAATCCCAGCTCTGCCACCTCTGAGCTGTGAGCTTTGGACTGATGAACTGACAGCTCAGAGTCTTTGTGTCCTTCCTCATCAGTAAATATTACGCCATTCTCAGAGGGAGCTGGGAGGGAGATCAAAGTGGCCATGGACACCGTCACTCTTTGCGGGCCATATAGTGCTGGGAGTACCTTTGCCTCTCTCTGGAGCCCCAGCTCGACGTCACTGCTACGCATGACAGCAGCCAGCACAGCCGCTGCGGTTCCCTTCTGCCACTCTCCCCACACCCTGTTAGGAAGCCGCGGCTACTGTTTCCTCTTTACAGAGCTCAGAGAGCTTGAAGGACCTGCCCAAGGCCACATGGCCTCAGTGTGAACAGCAGATATGGTAGAAATGAGGAACTATCATTTATCTCGTGCTTCCTGCCTGTAGGGCAATGACCGCACCTCAGATGTGCATTAACTCACCTGCTCATCCCAACGGCTCTGTTCAGATCTGAGGAAACCGAGGCACAGAGAGGTTCAGCAACCCCTTCATCCATGCATGCACATCTAGCAAGGAGGGGAGCCACACTCCCACCAGCTGGTCTGAGCCCAAGGCCTGCCCTCTCTTTGGCCCTCAGTGATGCGGATGACAGTGAAGGTAACAGCATTTCCTGAGCACTTACACGTGTGGGTACCGGGCTCAGCCGTCCACACTCACTTGGCTCCTTGTTCCTTGGACACACTTCAAGGTAGTCCTGGTACTGTCCTCTCACCCAGACATGGACACATAGGTACAGACCCTGAATAAAGGGGTTTGGCACATGCATACCCAGCAGGTCTAGGGAAGGACCCAGCCTGGCAAGATGAGAGAGAACCCAAGAGACATCCTCAATGCAAAAGCCAATAGACACGCTGGCCTCCATTTGGGAAGATGGGGCCAGAAGAGGCCCCCTTGCCCTTTGGGATCCACATCTAGGATAATAATAGGAGTAGCTCGGATGAGGAAATGAAAGGACAGACCCTCAATAATGCTTTCACAGACAATTTCATGAGAAAGATGAAGCCGTCTGCTTCCATAAAGATGGAAAGTTTTGGAAACCCAGTGGGGGTGGCTATGAGTCAGAATCGACTCGAAGGCAGTGGGTAAGTAAGGAGCTCTGGTGGCTGCAGTGGTTAAAGAGCTTGGCTGCTAACCAAAAGGTCAGCGGTTCAAACCCACCAGCTGCTCTGCAGGAGAAAGATGAGGCAGTCTGCTTCCATGATTTGCAGCTTTGGAAACCCTACCCACCAGCCACTCCTCGAAAGGAAGGTTGGGCATCTACTTCCATAGTGATACTGCCTCGGAAACCCAAGGAGGGGTCACTATGAGTTGCGACCAACTCGACGGCACATTAACAACAACAACAACAACAACATTGGGCAGTTCTACTCTGTCCTACAGGGACCCTATGAGTTGGAATTGACTCGTGGGCAGTGAGCTAGGCTTTGGCGTTTGGGTTCACAAACTCCAGGGGTCTGTTCAGCCCTGAGGATCAGCAGAGCTGATTTGAGTGTGCCCACTTTCCAGAGGGGGAAACTGAGGCTTCAAGAGATGAGCTAGACACAAGCCCAGACGAGCCCAGGAGAAGAAGCTGAAGCAGCCCAGAGTCTGAGCTCTGATTTGCAACCCAGGGCTCCCTCCTCCCACCCCCAAAAACACTCTGCGAAGCCCCTGTTGTTGTTGTTGTTGTTATGTGCCCTTGAGTCTGACCCAACTCATAGCGACCCCTCCTTGGGTTTCCGAGGCAGTATCACTACGGAAGTAGATTGCCCAACCTTCCTTCCGAGGAGTGGCTGGTGGGTTTGAACCACCGGCCTAGGGCCATCTGTGTCCATCTGGGCCTGAGACTCGTGGGGGATAGAGGAGAGGGAGGATGGGCTGGCTTGCTCCAGTAGACTCCAGGCCAGGCTGCCTCCCCGCTTGGCTTCCACCTCCACCCTCAGCCTCCAGGGGTATGTTGGCCCCTGGACTCATTAGTAGATGTTATGACAAGTTCAAGTCCTTGGAGCCATTCATTAAAAGCATTCCTGGGGCAGCTCACACCCCAGGCTGCCTGGACCTTAGTAATCATTCACGAGTCAGCCAGGCAGGTGGGTGGGGGCAGGATGGAGGCTGTGGCTGGACCCAGGAGCCCCCAGTGGCCTGACTCTGAGTGGGAGAGAACACATTGTTCCAGAAAAGAGGCCAACTCACTGGGTGACCTTGGCAGATCTTTCCCCTCCCGGGGCCTCAGTCTTGCCATGTGTCCAGGGGTCCTTCAGCTCCCACATTTAAAGCTCCCCTCAGGGCTTCTCCACTGCCCCGTCCTCTGACCAAAAAAAAAACCAACTCACTGCCATTGAGTCGATTTCGACTCATAGCGACCCCTCCTTGGGTTTCTGAGGTGGTATTTCTATGGAAGTAGATTGCCCAATCTTTCCTCTGAGGAATGGCTGGTGGGTTTGAACCGCCAGTCTTCTGGTTAACAGTCAATTGCCTTATGCACTGTGCCGCCAGAGCTCCCGCATCCTCTGACAGCCCCTCCCAAACCCTAAGGACCCTTTCTCTGGCTCAGGTGCAATCCCCCTGAAGGCAGTGAGGGTGGAATCTGCCTGTGAATCCCCCTTCCAGCTTACCAACTTCGTCTCTCTGTGACCCAGACAGCAGGGCTCAGTTTCCTGGCTCTGGGTCTCAGGTTCCTGACAGATGAGTTAATACCACCTCCTGCGAAGGGCTGTCATGAGGACCCAGTAGGATCACTTGCTGTTTTATGAACACACTGTCCCACCTCAGAATCTTCGCACTTGTGGGGGATAGAGGAGAGGGGGGACGGGCTGGCTTGCTCCGGTAGACTCCAGGCCAGGCTTCCGCCCCCTTGGCTTCCACCTCCACCCTCAGCCTCTGCCTGCAAGGCCTCCATTTACACACGTTCAGAGCGCGCTCCATCACCTCCTCCAGCTCCAGGTTCAAGTGCTCCCTTCTCAATGAAACCATCCCGACTCATCAACATCTCACTACCCCTGACCCCACTCCCTCCTCTGCTCTACTCATCTCCATAGCACTCTTCACCACCTGACGTACTTGTCTGTCTCTCTTTGGAATATCTCGCCATGCGGAGGGGTTCCCTGTGTGGTACACATGGTTTGCTCACTCTACAAGTGCAAGGGCTTGTGACTGATTCACTGACACAACCTAGTAGACCAGTAGCTGCCACCTGCTAGGTGCTTAGTTAACACTCATTGAATGGATGTGTTAATCGCTGCATGCAGTGCCTAGCCTGACACACAGGAGATGCTGAAGAAATATCCATTTTGATTCCATGTTCCTTCAAGACATACTTACGAAACACTTTCTATGCAACAGACACGGTGGTACACTAGGGATCAAGAGGGGCAGGGCCCTGATTTGTACTTTACAGTTCACAAAGCAAGGAACACTGGTGGTGCTGTGATTAAAACATTGGGCTGCTAACCAAAAGGTCAGCAGTTCAAACCCACCAGCGGGAGAAAGGGCCAGTCTGTCTGTAAAGATTTACAGACTTGGAAACCCCATGGGGCAGTTTTGCTCTGACTTACGAGTTTTACTCTGACGGAGTCAGAATCAACTCAATGGCAGTGGGTAGGTTTGCAAAGCACTTGGTTTACAAAGTGTTTCACTTCCCTGGCTCCTGGTCACAACCCTGTGCAGCAGGTAGGCCCAGGTGACAGCAGAGGGAACCAAGGTTGGAGAGGGAGGTGCCTTGTTACCACTCACAGAGCAAGTTCTTCATCAGCCAGGATGCAGCCCAGACCATCCAGCCTACTTCCTGTGTTCCCACTACTTTGCCAAACTCCTCTTGGGCACTGGGGGGTCTGCCAGCTCCTGGCATTTCCAATTCTCTGCCGTTTATCATCATTCCATCCTTCCTCTGGTCCAGCTGGCCCTGCCTCAGGCATCCTGGGGGTGCGTGGTTGGGAACCTTGGTGAGTGATGGGTAAGCTGGCCCCTGCTGCACAGCCTGACTGTAGAGCTCCCAAGCACCTTTTGACAAGGAGCCTCTACCACCCACAATCCCCATTTCTCAGGCTTCTGGGCTCCAAGCTCTGGGCCAAGAATAAGAATGATGACAGAACTTTCTCCAAGCTTCTCTCTGAACAAGCACTAGCTCATTTAATCTCCAGAAGCCCCTAGGAAATGAACTCTATTCCATTTTAGAGGAAGAGGAAGCACGGGCTCAGAGAGGTAGCATCACTTACCCAAGAACCTACAGAATGAGTAGGGGAGGAGGGAGGAGATTCAAGTGCAAGCCCCATCCCTTATAAGGCACTTCCTGACCCCTAGACCCACAGGTGCATCCATAATGCAGGTCATACAATTCATAATGATAGCAAACATTCACTGAATACCTATTGCGTTAGATATTTATACCTAAGTACCGTAGGTATATGAATCAGTCTTCATGTCATCCCTATGAAATAGGTACTATCACTATCCACATTTTACAGAGGAGGAAACAGAGGCACAGAGAGGCTAAGTAACTTGCCCAAGGTCACACAGCCAAAAAATGAGAAAGCAAGATCTTTCTTCCTGAGTCCAGGAAATTGGTGCTAGAGTCCATATCAGGGGCTGCCTTCTAGAAAGTGACTCACAGGGACACACCAGCCCACGGGAGGCAGCCCCTTTTCCAGAGGAGGAAAGCCAAGACTTGACGGGGGTACGGAGCAAGAAAAACAGCAGGAGCAGGAAACAGAGCCAGGTCTCCCAGGTTGATGGCCAGTTCATGGGGGTGAGAAGGTCCTCTCAGAACAGGCCACAGTCTTCCCTACTACTCCCAGAGGCAGGAGCTGGGCCACAGGCAGGGCACTACTTCAAACCTCTGCCAGGCTCCCTCAGGCCCAGACCCTCTAGCGTTCTGGTCCCTGACCTCAGCAGAAATGACCCTGCCATTTCCAGGCTGCACTTCTCAGAAATTGCCCCCACTTCTGTTTTTGGACTTGGTGCCTGTAAAAGGGCCTATTCTGAGCACTATGAGTAGTTTGCTGACTGGATTCCAGGTCTTTCGAGGGAAGTCTGAGTTGACTACAGGTAGTGCAAGTGTTAAAAGGAAAAGGAAGAGTTTTCCTTGACTACCCCTCACCCCAGGCCTCCAAAGAGTGGGGGAAAGAGGCTTGTCATGAGGGAAAGGTGCACGTGGTGTGGTAAGGCCAGAGGGAACAAGTGGGGTTGTGGGTGGCGGCGAACAAGGGCTTCTTTTGTTATTTCTCCCAACAAAGAGGAAGCAGCCACTCTCAGCCGCTGGGAGCCCAGGTGGATATGTCTTGCCAGGAAGATCCTCCATCTTCAAGTTCCCTCAGTCCTGCAAGGCCCTCTGCTGCCAAGCTGTGTGCCCACAGGCAAGCCTTCCACCTCTCTGGGCTCTGGGCTCTTTATCAATAAAATGGGATTCCTGATAGCGCCTGCCTCACAGGCTTGCTGGGGAAATCGAAGGAACTAGTGCATTTGGAGCAGCGCTCTCAACATTGGCACTACTGATTGTATACTATATATATATATATATATATATATATATATATATATATATATATATATATATATATACTCACTGTCATTGAGTCAATTCCACTCATAGCGACCCCTCTTGGGTTTCCAAGCCTGTCAGTCTTTACAGAAGCAGACTGCCTCATCTTTCTTCCGCAGAGCAGCTGGTAGGTTCAAACCACCAACCTTTGGGTTAGCAGCCAAATGTCTTAACCACCAGAGCTCCTTCCACTGATGTATGATACACAGAATTTTCTGGTGGAGGCTGTCCTGCACATTGTAGGATGTTTAACAGTATCCATGGCTTCCACCACTATGCGCCAACAGCATCTCTCCCGGTTTTGACAACCAAAAATGTCTCCAGACTTTGCCAAATGTCCCCTGGGCAGAATCGCTTGCAAACTATTGGCTTCAAGCATTTCCTCCAAGGCCTGAAACGTAGTAGGTGCTTTGCCCATGAACGTAGCCAACATGTTTTTGTTTTGTTTTGTTTTTTAGCACTTTATGAGCATCATCTTAAAAGGAGCTCTGGTGGCATTGTGGGTAAGACACTTGGCCTGCTAATCAGAAGGTCAGTAGTTCAAACCCACCAGCTGCTCCACAGGAGGAAAACGAGGCAATCTACTTCCACAAAGATTTATAGCCTTGGAAATCAATGGGGGTCACTGAGCCAGAATCGACTCAATGGTAGTGGGTCTGGTTTCAGTTTTTGGAGCATCATCTTACCACCCCTGTGGTATCATCAGACCCATTTCTTGGGGAAGAAAAAACACTGAGGCACAGAGAGGGTAAATAACTAGCCCAAACTCACACAGCTGGTTAAAAAACCAGGATTTGCACCCAAGCAGCTGAGCCCTAGTTCTTCCCCACAATGCTCACCATCCAGAGAGATCTACCAGATTTCCAAATGCCTATTTAAGTGTCTGAATGACACACCTCTCTAGGAAGCCTTCCTTGATTTCTTTCTACTCCATCCAGCACAGTCACTCCCTCCCCACCCCTCACCTTTGCCTTCAGTGAACCATGAAGAACATGGGCTCTCAACCTGGCAGACCAAAGCTTGAAGCCCAGCATCCCTATTCACTCACTGGCTGTGAGATGCTGGGCAAGTGTCTTCTACCTCTGAGCCTCAGCCTTCTCATCTGAAAAATGGGTCCATCATCCCTGTGTCACACAGGCCCTGGTGCCAGAGTACCGGGGTTCAAATCACAGTTCTGCCACTTCTGAGCTGTGAGACCTGGGCAAGTGACTGAACCACTCTGTGCCTCAGTTTCCTCATCTGTGAATGGAGATAATAACAGCATCTGCCCATGATGAGCAGTAAATAAGCTACCAAGGAAATGTCAAGGAATGAGACCCTTGCCTCGCATTCAGTAAGTGCCATAGAGGGGTTGGCTATGGCTCTCACAAGGCCTTTTGGAGACTGAAGGAAGGGGCAGGAAAGAGGCAGGGGGTCCGGGATCAACAAACTTGAGTCCTCCTCCTGCAGCCTCACAGGGGCCAGCACTTTTCTGCAGCGGATCTTATTACTGTTGAAAGCAAATCCCTCCCTCAGCCCAGACTGCTGATAAGGTGCCTGCAGGAGAGTAGAGCAAAAGGGACGGGGAGGGGGAGCCACCTGGTGAGCAGAGGTCTGCTGGCCGCCCTCCCCCCTGCACTGTCGCTGTGAGCTGGTGTTCACACCAAATGTTCTGTGCATCAGTGATCCCACCTACAGACTCACTCTCACTGGGTGCCCCTCCAGTGTGGATTTCAGAGATAAGCAGAGCAGTGCCTGGCATCCCCATTTTGCAGACAATAGTAACAGCAACCACACCTGCTCTAATTGTCTCAACTTCCCAGCCAGTGGGTTTCAGGATGTCCATTTTGCAGGTGAGGAATTTGAGGCTCCAAAACCAAAAACCAAACTCACTGATGTCGAGTGGAATCTGACTCATCGTGACCTCTCCTTGGGTTTCTGAGACAGTATCTCTATGAAGTAGATTGCCCAACCTTCCTTCTGAGGAGTGGCTTGTGGGTTTGAACTGTCAGCTTTCTGGTTAGCAGTCAAATGCCTTAGGCTCTACGCCACCAGAGCTCCCAATCCAAGGCTTAGGGGAGGTTAATGACTTGCTAGGAGATGGTATGGCCTTGTGTGTGTGTGTGTGTATGTGTGTGTGTGTGTGTGTGTCTTCCCATGGCCCCTCATGCGTCTTTGCTGAAGTCAGAGGGATTCAGGCACGTGCATGTGATTTGTCCCAGGCTTGGAGAGGGCTTGACTCTGTGTCTTCAGGGGGGGAGGTGGGGGTAGGTCAGAGAAGCCTGCTCTCCAGCTGCTCATCAGCCCAGAGGACACTGTCCTGTTCGACTGGGCCAGGAAACATGATCTTGCTCCCCATCACATCCCAGGAATCACGCGGCCTGTTTACACACCTGGCAGGAGCTCCAGGAAAGCGGAAAGTTGGCTGGGCCTCAGAGGAAAGGCTCTGTGGCCCAGGGTCTGGGTGCCCACTGCTGGATGGGGCAATGGGGCAAATCTGGAGTGCGGGAAGTGTGCTCACGTGGCACAGATGAGGGTCTGTGACCTGTTGACTGGGAGAGGCTGGGACGTCCCACCACGCCTCCTCTGGGCCTGGCTCTTTCTCTTTACGAAGCGAAAGGGCTGGATACCCTAATTCCAGCTCAAGCATTCCACAAACTGGAAAGCATCCTGGAGTCTTAGAAATTATACATGCTCTGAAGTCAGTGAGACCCGGG
Organism: Orycteropus afer afer; assembly: GCF_000298275.1. Taxonomy (NCBI): domain Eukaryota; kingdom Metazoa; phylum Chordata; class Mammalia; order Tubulidentata; family Orycteropodidae; genus Orycteropus; species Orycteropus afer. The sequence continues at coordinate 10,182,060 of NW_006921636.1, read as the reverse complement.
TCCAAATCCAAATTCAGCCATTCCGCATTTATTTACTGAGCACCTACTATGTGCCAGCCACTGCTCTAGGCCCTAGAGATGCTACGGGGAGCAGATAGACATGGGCCTTGCCCTTACATTGCTCACAGCTGAGCTGGGGAGACAGACACTGAACCAATAAATGGTCATTTCCGATTGGGATAAATGTTCTGGAGGAAATAAAACAGGAAACTGTTTTAAGAGAGTGACGTGTAGGTTGAGGAGGGCAAGTGTGCTTGAGAAGGAATAATCAAGGAGGACTCCTCAGAGGAGGTGCCACTGATGTCAAACCCAAATGACCAAAAGGATCCAGCTGCAGAAGATCAGGGGCAAGAGCATTCCAGGGAACAGCAAGTGCAAAGGCCCTGAGGCAGAAACAAGCCAGGCAGCTCTGAAGAACCAAGAGAAGCCGACAAGCACAGTGAGAGAGGACAAGCATGTGAGAGATAAGGTGGGACATGAGGGCAGGACCCTGGGGGCCATGGCCGGAAGCTCAGATCTCATGTTGCATTCCACTTACCACCCTGGCCACGTCACTCACTGCTCTGACCCTTGGTTGCTCTTCTTGGGGCTATATGTACTCGGGGCCGTTGTAAGGATTTGACTACAAGGCATGTAAAGCACCCAGCACCTGAGCTGAGTGGTTGCTTCCGCCAGTTTCCACCCAGTGTGCACGAAGTCTGCATCTAAAGAGCTGCGCAGACAGACCCTTCCTCCCCCTACCAAAAAAAAAACCAAACTCACTGCCCTAGAGTCAGTTCCGACTCATAGCAATCCCTCCCTGGGTTTCCAAGGCAGTATCTCTAAGGAAGTAGATTGCCCAACCTTCCGAGGAGTAGCTGATGGGTTTGAACCACCAGCCTTCTGGTTAGCACTCAAATGCCTTAGGCACTACACCACCAGAGCTCCCTTCCTCCCCCTAGTCAGGACTATTCCTACCTCTGGGCTTTTGCTCCTACCATTTCCCCACCAGGAAGACCCCTCCTTCTCTTTTCACCTGGCCTCATCCAGTCCATATGCAAAACCAACTTGAGATAGTCTCCTGGCTGGCCAGCTGACCTCAGAGCTTCAAGGTGAGTCTCACCTCCTGTTCCTGTCCCTGCATTTCTCCCCCAGGTCCCACCCCAGTTCTTGAATTAGCCTGATTGCTTCCAGAATGCACTGGATTGGCACCTTTAAGTTAGGAGAGGGCCACATTCAGAAGGCTTCCTGTCTCAGGAATAAGAGACCCACGTAGCAGGACACAACTGTGAACGATGGATGTGCTGGAATCCAGAGGCAGATATGAGGCTGAACTTCCCCAAACCCACACCTAAGAGAGCCGGTCCAGTGGAGGTTCTGCTGTGTGTTCCTTGCCAGTGCTGCTGTAACAAACTACCTCCAAGCCAGTGACTTAAAATAACACATATTTATTTTCTTAAACTTGCAAGCAGCCATCTAAGATACAACTATTGGTCTCTACTAGTTTGGAACAAAAGAGAAAGGAAATCAAAGACTCAAAGCAGAAAGTAGCCTACAGGACCGATAGTCTACATGAACCACAGCCTCATCTACCCTGAGATCAGAAGAACTAGATGGTGCCCAGCTACCACTAAGGGCCATTCTGACCAGGGCCATGATAGATGGACCCTGATAGAATGGGAGAAAAATATGGAACAGAACTCAAATTCTTAAAAAGTACAGACTTACTGGACCAGTTGAAACTACAGGACTCCCCAAAACTATTGCCCTGAGGTAGTCTTTAAACCTTAAACAGACATTATCCCTTGAGGTCACCTTTAACTTAATAACAAATTGGCTCATAAAATATAGAATATCCCCCATGAGTAATGAGCTGCTTTTAAAAATCATCTATATGAGACCAATGGTCAAAACTTGCTCTAAAGTGAAGACGAGCAGGTAAGGGGGCAGGGAAGCTAGAGCACTGGAAATGGTACAACCAGAATGGAATGAATGAGAACAATGACACACTGTGAACAATGTAACCGATATCAGTGAGTAATTTGTGTTGTGTTGTTAGGTGCCATTGAGTCGGCGCTGACTGATAGCGACCCTGAGTACAACAGAAGGAAACACTGCCCAGTCCTGCACCAGCCTCACCATCCTTGCCACACCTGAGCCCATCATTGCAGCCACCGTGTCAGTCCGTCTCATTGAGGGTCTTCCCCTTTTTCACTGACTCTCCACTTTACCAAGCATGACATCCTTCTTCAGGGACTGGTGCCTTCCGACAACACGACCAAAGCAGGTGAGGACGAAGTCTGGCCATTCTCGCTTCCAAGGAGCATTCTGGCTGCACTTCTTCCAGGACAGACTCATTCATTCTTCTGGCAGTCCATGGCACTTTCAGTATTCTTCACCAACGCCACGACTCAAAAGCATCAACTCTTCTTCAGTCTTCCTTATTCATTGTCCAGCTTTCATGTGCATATGAGGCGATTGAAAATACCATGGCTTGGGTTAGGCATATTAGTCTTCAATAATTTGGGTAGAAATTGTTAAATGGGAACCTCATTTGTGATGTAAACTTTTACATTAAACACAATTAAACTATTAATAAAAAAAAATGATTCTCGCACTGTCCTGGAGGTAACAAGTCCAAAGTCATTTTCATTGGGTACAGTCAAGGTTGGTGCCTTCTGGAGGCTTAGGGGAGAAGCCCTTCCCCGCCCCCTTTTCCAGCCCCTAGAGGCCGCCTGCATCCTTTGGCTCGGGGCCCCACATCACACGGGTTCCCTTCAGCTGCTTCTGTCATCACCACCTTCTTCTGACTCCGCCTCCTCCTGAGTCCTGTTATGAGGACCCTTGTGATTGCATCAGGCCCACCCAGATAATGCAGAACCACCCCATTTCAAGGTCTTTGACTTCATCACACCTGCACTGTCCCTTTGCCATGCAAGGTAACATTCATGGGTCCAAGAGATTGGGGCATTAATATCTTTGGGGGGCCATTAGGATATTAGCCTACCCTATACCAGGAAAATTCTTTCCTTTAACAGCCCAAGTAAGTGTTATGGCTGGAAGAAGGTTATGTCTGTAGCCTCCTTATTTTACAGATGAGGCCCTACTTGGGAAGGACTCGCCTGTTAGGAGGAGCCAGGTTGGCAGCCAACCTTGTGCATCCCTGGACAAGGCACACATCCAGCCTACAAGTCCAACATCTCTTGTGGTGGAAGAGGTCACCTCCAGAAGCAAACAAACGCAACGCCCTGCCTTGGAGTCAGATCTGACTCATAGAAACCCCCTCCTTGGGTTTCCCAGGCGGTATCACTACAGAAGTAGATTGCCCAACCTTCCTTCTGAGGAATGGCTGGTGGGTGTGAAACGTCAGCCTTCTGGTTAGCAGTCAAATGCCTTAGGCACTATGCTACCAGAGCTCCCACTATTAATATAAACTCCCATTATATGTTGGGCAATTCCTGTATCTTCTCTTAATTAAGTCTTACAGCAGCCCCTTGGAAGGACCTGGGTCCTCCCCACTTCACAAATAAGCCATCTGTAACCAAGGCTCGGAGATGCTAAGTCTCCAGCCAAGGTTTCCCTGCTGTTTTATCAGAGCCCAGACCCAACCCACATCTGCCTACCTCTAAGGCCCATGTTCTTTCCGTTTAACAAACGTCTCTGCATCTCAGTTTCCTCATCTGCAAAATGGGGAAGCTAAATATAACTTGAGCATTGACTGAAAAAGTAGGAATTTATGGTACAGGTATATGACTTCACTGAGCCTGAATGCCAACCCAGGAGGAAGGTAGATTGTTTTATAAAAGTCATCTTATAAATGAAGACTCTGAAGCCCAGAGAAGAAAAATGACTTGTCCAAGGTCATTGAGCAAGTTTGTGGATGGGAATCCAGTTCTGATTTCAAAGTCTCAAAATCGAGAATGACATGGACAATTTCCTGAGCACTCGTTTGAATCCCTCCTCTAACCTCCCACCCCAAGAATCAGACGCAACAAAGTGGAACTCTGAGCATCTCCAAGAAGATCTACCACCCCAGAACCAGGTTTGCTTCTAGCCCATATGGCACCTTAGTGCTAATGAGAAAATGGCCCTTCCCTCCTCTTCTTCTGGTAGATCAGGGCGGCAGGTGGAGTGCAGGTTGGTCCCGTCTCACCTGGCTCCTCAAGGCCCCTTGAGCAGTGAACAGCCTGCACAACCCTCTGCAGTAGCCCTGCCCAGAACACCTCCAAACTCCTTCTCAACACATCCTTAGAAAGAGTCACCTGGGAGCGTCCATGCTAAGAACTGATCTTCAGTAGATGCTCAGGCTGAATTTGCTCTCAGTGTGTATAAGGCAGGAAAGGGGGCAAGACTTCTCTGCAAACACAGGGGCTGGTATTTATTTGCACGCCTGCTTTAACAGGTCCGTCCTGTCCCCATTAGCTACCCAGGGCCACTCCCCACACCTCCGAATCCCAGAATGGCCATTCAAGCTTGGAAAACTTGGAGGTGTTCTCTCTGGCGGCAGCCTGACTTCTCGAGCCTCCGGAGCTCTGTAGTAAGAGCTGGGACCCCAGTGGTGCTGGGAATTGCAACCACTGCATTCCAGAAACCACATCCCACTCCTTTTCATCTCTGCTGGCAGCATTTCTGAGCCAGGAAGACATAATGCAGGAATTGTCTTCCCACCCCCATCTGCCCTGCACACTGGCCCGAGCCTCCCTGCTGGCCAGCTCACCAGCCACCAGAAGACAGGTGTGTGAGGGCCGATCCTCTTGGGGACACAGACTCCCAGAACACCAGAGCAGCAGCGGCCTTGCTGAGACATCATCAGCTAGGAAACTGGGACCCCAGAAAGGTGAAATTCCCCACTCCAGACTCCATGGCAAATGGGGAATGCCCAAGCATCCTGAACGTCCTTCCTGAACTGATATCTGACAATTTTGCAAAAGGTTTTGGGGACCTATATGTACTGCACAGGCTGCATTAGGGGCTCCAATGTGAGAGAGGTTTAGAAGTGGCAGTCTCAGGTTGCGGTGGCCATGAACGCTGAGGACCATCTATCTGGAAGCTATATTTGTGCAGCAAACATGAAGTTTGAAGTTAGACCACTGTGCCTTTGTTTGGAGAGGTTATCACAGAGTTGGTTAAGATTACAGAAATTATCTTGGGGCTGCATTTGTATAGCAAACCCACTGTGTTTGCTTTGAATGTCACAGATCAACACAAATAGCGATATTCTCAACAGATGCTTTTATTCACATTGCACGCTAGACAGAGAAACACGTGGTTGTTAATATCCAAGAACATTACAGTGACAATTATAATAAATACTGTTACATGGGAAGGGGAGGCTTTGGGTGTACTGATAAAGATCTCTAAGGAGTTCCTAGGTGGCACAGTTAAGTGCTCAGACACCAACCAAAAGGTTGGTGGTTTGAATCCACCCAGAGGTGTCTTGAAAGAAAGGCCTGGTGACCTATTTCCAAAAGAGCCCAGCCACTGAAAATGCAGTACAGTTCCACCCCGACATACATGGGGGCGCCCTGAGTCGGAATCAACTCGTGCCAGCTGGTTTGGTTTTGTAAGGTCTGCCAAGCAGCAGAGCAAGGAGCTCTGGTGGCTCAGTGCCTAAGGCACTTGACTGCTAACCAGAGGGTTGGGGGTTCAAACCCACCAGCCACTCCACGGTAGGAAGACCGGGCAGTCTAATTCTGTAAAGATTTACAGCCTTGGAAACCCAATGGGGGTTGCTATGAGTCAGAATCGACTCGATGGCAGTGGGTTTGGGTTTCTTCTGGTTTTAAGCAGCAGAGCAGGTCTCTGGGTGATGCAAATAGTTTGCACTTGGCTACTAACGCTTCTACAAGAACACAGTCCCTGAAAATCCTGTGCAACACAGTCATCCTCTCAAACACAGGGGTCACGGTGAGTCGGAACTGATTCAGTGACAACAGGGTTTTGAGCAACAGGTTTTGCCTCCTGGGAAGAGGCCTTGGTTTATCGACCGCTTAAAGAGCCGGTCAGCTAGGGCCTCTCCAAGGGCCCGCATCAGGGAACTAGAGGAAACAAGGAGTGGTTCTTATTGGATTATAGCTAAGGGGGGAATGCTAAAAGTATAAACACTGCATTCTGGGTTCACAACAGCTGTGTGACCTTGGGCAAGTCACCTAACCTTTCTAAGCCTCCATTTCCCCACCTGTCAAAGAGGGACTGGCGGCTGCCTCCTCAGTGTTATGGAAGTGAATCAGTGAAACCTGTGGAAGCCTGGATTCAATGGGACTGCCTTGCTTATCTGACTGTCCTAAGTTTTCCTCGTTTGACAAGGTGCAGTCTTACCATTTTTCTATCCTCACGTTAGTGGAAAATATTTGAGTTTTCCTTCTCGGACAGGTTTGCACCTTACCCAGGTTCTGGCTTTTGCAGGTTTTACCATATAAGACAATGCCCAAGAAGGTCTTAGCATAGTGACTGGCACACAGTAAACACTCAATACAACTTCATACTCATCAGGCTTGGAGCCCCTGGCTGGATCAAACGGTTAAGTACTCAGCAAACTGTTCAGAGTCACCTCAGAAGGAAGGCCTAATAAATTCCTCCGAAAGGTCATAGCCAAGGAAGCCTTACGAAGTTCTCAACTGCAGCACAGGGGGCGCTAGGTGTCAGAAACGACTTGAGGGCAACTGGTTTCCTTCTTGTTATTTTTTAAATTAGGGAGTTACAGGCATCGATGTTGGGGTTCATACATAAATGATTCACTGTGACACTACGGATGCTTAAGCTCCAGAGCCCCCCGCAAGGCCTGTACCGGTTTTGTGTTTGCATATCTGTATTCTTTTTCTTAAAGAGAGCCCCTTCAAGAGTATATGCTTCCATCAATCCTGGGAGAACAGAAGGGCAGTGTATGCACAGGGAGACCCCTGGGGGGGGTGCATGGGAGGGAAAGACACAGGGAAGAGGTAACTGTGGGGAAGAAGTGGGAAGAGAGCTGTTACATTGTTGCATTGTGGGGAATTGCAGTCAGTACATGAAACAAAATGTGTATGAGTTGATGTACAGAAATGAATTTGCGCTGTAAACTTTCACCCAAATCACAATTAAAAAAAAAATACACTTCAGGCACCGTAGTAATAGTTGGATCTGGTCCGGGGTTCACAGCACTTCCTATAGGACACAGCAAGAAAGAAGCTTTCCGACCTCCCTCCCCCTGAGGACAGAGACTCTGTGTGTTTCATCTCTGGCCTCAGAGACAACAGCAAAGCTCAGCTACCCACACTTCCACCACTGATGCTTCACAAAACCAGGGACTCCCTTGCTCGAGCCTACACAGCAATTCTGAGGATCTAGCACAGTGACAGCCCCATTATACAGACGAGGAAAGAAAGTGAGAGCCAAAGAAGAGAGGAGATTGGCCCAAGGCCCCGGGCCATCCAGTGGCTGGTTTCTGAGTGACCTAACCCACCACTGATCCCAATCACAAGGACGGCACAGGACTGGGCAGCTTTTCACTCCGTTGCTGAGTCGCCATCAGCTGTAGGCCAACTCCACAGCTGCTGGCAACCCCTGTCATGGCGTTCATTGTTTACTTTCTTCCATGGCAAGAAAGGCTAATAGCTGGGATAATTCCACATAATGAACTTGTCTGTGCATCAGCGCTGGGCCTCCTTCATACCACCAGGGATCACCTCCTCACTCCCTGTGCCCAAGAAGGGCCTCTTCCTCCAGGAAGCCCTCTCTGAACATCTCTCCTATCTCCCCATCTCAGCTCATCAGTGCTGGGTAATGGATCACCAAATCACATTCTCCTTCCTTCTGTTTTCGTGGTTTGGTGGTCTCTTCCTATAGGTAGAAGCCTTGTCTTATGTGCCTAGTGCCCTACCCTGGTGCCCATAATGGGCTGGGCACAGGTGATGGGCCCCACAGGGGCCTGCAGTACCATCTCCTGCCAGTCCCACTGGTGTGGATTTTGTAATGAGACTCTGGACCTCAACCTGCCTTGGTCTTCTGGGATTCCTTTCTTTGGGAGTCTGGAAACAGCGTGGGCTCTGGAGCAAGCCACTGCACCTCTCTGAGGCTTGGTTTTCTCTCTGGATAATGGAGTAAATACTCCTTCCCCTTAGTTATTGAACCAGGGCTTCAACCACTCACTCTGGTTCAACCCCCTATTGAAAATTTCGGTTTCCATCTCCGATACATTGAATCAGAATCTACATTTTAACAAATTCTTAGATGATTCTTATGGACACAGAACAATCACCTAGGGATTTTGTTAAAATGTAGATTCTGATTCAGTATATCTGGGGTGGAAACCGAAATTCTCAGCAGGGAGTCAAACTGGTTCAAAGCTGATTCCCTCACTTAACAATAGCCACGACTGTGGGGTGGTGCTGTTATTTCCCCCATTTGTTTTTGTTTTTGTTTTTGTTTTTGTTGTTTTGGTTTGGTTTTGGTTTAAATGGAAGTTCAGAGAGGTTAAGTAACTTTCCCCAGGTCACAGAGCTTCCCATTTATTATGCTTTCATTATGACTATCAAGCAAACTACACAGCACAGCTCCAAGCACATAGTGCTCAATAAAGAGAGAAATCTCACTGTAAAAGTGAGAAGATGCAGAGCCCGAGGGGTCTCCAAGGAGCAGCACCGAGGAGGAGGGAAGGAGAGAGGGAGGGGATCTGCTGAAACCTGACTGGGACCTCAGTGGTTTCTTGCCCGGAGGCTCCTGCAGGGGGCGAGGCCGCTGCACGGGTGGGATGGGGCCGCAGAGGCGTTACCTTGGGCGGGAGGGCGAAGACCACCGGCAGCAGCACGAGCGGCGTGAACAGCAGCACCAGCAGCCGCCGCGCGCTCCATACCTTCTTGGCCACTGCCGCCAGCGCCGCCATCAGCGCGATTGTCCGGCAGAGCCGGCCAGCCCGGGACTGCCCGCGCCGGGCCCGACGCGAGGGCTTATAGCTGTGGGGAGGGTGCCGGGGAGGGGACTGCGCTTGGGGACCCGCCCTCTCCCTACTCCGCCCGGAGGAAAAGGGTGGCGCCTGAGCCCCTGGGGAAAGTTGGGGAAAATTGGGCTGGAGAACTGAGGAAGGAAGACTGCAATCCTGAAGGCCGTGCGACCTGGGACTAAGAATCGCTGCTCCGCAGCCATACGGGCTGCACAACTGGCTCAACACTTAGCACAGTGGTCAAGGCACTGGGGTACTAACCGAAAGGTCGGCAGTTCGAACCCACCTGCCGCTCAGCGGGAGAACGATGAGGCAGTCTGCTCCGTAAAGATTTACAGACTTGGAAACCTTATAGGGCAGTTCCACTTTGTACTAAAGAGTCACTATGAGTCTGAATCGATTGGATGGCAGTGGGTTTGGTTTTGGGGTTTTGGAAAATGGGTTATGCCAATGTGAGGTTTAAAGCATTTATAAGATCTCCAAGAGTCTGGGTCCACTCGTCCACCAGGCGTTTGATTTATTAACACTATTATAAAGAAGCCCCGGTGCCGCAGCGGTTGAGCGCTCAGCTGTGAACTGAAAGGTCGGCAGTTCCAATCCACTAGCTGCTCCGTGAGAGAAAGGTGGGGCAGTCTGCTTCCGAAAGAGTACAGCCTTGGAAACCCTATGAGGCAATTCTACTGTCTGGTGTAGTGCCTAAGGCATCTGATTACTGACCAGAAAGTTGGCGGTTCAAACCCACCAGCTACTGTGCAGAAGGAAGACTGAGCAATCTATTTGCATAAAGACATACCATCTTGGAAAACCAAAGGGGGTCACTATGAGTCGAATCAACTCGATGGCAGTGAGTTTGGTTTTGATTTTTTATAAAGTTCCTATGAGTTAGAAAAGATTCAATCAAAGTGTGTTAATGAGTAATTAATATTATTAAAACCAAAAAAAAAAAAATTGCTGTCATCGAGTCAATTTAACTAATAGCGACTCTCTTTGGGTTTCCAATTATGCAAAGTACATTGCCCAGTCTTCCTTCTGTGGAGTGGCCAGTGGGTTTGAATCACCAGCCTTCTGGTTAGCAGTCAAATGCCTTAACCACTACGCCACTAGAGGTCCTATTGGGTTCAAATTCTAGCTCTGATGCATAGTAGCTGTGCAGCTTTGAGAAATAGCCTCTATGCCTGGTTATTCATCCAGAAAGTGGGGACGAGGATCGTAGCAGACTTGAAAGTTTTTGGGAGTTCGGTTGAGATCATGTGTGCCTGGCCCAGAGCAGGTGCTCACTTGGGGTCATTACTACGTGTTGAATAGCAGACCAAGCATACACAAATTCATTGATGATAAAACTTGTGAATCTTCTTATCAAGAAGGATTACAAATTGCATGGATTTTAAATGATTTCTTACTGGTATTTTTAAAATTTTGCAGTGTTCTAATTTTTACCCCCAGCTAGATACAACTTTTTTATACCTTAAGACACATTTAATAATCTTACTCAGATTCAATTTTGAAATACTGTAAAGTTACAGTAATTAATATAGCCTGGTATTTGCATAATAGACAAACAGAATGAAATAGATGTGAGAGTCCAGAAATAAATGCAAGATCTATGGTCAACTGATGAACCCATCCAGTGAGGAAGGAAGAGCCTCTTCAATAAATGGCGTTGGGAAAATTGAATATCCACACACAGAAGAATGAACCAGGTCCCAACCCTTATACCATCCCCCAAATCCAGTTCCAAATGAATCAAGGACCTAAATGTGACAAATAAAAAAATAAAATCCTTAGAACAAAACATAGGGGCAAAGCTGTGGGACTATCAGAAATGACAACAAATGCCAAGTAGCAAAAGACGAAATAGATAAATGGGACTTCAGGAAAATTAAGGCCTTTTGTTATCAAAGGACTTTACCAACAAAGTGAGGAGACAATCTACAGATTGGGAGAAAATGTGATGATAAGAGTCTGCTATCCAAAATATATGAACTACTTCTACAACTTAACAGAAAGACAAACAACCCAATCAAAAATGGGCAACGGGGTCTAACAGCATTTCACCAAAGTGGATATTCAGATGGTCAGCAAGCACATGAAAAGATGCTCAACATTAGTAGCCATAAAAAAAAAAAGAAAGAAAAATTGCCATCAAGTTGATTCTGACTCACAGCAACCCTACAGGACAGAATAGAACTGCCCGCAAGGTTTCCAAGGGTGTGAATCTTTACAAAAGCAAACCACCACGTCTTTCTACTATGGAACAGCTGGTGGGTTCAAACCAATAACCTTTTGGTTAGCAGCAGAGCACTTTAACCACACCACCAGGGCTCCTTTCACTAGCCATTAAACAAACAAACAGAAAACCCACTGCCATTGAGCTGACTGACTCCTAGTGAGCCTATAGGACTGAGCAGAACTGCCCCATAGGGTTTCCAAGGTTGTAATCTGGTAGCATAGTGCCTGAGGCACTTGACTGCTAACCAGAAGGCTGGCGGTTCAAACCCACCAGCCACTCCTCGGAAGGAAGGTTGGGCAATCTACTTCCATAGAGAAATCGCCTCGGAAACCCAAGGAGGGGTTGCTATGAGTTGGGGCCAACTCGACAGCACATAACAACAACAATCTTTATGGAAAGAGACCACTACATCTTTCCCCCACTGAGTAGCTAGTGGATTCAAACAGCTGACTTTGGTTAGCAGGCAAACGCTTTAACCAGTGCGCCACCAGAGCTCTTTCATTAGCCATTGCTGCTGTCAGATGCTCTCAAGTCAGCTCTGACTCAAGGTGCCATCCTCACAGTCCTTGCTCTGCTTGAGCCCATCATTGCAGCCACTGTGTCAGTCCATCTCATTGAGGGTCTTCCCCTTTTTCGCTGACCCTCTACTCTACCAAGCATGGTACCCTTCTTCAGGGACTGAGACAAAGTCTGGCCATTCTCTCTTCTAAGGAGCATTCTGGCTACACTTCTTCCAGGACAGATTTCATTAGCCATTTGTTGTTATGTGCTGTGGTGTCAGACCCAACTCATAGTGACCCCTCCTGGGGTTTCCGAGGCGGTATTACTACAGAAGTAGATTGCCCAACCTTCCTCATTAGCCATTAGGGAGATGTCAATCAAAACCCAAATGAGATACCAATAGAATGACAGTGATCAAAAGGATGGAAAACAACAGACGGTGGCGAGGTGGAGAACTGGAACCCTCGCCCACTGCTGGTGGGAATGGAAAATGGTGCAGCCACTGTAGAAAACAGTTTGGTGGCTCCCCAAAAAGCTGAACACAGAACTACCATACGACCCAGCAAAAAGTCCCAACCCTCAGTATATACTGTACCCAGAAGACATGAAAGGAGGAACAAAACAGAAACCTGCATATTTATTGCAGCACTTTCCAGAATAATCAAAAGGTAGAAAAAACAAAATGCCCACCAACAGATGACTGGATAAACAAAATGTGATGAATATAGTGGCATCACCAGGGATCGCACCCACACCTCCCCACACACGGTCACAGGGGATAACACCACAATTACCTCAGGGAGTGGGGTGCGGGGAGATGGTCCAGAGCCTCGGGGTGGGGGTGCTGCCAGGACAGTGACATCACTAGAGCTGGTGTCACCCATCACCCAGGACTAACGCCTCACATCCCTCTTCTCCACCCACCAGTCAAGGTGCAATCGGGCAGGCCTCCTCACCTGCCATTGGGCAGAGAGGAAGTTTCCTCCTTGGCCAGTGGGAGAGGGGAGGGGCTATGGGGAGCAAGGGTACAGGGGACTCAACCCTGCCTGTGAGGTGGGGAAAGGAGAGGGGGAAGGGGAGGAGAAGGGCCGGGACGAGAGATACCATGAGTTACCACACTGAGTGCCATCAACCATAGTGACACAGTAGATTATGCATACCATGGAATATTACTCAGCTGTAAAGAGAAATGAAGTCCTCATGTGGCCACAACATGGACGAACGCTGAAAACGTTAATGCTGAGAGAAATAAGTCAGCAGCAAAGGGACAAATACTGTACAATCTCACTTACATGAAATAAGCAAGTACATAGAAACCACAGATCGCTCACAGTTACCAGAGTGGGAGGGAGGGGAAGGGAGGAGTTTTGCTTGCAGGCATTGATGATATGTTAGTGGTGGTGGCAGTCTTTGGAAAAGGCAGAGCTAATGGTTCCACAACATGAAGCACGCAATCGGTGGATTGCATTGTGAATGTAGAAACTGCTGTCTTGGTAAAAATGTTGGGGACTATATTTTCACTAGAATAAACAATAATGATCTTACCCAGACTCGAAAGAAAAGGAATACTGTTCTCAAACATGCCATGTGTGTAGGCTCTTAGGTATCAAATGGCTAATTTCTGATAAGAACATTGAATCTGGTTGTATATTTCAAGGTGGAATCGTTTCCTTTGTGTACAATCTGAGCTGGCTTCTGTCACATGAAATATAATGTCCCCAGCCTGGTTCTCCTGACCCTCCTGAGTTTGTACAGAATCTTACCACCGAACATCTCCAGGGCCAGGGTATGGTCTGTGGTGTATGCCTTGTCAATATTTATTAAGCTAATATTTGAATTCCAGGTTTGGTTTTCCTCATCAGTAAACTTGGGATTAATCATACATGTTGTTGTTGTTGTTAGGTGCCGTTTAATCATCTCCGACTCATAGTGACCTCATGTACGGCAGAATGAAACACTGCCTGGTCCTGGGCCAGCCCCACAATCCTTGCTATACCTGAGCCCATCCTTGTGGCTACTGTGTCAATCCACCTCATTGAGGTCCTTACCCTTTTTCATTGTCCCTCCACTTTGCCAAGCATGATGGCCTTCTCCAGGGAATGGTCCCTTCTTACAACATGACCAAAGTAGGTGAGACGAAGTTTGGTCATTCTTGCTTCCAAGGAGCATTCTGGCTGCATTTCTTCTAGGAAAGATTTGTTAGTTCTTTCAGCAGTCCATAGTACTTTCAGCATTCTTTGTCAGCACAACTCAAAAGCATCGACTCTTCTTCAGTCCTCCTTTTTCATTGTCCACCTCTCACATTCATATGAGGCGATTGAAAATACCATGGCTTGTGTGAAGCGCACCTTAGTTCTCAAGGAAACATCTTTGCTCTTCAGCACTTGAAAGAGGTGCTTTGCAGCAGAATTGCCCAATGCCATACGATGTCTGATATCTTGACTTCTGCTTCCATTGGTGTTGATTGTAGAACCAAGTAACATGAAATCTTTGATACTTCAATCTTTTTTCCTTTTATCATGATGCTGTTATTGGTCCTGTTGTGAGGATTTTTGTTTTCTTTATTGAGGTGCAATCCGTACTGCAGACTGTAGTCTTCAATCTTCATCAAGTGTTTCAAGTCATCTTCACTTTCAGCGAGCAAAGTTATGTCATCTGCATAATGCAGGTTGTTAATAACTCTTCCTCCAATCCTGATGCTTTGTTCTTCTTCATATAGTCCAGCTTCTCGGATTATTTGTTCAGCATAAAGATTGAATAAGTATGGTGAAAGGATACAATACTGATGCACTCCCTTCTTGGTTTTAAACCACTCAGTGTCCCCTTGTTCTGTTTGAACGACAGCCTCCTGATCTATGTACAAGTTCCTCATGAGTACAATTAAGTGTTCTGGAATTCCCATTCTTCTCAATGTTATCCATAATTTGTTATGATCCACACAACCAGATGCTTTTGCATAGTCAGGAA
>NW_006921636.1:10164645-10167126 GCF_000298275.1 Orycteropus afer afer | reverse complement strand
ATCAATTCCTGGAGCCTTGTTTTATACCACTTCCCTCAGTGCAGTGTCAACTTCTTCCTTCAATACCATTGGTTCTTGATCATATGCCATCTCCTGAAATGGATGGATATCAACCAATTATTTTTGGTACAGTAACTCTGTATTCCTTCCATCTTATTTTGATGTTTCCTGCATCATTCAATATATTGACTACAGAATCATTCAATATTGCAACTCGAGGCTTAAATTTCCTCTTCAGTTCTTTTAGCTTGAGAAATGCCAAGTGTGTTCTTCCCTCTTAGCTTTCCAACTCCATATCTTTACACATTTCATTATAATAACTGACTCTGTCTTCTCGAGCTGCACTTTGAAATCTTCTGTTTAGCTCTTTTATCTTGCCATTTCTTCCCTTTGCCTTAGCTATTCTCCATTCAGGGGCAAGTTTCAGAGTCTCTTCTGACATCCATTTTGGTCTTTTCTTCCTTTCCTGTTTTTTTTAATGACCTTTTGCTTTCTTCATGGATGATGTCCTTGATATCATCCCACAATTCCTCTGGTTTTCGGTCATTTGTGTGCAATGCATCAAATCTATTCTTTAAATGGTCTCTAAATTCAGGAAGGATATAATCAAGGTCATATTTTGTCTCTCATGGACTTGTTTTAATTGTCTTCAACTTCAACTTGAACTTGCAAATGAGCAGTTGATGGTCTGTTCCACAATCAGCTCCTGGCCTTGTTTTGGCTGAAGATACTGAGTTTCTCCATCACCTCTTTCCACAGATGTAGTCAATCTGATTCCTCTGTACTCCATGTAGTGAAGTCCATGTGAATAGCCACTGTCTGTGTTGTTGAAAAAAGGTATTTGCAATGAATAAGTCATTGGTCTTGCAAAATTCTATCATGCAATCTCCAGCATTATTTCTATCCCCAAGGCCAAATTTTCCAACTACTGGTGATTCTTCTTTGTTTCCAACTTCTGCGTTCCAGTCACCAGTGATAATCAGCACATCTTGATTACATGTTTGGTCAATTTCAGACTGCAGAAGTTGGTAAAAACCTTCAATTTCCTCATCTTTGGCTTTGGTGCTTGGTGCGTAAATTTGAATAATAGTAATATTAACTAGCTTTCCTTGTAGGTGTATGGATATTATTCTATCACTGACAACACTGTACTTCAGGATAGATCTTGAAACATTCTTTGTGACAATGAATGCCACACCATTCCTCTTCAATTTGTCATTTCCTGCATAGTAGATCATCTGATTCAAAATGGCCAAAAGTGGTCCATTTTAGCTCACTGTCATTGTTATTATGTGCCGTTTAGTCGGACCCGACTCATAACAACTCCTCTTTGGGTTGCCGAGGAAGTATCACTATGGAAGTAGATTGCCCCATCTAATGCCTAGAATATCAATCTTTATGCATTCCATTTCATTTTTGACAACTTCCAAATTTTCCTAGATTCATACTTCTTACATTCCATGTTCTGATTATCAATGGATGTTTGCAGCTGTTTCTTCTCATATTGAGTTGTGCCACTTCAGCAAATTGAGGCCCCCAAAACTCTACTTTATCCATATCATTAAGGTAGGCTCTATTCTGATGAGGAGCTCTGGTGGTGTAGTGCCTAAGGCATTTGACTGCTAACCAGAAGACTGGTGGTTCAAACCCACCAACCACTCCTCGGAAGGAAGATTGGGCAATCTACTTCCATAGAGATACCAACTTGGAAACCCAAGGAGGGGTCACTATGAGCCAAATCAATTTGATGGCAGTGAGTGTGGTTTTTTGTTTGGTTTCTATTCTGATGAGGCAGCTCTATCCCAGGCATGTTTTGAGTGCCTTCCAACCTGAGGGGCTCATATTCTGGCACTGTATCGGACAATGTTTCAGGGTTATTCATAAAATTTTTCAGTAATATACCAGACAGTGTTTCACTACTATTCATAAGGTTTTCACTGGCCAATTCTTTGAGAAGTGGATGGCCTGTTCCTTCTTCCAACTCTGTCTCAGTCTGGAACCTCCACCAAAACCAGTCCACCATGGGCATACATACTTTTCATTATTCATTTCATCCAATAAGTATTTGCTGAGTGCCAACTGTGCCAGGTTGTGAATACAGCGATGAGTAAAACTAAAAAATTAAAATACCTGCCCTCAAGGAACTTATATTTGAGAATTTGAGAGGATGGTGGGAGAAGACAAATAATAAACAAATGAGTAAAATATATTGCAGTTGAAAGATAAAGAGATAATAGGCAAAATGGAGGCAAGTAATCATGGAAGAGAAGCAGAGAGTGATGAGGTGGAGGTGCCATTCTCGATGAGGTGGTCAAGGAGCTATAAAAACGGCTTGGTGGTGGCATCTGGCCTCCTCTAACTTCACAAGGAAAGAGAATTGACGTCACTGGCATCAGCCTAAGGCAGATTCCTATGAGGCGAGCTCAGACACGTCATCCCTCCTCTCTCCAACCTTTTTACTAATTCTGACACCAACCATCC
>NW_006921636.1:10148550-10164282 GCF_000298275.1 Orycteropus afer afer | reverse complement strand
CCCAACCTTCCTTCCGAGGAGTGGCTGGTGGGTTTGAACCGCCAGCCTTCTGGTTAGCAGTCAAGTGCCTTAGCCACTATGCTACCAGAGCTCCCAATAGTAGGGTTTATTAGGGCAGTGACAGGTTACAATTTAGGATCAGGAAAGACAGGATACAGTTCTTCGATCCGGACAGCCTCTTCTTATCAGTGACACCCTCAGGCAGGCCTCTCCCTGGCTCTCAGGCCTCTCAGCTATCAGTCCCTCAGGCCTCTTTGGCCAGCCAGGTCTCTGCCTGCTTGGGCAAGTGTTAAAACCTCTCTAGCTCCGGTGGTAAGTGCCCAGAGGCACTCCACTCTGCCAGCAAGCCTCCTGCCCAAATGTGCTCAGCTCTTTCACCCTCCTGCCAGTCTCCTGGTTCTGCTGCCTCTGCTGCAGCCATTTCTTTGCTATGCTTCTCACTCTCCAATGTTACGGCTCTCTGTCTCCTGGGTCTAGGAGGTTCCCAGCCCAGGGACGCTGGGTCGAAAGGACACACTCCGCTCTTGCCTCTTTTTGGTGACAGTCAGATCTCCCCTTCTCTGCTGGCTTCTCTCTCCTTTTATTTCTTGTAAGATAAAAGGTATGACTCAAGCAAGGGCATGACTTCAGTAAGGTGGTGAAGGGAGGTAACCTGAATAAAAGTGGTAAAAGTGGAGACTGGGATAAGGGTGACAACTTCAGTCACATGCTGCAGTAAGGTGGTGACTAAAGATACATCCCACCCTACTCCTGATAAATGGGACTATCACCACAGGAACAGAGGCTAGGATTTATAACATAAAATGGAGGATAATTACATCATTTGTTATTGTTGTTGTTATGTGCCATCGAGTCAGCCCCGACTCATAGTGACCCCTCCTGGGGTTTCCGAGGCAGTATCACTACGGAAGTAGGATTGCCCAAGCTTCCTTCCGAGGAGTGGCATTATTAGATAACTGAAAATCCTAGTGCAACCACGTGACCTTAACCATCACAGGTCACATACACCTTATTTGCATTAGCAGCAAGCTGTCCAATCCCCTTGGTGGGCCACAGGCACCTTATTTGCATAAAACCAAAACCAAACACACTGCCATTGAGTCAATTCTGACTCATAGTGACCCCCTTTGAGTCTCTAAGGTGGTAAGTCTTTATGAAGTAGATTGCCTATTCTTGCTTCCATGGAGTGGCTGGTGGGTTTGAACCACCAACCTTCTGCTTAGCAGTCAAATGTCTTAGGTACTGTGTTACCAGAGCTCCTTCTTGTTTGCACAGTCACACCCAATCATTGTGTGTGAGTCACAAAGACTATGGGTAGAAGGGCCATGTTAAGTAATTCATTGCACAGCAGAAGCCCTTGAGGGTAAGGTGACCACAGGCAGTAAGTTAAGCAGACACTAAAGGGAAGTGAGGGGCTCTGGTAGCATAGTGCCTAAGGCACTTGACTGCTAACCAGAAGGCTGGCAGTTCAAACACACAAGCCACTCCTGGGAAGGAAGGTTGTGCAATCTACTTCCATAGTGATACTGCCTCAGAAACCCAAGGAGGGGTTGCTATGAGTCAGTCCAGACTCATGGCACATAACAACAACAACAAAGGGAAGTGAGTTAGTGGGCCCTGTGGGTGTGTGAAGGAGGCATTCCAGAAAGTAGGAAAACCCAAGTGAAAAGGCTTCAAGGCAGGAACAAACTTGACATGTCCTAAGATCAGCATGTGACTGGAGTGCAGAGATAAGACCAGAAGGGCAGCTACCAACTAGACCACAAAACAAATGCTTAAAATCCTGGGAAGGACTTTGGATATTACACCGAGCATCATTGCAGGGATTTATAGTGGCGATCTGCTTTTATTTTTTTAAGAACAGCTTTATTGAGATATAGGAAGCTCTGGTGGCACAGTGATTAAAGCATTTGACTGCTAACTAAAAAGGTTGGGGGTTTGAACCCACCAGCCAGCCACTCCACGGGAGAAAGGTGAGGCAGTCTGCTTCTGCAAAGATTTACAGCCTTGGGGCAGTTTTACTCTGTCCTGTAGGGCTGCTGAGTCAGAATTAACTCCATGGCAGTGGGTTACTGAGATATAATTCACATATCATACAATTCACCTATTTAAAGTGCAAAATGCAGTGGTTTTTAGCATATTCATAGAATTGTGCAATGCAATACATTTTAGAACATTTTCATCATCCCCCTGTTTTAGTTATCAAGTATTGCTAGAAGGTGGTTTGGAACAGCTAAGGGAGACCAGGAAGTGAGTCAGCAGGGTTTGGAACAACTAAGGGAGACCAGAAAGTGAGTGGAGCAGTTTGGAACAACTAACGGAGACAAACTTGCCTGCCAGTTTCTTGTACTGTGGTGGCTTGCGTGTTGCTATGAGGCTGGAGGCTACACCACTGGTGTTCCTAATGCCATCAGGGTCATCCATGGTGGACAGGTTTCAGCAGTTTCCAGAATAAGACAAACTCGGAAGAAGGAAGAGGCCACCCACTTCTCGAAGAATTGGCTAGTAAAAACCTTATGAGTAGCACTGAAACACTGTCTGATATATTACCGGAAAACTTTATGAATAGCCTTAAAATATTGTCTGATATAGTGCCAGAAGATGAGCTCCTCAGGTCAGAGGGCACTCAAGATATGACTGGGGAAGAGCTGCCTCCTCAGAGTAGAGCCATCCTTAATGACGTGGATGGAGCAAGGCTTTGGGGACCTCCATCTGCTGATGTGGCACCACTCAAAATGGAGAGAAACAGCTGTAAGCATCCATTAATACTCAGAAGATGAAATGCACAAAGTATGAATCTAGGAAAATTGGAAGTTGTCAAAAATGAAATGGCACATGTAAAGATTGATATCCTAGGCATTAGTGAACTGAAATGTACTGGTTTTGGCCATTTTGAATCAGACAACCATATGATCTACTATGTCAGGAATGACAAATTGAAGAGGAATGTCATGGCATTCATCGTCACAAAGAATGTTTCAAGATCTCTCTTGAAGTATAATGCTGTCAGGGATAGGATAATATCCATGCACCTACAAGGAAGACCAATTACTACTACTACTATTCAAATTTATACACCAACTATCAAAGCAAAAAATGAGGATGTTGAAGATTTTTCCAACATCTGCAATGTGAAATTTACCAAGCATGCAATCAAGATGTGTTAATTATCACTGGTGTCTAGAATACAAAAGTTGGAAACAAAGAAGAATCACCAAAAACCAAACCAAACTCACTGCCACCAAGTTGATTTGACTCACAGTAACCCCTTTTTGGGTCTCTGAGGTGGTATCTCTACGGAAGTAGATTGCTCAATCTTCGTTCTGAGGAGTGGCAGGTGAGTTTGAACCAACAGCCTTCTGGTTCACTGTCAAATGCCTTAGGCACTACACCACCAGAGCTCCTAAAAAATTACCAGTAGTTGGAAAATATGGCCTTGGTGATAGAAATAATGCTGGAGATAGCATGATAGAATTTTGCAAGACCAACAACTTATTCATTGCAAATACCCTTTTCAACAAAATAAACAATAGGTATACATGTGGACTTTGCCAGATGGAATACAGGGAACCAGATTGACTACATCTGCGGCAAGAGGCGATGGAGAAGTTCAGTATCTTCAGCCAAAATAAGGCCAGGAGCTGATTGTGAAACAGACCATCAACTGCTCATATGCAAATTCAAGTTCAAGCTGAAGACATTTAAAACAAGTCCACAAGAGCCAAAATATGACCTTAATAATATCCCTCCTGAATTCAGAGACCATCTAAAGAATAGATTTGATGCATTCAACATCATTGGCTGAAAACCAGAGAACTGTGGTATGACATCAAGAACGTCATCTATGAAGAAAGCAAAAGGTCATTAAAAAGACAGGCAAGGAAGAAAAGACCAAAATAGGTGTCAGAAGAGACTCTGAAACTTGCCCTTGAATGGGGAGTAGCCAAAGCAAATGGAAGAAATGATAAGATAAAAGAGAAGATTTCAAAGGGCAGCTCAAAAGACAAAACCAATTATTACAATGAAATGTGCAAAGACCTGGAGTTAGAAAACCAAAAGGGAAGAACACACTTGGCATTTCTCAAACTGAAAGAACAGAAGAAAAAATTTAAGCCTTAAGTTGCAATATTGAAAGATTCTAGGGGCAAAATATTGAATGATGCAGGAAACATCAAAAGAAGATGGAAGGAATATAGAAAGTCACTGTACCAAAAAGAATTGGTCAAAGTTCATCCAGCACAGGGCCAGGTTCATAGCAACCCCTCAATAAACGATATTAATGCTTTTTAATTGGCAAATAACAAGCTATGTAAAGTATGCATATGTATCTATGTTGTTAGGTGCTATCAATTGGCTTCAACTCATAGCAACCATATGTGCACCAGACGAAATACCATCCTCACAATCCTTGCTACGCTTGAACCCATCGTTGTAGCCACTGTGTCAATCCATCTTGTTGAGGGCCTTCCCCTCTTTTGATGACCCTCTTCTTTACTAGGATTATATTCTTCTCCAGGGAGTGGTCCTTTCCGATAATGTCTGATTTCTTGATTGCTGTTTCCATGGCTATTGATTGTGGATCCAAGTAAAATGAAATCTTTGACAACTTCGATCTTTTCTCCATTTATTGTGATGTTGCTTATTGGCCCAGTTGTGAGGATTTTTGTTTTATGATGAGGTGCAACTCACACTGAAGAGTGTAGTCTTTGATGCACATCAGTAAGTGCTTCAAGTCATTTTCACTTTTAACAAGTAAGTTGTGTCATCTGCATACTACAGGTTGTTAAAGAGTCTTCCTCCAACCCTGGTGGCACGTTCTACATGCAGTCCAGCTCCCCAGATTATTTGCTCAGCATACAGATTGAACAAGTATGGTGAAAGAATACAAGCCTGAGGCACATCCTTCCTGATTTTAAATGATGCAGCGTGCCCTTGTTCTGTTTGAATGACAGCCTCTTGGTCTATGTACAGGTTCCTTATGAGCACGATTAAGTGTTCTGGAATTCTCACTCTTCTCAGCATTATTCATAATCTGTTATGAGCCACACAGTTGAATGCCTTTGTATAATCAATAAAACACAGGTAAACATCTTTCTGATATTCCTTGCTTTCAGCCAAGATCCATCTGACATCAGCAATGATATCCCTCATTTCTCTTCTGAATCCAGCTTGCATTTCTGGAAGTTCCCTGTCAATATGTGGCTGCAACTGTTTTGAATTATCTTCGCAAGATTTTACTTGTGTGTGATATTAATGATATTATTTGATAATTTCCACATTTTGTGGGATCACCTTCCTTTGGAATGGGCAAAAATATAGATCTCTTCCAGTCACTTGGCCAGGTAGCTGTCTTCTAAATTTCTTGGCCTAAACAGAAGGAAGGTTGGGCAATCTACTTCCATAGTGATACAACCTCAGAAACCCAAGGAGGGGTCGCTATGAGTCAGGTGCAACTCAATGGCACATAACAACAACAACAACAGACAAGTAACCACCTCCAGCATGGTATTTGTTTGTTGAAACATCTCAGTGGGTTCCGTCAGCTCCTTGGCCTTGTTTTTCGCCAATTCCCTCAGTGCAGTTTGGACTTCCTCCTTCAGTACCATTGGTTCTTGACCACCTCCCGAAATGGAGGAACATCAGCCAATTCTTCTCAGTACTCTGTATTCCTTTCATCTTCTTTTAGTGCTTCCTGCATCATTCAATGTTGTGCCCATAGAACCTTTCAATACTGTGACTCAAGGCTTTAATTTTTTCTTCAGTTCTTTCAGCTTGACAAATAACAAGCATGTTCTTCCCTTTGGGTTTTCTAACTCCAGGTCTTTGCACATTTCATTATAATACTTTACTTTGTCTTCCCAAGCTGCCCTTTGAAATCTTCTTTCAGCTCTTTTATTTTATCATTTCTTCCATTTGCTTTAGCTACTCTCTATTCAAAAGCAAGTTTCAGAGTCTCTTCTGACATCCATTTTGGTCTTTTCTTCTCCTTTTTTTTTTGTTAATGATTTTTGCTTTCTCCATGTATAAAGTTTTTTATGTCATCCTCCAACTCACCTTGTCTTTGGTCACTGGTGTTCAATGCATCAAATCTATTCTTCAGGTAGTCTCTAAATTCAGGTGGGATATAATCAAGGCCATATTTTGGCTCCCATGGACTTATTTTTTCTTCAGCTTCAATTTGAACATGCATGTGAGCAATTGATGGTCTGTTCCATAGTCAGCTCCTGGCCTTGTTTTGACTAATGATATTGAGCTTCTCCATCATATATATGGGGGAGGGGGACTCATAGGCCCAGCTACTGAGGGCTTGCTCTGTGTCAACCACAGCACTGGGTGCCTTACATGAAGGGTCCTGCCTAGTTCTTCCACCAAACATCCCACCTCTCTCCTCTCAGTCACTGTGGGCTGCCTTCTGTGTAGTCTTCTTTCTACCCCTCGAAATGCCAAATGTGTTGCTACCTCAAGCTGTGTGCATTTATTGCACCTTATGCCTGGAACCCTTCCCACTTCCCTCTCCCAGTCACACATGGCTTCTTCCTTCTCCTCACTCATGTCCCAGTTCAAACGTCGCCTCCTCAGAGGGCCCTCCATGACCACCTAATCTAATGAAATGCAACTTGCTTCTGTACAAAACCCTCCTGTGTGATTTTCTTCAAGGCATGACTCATTGTTTGAAATTACTTCCCACCAGGTAGTAGACTCCATGAGAATAGGGTCCTTGTGCACACTGTTCCCCACCACATTACCAGTACCTCAAACAGGGAGCTCTGGTGGTACAGAGCCTAAGGCATTTGACTGCTGACTAGAAGGCTGGTGGTTCAAACCCACCAGCCACTTCTGGGAAGGAAGACTGTGCTATGTACTCCCGTAGAGGTACCGTCTCGGAAACCCAAGGGGGGTGCTATGGAACATAGGACAGGATCAGTAAATATGTGCTGAATATTTATATATCGTTATATTTTATTGGAGTCGCTAGATGGTACAAAGAGTTGATTTAATCAGCTACTAACTGGAAAACTACAGATTCGAGTCCACCCAGAGGCTCTGGACCGACTTAGGAAAAGTCAGCTGCTGAAACACTGTGAAGCACAGGTCTGTTCTGACACACACGAGGTTACCACAGGTCAGAACTGACCTGACGGCAACAAAAAAAAAAAGGTACATTACGAATATCACACATTCAGCGAGGACTCACTGACCACCCACTAGGTACCAGGAATCAGTCTTGGTGCTGAGGATACAGCAGTGATGAAATCAGACAAAAAGCCTCTGCTCCATAGTCATTTTAGTAGCTCTTGGCATAATCCTTAGGCATTTGGATTATGCTAACCAGAAGGCTGGTGGTTCAAACCCACCAGCCACTCCTCGGAACGAAGATTGGGCAATCTACTTCCATAGAGATACTGCCTCAAAAACTCAAAGAGGGGTCGATATGGGTCGGGTCTGACTTGATGGCAGTGTGTTTGGTTTTTTGGTTTATAACAAGATAAAGGCGCTCTGGTGGTATAGTGGTTAAGGCATTTGGCTGCTAACCAAAAGGTAAGTGGTATGAACCCGCTAGCTGCTCTGCAGAAGAAAGACGGAGCAGTCTGCTTCAGTAAACATTTACAGCCTTGGAAACCCAATGGGGGTCGCTATGAGTGGGAAACCACTCAATCACAGTAAGTTATTTGCTTGTTTGTTTCTTTATAACAAGATAAAGGACCCCTGGTGGCACAGTGGTTGGTTAAGTGCTTGGCTGCTAACTGAACGGGTCAGTGGTTAGAACCTACCAGCCACTATGAGGGAAAAAGATACTGCAGTCTGCTTTGGTAAAGATCACGGCCTGGAAACCCTCTGAGGCAGTCCTACTCTGCCCTATGAGTCAGTGTGAACCCGAATCCACTCGAAAGCAATGGGAACAATAAGATAAATTTGTAAAATACATAGCATATCACATGGTGCTTAGTGCCACACAGAAAAATCAAGCAGGAGGCAGGGAAAGAGGACAAGCGAAGTACCGGCACCAGCTGTTCTCTTTCCATCCCCTAAAGGCCTCCCTGTCCACCCTCCTCCAGTGCCCTCCCCAAGCCTCTAGCCCTGCACAGAGGTCAGCACCTGTCAGCATGGGATTCTATTGGAGGCCTCTGCAGCTCCAAGAGCAATACTGGCTTTGAAGCAGGTCCCAGCAGGGACCCTCAGGCTGGGGCTGGGATTAGTCACCCTTCCATTTTCCCTGTGGGACAGGGCCAAGCAGCTTAGCCTCGCTGGGCCTTTCCCCATTATGGGGAGGAAGCAGGCCTGGACCCCCCTGGCCTGGGTTCTGGGCCGTTGTTCCTCATGCTCCTCTATCCCACATGGAGGGAACAGGTTTACAAACACCAAGAGGCCTTTGATCGGCACCGAACCCCCAGCGAGCCCACTGTTTTTTGTTCCAAACTGGCCAGGCCCACATACCACGTCCTATTTTGCTTCCAGCAGGGAAGACTGTGGGAAGGTGGAAAATGTGTGTGTGTGTGTGTGTGTGTGTGTGTGAGATGGTAGGAAGCAGCTCATGTGGATCTTCGGCTTTTTCCCAACAAACAGGCTGGACTTGCAAGAGGGAATTCAATCCAATTCCGTAAATGTTCGTAGAGCACCTATTATATTCCAAAAGGAGCTCTGGTGGGGTAGTAGTTAGGCATCCGGCTGCTAAGCAGGAGGTCAGTGGTTCGAACCTACCAGCTGCTCCACGGAAGAAAGATGAGATGGTCTGCTTCTGCAATGATTTACAGCTTGGAAACCCAATGGGGGTCGCTATGAGTCAATCGACTCAATGGCAGTGGGCTTGGTTTACTACTATTATTATCATATTCTAGGCACCGTTATAGAAACTAGGCCCAGTGAGGCCACACTCTAGAGGGGGAGAGAGATGGTGAGAAAATAAGCAAACAAACATAAAGAGGCGGGCTGTCAGGAGCACCCGGGGAGAACAAAGCTGGAAGGCAGATTAGGCGACTGGGGCTGGGGAGTTACCCTTTCAAATAGCGTGTTCAGGGAAGGCCTTTCGGATAAAGCGGCTTTGGGGCAGAGATGTGAAGGCTATGAAGGCAGCAGCCGTGGGAAGATCTGTGGGAACAGTGTTCCAGGCAAAGGCAACAGCAAGTACTGAGGCCTTGAGGTGGGACGAGTGCTGTTATCTGCTGAAAGTAGGGCCTAAGGCAAGCACTGAAATTGTGCCCCTGTTCAAACATCTGACTCCATAATACCCGCTCAAAAACACAAGTCACTGTAAAATGATACAACCACTGTGGAAAGCAGTATGGCAATTCTTTAAAAAGCTGTAATTAGAAATACCATTTGACCCAGCAATCCCATTACTAGGAATATATCCTAAAGAAGTAAGAGCCAGGACAAGAACAGACATTGCACACCCATGTTCATCGCAACACTATTTACGATAGCAAAAAGATGGAAATAACCTAGGTGCCCATCAACTGAGGAATGGATAACCAAACTATGGTACATACACACAATGGAATACTATGCAACACTGAAGAATAATGTAGAATCTGCAAAACACCACATAACATGGATGAACTTGGAGGACATTATGCTGGGTAAAATAAGTCAATCACAGAAGGACAAACATAGCATTAGTTCATTATTGTAGAAAGTCAAGTGAAGGTTTATATATGAAAGGAAACTTTCTTTGTTGGTTACCAAGGGTGGAGGGGGAAGAGAGAGAACTTTGCAAAAAAAAAAAAAAAAAATGCATTGACCCATGTCACTTTAGTTTTATGTATTTCACTGTACATAAGTTATATTTCAATAAAATATATTTTAAAAAAATACAAGTCAAGCTCATTAATCTTTTTCTTAACACATTATGGCACTACAGGAAAATTACAACTGTACCTTTTTTGCTTTCACTGATGAAAATTGGTCTATGATGTGCTCAAAGCCATTTTTTTTTTTTTGTTTTTGTTTTTTCAGTTTCTACTCTGGCGATGGATGCTGTGATGGTTAACAAAACTGCTGGGTGGCACCTCCCTGCAAGGAGCCCCAGGGCACATGTCATACCTGCCATATCTTACATAGGCCTCTCGGTGGGAAGGCACTTTGGAAAAACAGTGAGGAGTCCGTGTGGCTGGACCAGAGTGAGCAAGTTGTTGTTGTTATTGTTATGTGCCGTCAGAGCTGGACCCAACTCTTAGCAACCCTTTCTTGGGTTTCCAAGGCAGTATCACTACAGAAGTAGATTGCCCAACCTTCCTTCCGAGGAGTGGCTGGTGGGTTTGAACCGCCAGCCTTCTGGTTAGCAGTCAAGTGCCTTAGGCACTACGCCACCAGACCTCCTAGAGTGAGCAAGGGGAAGGGGTAACAGAAGAGGGTTCAGTCTGGTAAGGCTGCTGGGGTGGGAGCGTCCTGAGTGAGGTGGAGGTGCTGAAATGTTTTGAGCAGAAGAGTGGCGTGATGCAAACTGAGATTTGAACGGTATTCCTCAGGCTGCAGTGTGGAAAACAGACTGTGAGGAGGTGGGGACACAAAGGGAGACCAGTGGGGAGGCTGCTGCAGTGGTCCAGGCAAAAGCTCGGTGGCCAGGAGGTGGTATGTAGAGGTGGACTCTGACCGTATATTCATAAACTTTTTATTGAAGTCTAACACACATACAGAAAAGTACATATAAGTGTACTTGCAGTTGGATGGATTTTTACAAACCAAATTCTTATATAACTAGTACCCACAAGAAACAGAGCTTGGCTATCACCCCAAAAGCCCTCTCAGTCCCCCAAGTCATAGCCCTATCCCCAAGGCCAGCCACTCTTAATTTCCTGATGCTAATTTGAAAGTACAGCTGGCAGGATTTGCTGATGGGTTGGCTGGGATGTGGGGGTGAAAGAGGGAAGTCATTCTAGCTCCCATGTGGGGGGCGAGGGGTCTCCAGGGTGGCAGCTGGAGTTTCTCCGTCCCACAGCTTCTTCAGGATGCACCACACGGCCAAGGGGCTCAATAAATACCCAGTGAGGGAGTCAAGAGGTGGGAGAACAGGTGAAACTTTAAGACAGGAAGGAACTTGATAGTCCTGCGTCAGACCTGGTCTCCTAGATACATTCCATGATTAGCACATTTTTCACACTTCAGGGTTCAGCGAGGTGTTGAATGAATAAACGGATAAAGGAATTCAAGGAAGGAAGAGACAGTAGGAGGAAAGGGAGGGAAGGAGAGGTGGGAAAAGGTGAGGCAGGGAGAGGAGGAAGAAGAAAAGGAGGAAGAGACAGGAGGCTGGAATGGAGGGAGAGGGAAGGGAGAGAGTGGGGCGAGAAGAAGGAAAAGCAGCGAAGGAGGGAGGCTGGAAGGGGGGAAGTGCTGATAGTTCTTTAAACCAAGAATGACGGTAACTTGCGACCTCTGGTGGCCAAAGAGAGCCACTTCTCCAGGCTCCAGAAGGCATTCCGTGCTTTGAGCTGCAGTGCCCCAAATGATGTCAGAGGACAGGAGACTCTCTGTTCCCAAGAGGAGGGTGGAGGCAGGCACTTGTAAGAACATCTGCCTGTCCCACAGGGGCTCTGGCAGCCCATGACAGCAGGGGTAGGACCAAGGTGAGGCGAGTGAGGCATCTGCTGCGGCCACAACATTTAAGGGAGCGCCAGAAAACTCAGTAACTGAGACAAAGATTTTAAAGCGACATTTGGAAAAAATTCAAATTGGCAAACTATGGCTCATGGGCCAGGTGCCTGCCTGTTATCGTAAATAAAGTTTTATTGGAACTAGGGTCAGGAACCAGTGTTTCCTTTCCTAGATATATCACAGAGATTGTATCTCAAATGTCTTCACAAATGTTGGTGTTACTGTCAAGTTGGCCCTGGGTGATACAAACTGTAGGGAGCTCCGGTGGTTTAGTGATTAAGGCTTCTAACCAGAAAGTCAGTGGTTCAAACCCACCAGCCACTCCGCAGAAGGAAGATGGGGCAATCTACTTCCATGAAGATTCACAGCCTTGGAAACCCAATGAGGGTCGCTAAGAGTTGGAATCAGCTCGATGGCAGTGAGTGTGGTTTGGTTTGGGTGGTATCAACAGTTAATGCACCTGTCTGCTGAAATGTTGGAAGTTCAAGTCCAACCAAAGGTACCTCGAAAGAAAGGCCTACTTCAGAAGATTTATTTCAGAAAAATCAGCCATTGAAAATCCTGTGGAGCACAGTTCTACAGACACACATGGGGTCACTCACTATGCATCAGAACTCAGACACCAATTGGTTCAGGAATACAGGTGTTCCCAGATGTGCTCAGCCAGCACACAGTGTGAGTGCAGTCACCTCATCCTATGTGAAAGGAACACGATGCTCACATGGAGGCTGATCAGGCTTTCCGATATCTCCATTCTGAGCTTCCTCACTCTAGGCTCCATGGACTGGTCAGAAGAGAACTTCTGAGTGCTCCAGGAAATGTGAGCCTGTGTCCTTTTAAGGTTGGACACATTTCAGTGTCACATCACATTGCCCTGTTGTGTAACTTTGGACAAGATACTTAATATCTCTGGGCCTCAGTTGCCTCCTCTGTATAATGGGTGAATGGATGCCAACAACTGAGGAACTGCTCAATAAACTTAGCTGTGGTTAGAAACTTTGGTTTGAACCCCAGCTCCATCACTGCAATGTAGTAAATTACTTAGTATGGCTTTTCTACCCACAAGTCATTGTAAACTCAGTGGTGGAATGAGCAACTGAGGAGCTGATTGTAAATGTTATCCACCTGGGTTATTTCTGTTGGGTGTGGCACAATACAATGTTCTGGGAGGTGCCCACTCTCTCTCAGGTGCTTAGAGTTCTGATGCTATGATTGGCTAGTTTGACCACCCTGCTGGGCTCAAAAGGAGGCCTCCTGGAGGCAGAACTCTCTCTGACTGCTGGTGGAGGAAGATGTGCTGCTGAAAGAGACACGCGCCCCTGAAAGAGACACGTGCTGCTGGGAAAGAGACGCGAGAGACATGCATTGCTGAGTGAGACACCGAGGGACCAGCACTGCTGGGAAAAAGACTGTGAGAGGCTGTTGGCTGAGGGACGTTGGGCTGGGAGAGAGACTGAGCGTTCTTCCTGAACTTGAGTTGTAGCCTGGTGCTTCCCTAATAAACCCCATAATCTGTGAGTTCTGTGTGGCCACTGCAGTGAATTATCGAACCCAGGAGAGAGGTGGTGGGTGCTTTGGGAGGAACGGTTGGAGAAAGGGCTGGAGGGAGGCAGCATGTCTGGCCTTGCAGTAATAGGCCTTGGGTTACTGCTGGTAATCCTGTCTTCCTCTTGTCGGATTAGAGGAGGTCAGAACATGTGGCCTCCTTGCCGTTTTTGTCATCACTTAAGACGTGGGATTTCACACTTGAGATTTTCTTCATCTGTAAAATGGGCCATCACAATCCCTGTCCAGTGGGGTCAAGGTGGGATTCCCACAAAGTTGCTTGCGGTGTTGGCTCATCCCTATAAAGCCCCTACTCTTCTCCAAGGGGACTTTGATGGATACTGAATTTGAGATACTTATTAGCCCTCTAAAGAGCTCTGTTCACTGGCAGGTAAGGCATTTGACTGCTAATCAGAAGGTTGATGGTTCAAACCCACCAGCTGCTCTGCAGGAGGAAGATGAGGCAATCTACTTCCATTAAGTTTTACAGCCTTGGAAACCCAATGGGGGTTGCTGAGTCAGAATCGACTCAGTGGCAGTGGGTTTTTTGGGGGGGTTTATTAGCGCTCTGGAGGCAGTAAACTAGGGAAGGAATCCGCTGCTTGCCTAGGAATATTTGTTTAGCCTGTATTCCCTACCACAGGCCCAGGACTGAGTACACAGGTGGGCAATCCTCTTCCTGGGAACATGCATGAAGCTTCTCCAGTACCTTCCCCTCTCTCTCCCTCTTAATGCTTGCAAGGGAGACCCCTAGTGCTACCCACACTGCACCAGCCACCATGTTCCACACACCCCTGGCTGCCAGGCTCTGTACCAAGGGTTCGCAGCATGTTCTCCGCCACCTCCACCCCCGGCTCCCAATCTCACTCCATCGGCTCCCCTCACTTGTTTCTTGTTTCTACTCTTGCCCCTGCTGTCCTTTTTCTACCAGCAATCAGTGTAATCCTTCAAAACATGAATCTGCTATCACCTCATTGAAAACCCTTGGTCTCCCATTAAGAATGAAACCCACCCCCTTCACCAGGCTCTGCACTGTGTAGCCCTAGCCTATCTCTCTCCTACAATCTCACTTTTCTGCATGTCCTCCTTGCTGGCCATCAATGGCGTTCCTCCTTCACATTCTGCAGTAAGTGATGGCCCTCCTTCCAAGAATACACCCCCTGTCTCCTTGCATTTCTGCCTTTCCTTCATGTCAAATGTCACCTCATAAGACCTTCTCTGATCACTCACTTTTTCCCTCCTCATCGTCATTCAGGATCACACTGTCCTTACAACACTCATCACTGTCTGCTATTGTCTTAGGTACTTGTTTGTTTCTCAGAAAGTTCCGGAGCATGGACAGCCTGTGTTCCCGTCCCCTGTGCCTGGCACAGAGTAAGCATAGATACTTGTTGAATTAATGGCTGCATGCATAAGTCAGTCATTCACCCTACAAGGTAGGGGTTATCCTTAGACTGCATGTAAGAAAATGGAGGGATGAACTATCTCAGTCATGGTGAGAACATTAGTTGAAAAAAATTATAAGAGTTCTTTGAAAATAATGTCACGTAATGCTAAAACATAATAATGTGGTGGTGTCTTTAGGCACTGTCCAGTCAGCTCCAACTCATAGCAACCCTACGTACAACAGAACATGATCCTGTGCCACCCTCACAATCCCTGCTATACTTGAGCCCATGGTTGCACCCACTGTGTCAATCCACCTCACTGAGGGCCTTCCCCTCTTCTGCTGAACCTCCATTTTATCAAGCATGATATCCTTCTCCAGGGAATGGTCCCTTCTGACAACATTGACTAAAGTAGGGAAGACAAAGTCTAAGCCATTCTCACTTCCAAGAAGCATTCCAGCTGTACTTCCTTCAGGACAGATTTGTTCCATATTCTTCACCAACACAATTCAAAGGCGTCAACACTTGTTTGGTCTCCTTATTCATTTCCCAGCTTTCACATGCATATGAGGCGATTGAAAAAGACCATGGCTTGGGTTAGGTGCATCTTAGTCTTCAAAGTGATATCTTTGCTTCTTAACACTTTAAAGAGGTCTTTTGTAGCAGATTTGCCTTGGGTGTTGACTGTGGATTCAAATAAAATGAAATCCCTGACAACTTCAGTCTTTTCTCCATTTATCATTATTGGTCCAGTTGTGAGGATTTTTGTTTTATGTTGAGGTGTAATCCATACTGCAGACTATAGTCTGAATCTTCATCAGTAAACACATAATAATATACAGAATTGTTAAATCCAGGATCTCCTTTCCTCAAGGATCAGGGGAAAGAACATGAGCTTTGGAGATAAATACATCTCTTGCTAATTGCGACATCTTGAACAAGTTCCCGCCTTTTTGAAACCATTTCTTCATCTATAAAATGAGACAATACCTAACTTAAGATAGATCCAGCATGGAAACTCTAGGCACAGTAACTAGCATGTAGTAAGTAGTACTAGTTCTCCTGTAACACGTAGAGACCCAGGGAGGGCAGCGCAGTGGGGTGAATTACTTAATATGTCCCTTCTAGCCAGTCTTTGTAACTTTCACGTAACAGCTGGGTTGTTGTTGTTAAGTGCCGTCGAGTCGTTTCCAACTCATAGCGACCCCAT
>NW_006921636.1:10132256-10145571 GCF_000298275.1 Orycteropus afer afer | reverse complement strand
GCTGGGTTTTAAACACCAGAGGCTCAGCCTCAAAACTCAAGTCTACATGTCACCACAGTAGGACAAACCGACAGACAAGTTTGTCTTGCTGTTGGAGACCTCTCGTATCACCCCCAACTGGGTCCCGGTGGCTGACTGTACCTCTGTCTGGCTTCCTGGCTTTAACCCCTTTCTCCTGTTCTTCTGCCCTGCTGTTTTGTGCGTCCCTGAGTTGTCCCTGGGGCTGACTGCTCCTCTGTCCGGGTTTCTGGCTTTTTATCCCCTTCCTCCTGCTCTTCTGGCCTGCTATTCTGGGCGGGCCTGAGTTGCCACTCCTCACCTAATCCCTTCGGCTGACTGCTCTTTTCTCTGGCTTCCTGGCTTTTAAACCCCTTTCTCCCGCTCTTCCCACTAGCTACTTTGGGCGTCCCTGAGTTGTCTCTCCTCACCTGTAAGCCTGGGGCTGACAGCTGGATAGAACAATGCAAATGTGAGGTGCCTGTGGTGCATCAAGGGGATTGGACAGTTTGCTAATAATGTGAATGAGGTACATGGCACCCCTGTGGGAATGGAACCATGCAAATAAGGTGTACAGAGCCCTAACGTGGATCGGTCAGTTTTGCCATCCCACTAAGCTTAACATGAGCCATCTCAGAGGTGGAAAGGGAGTACCTGACCACCACCAAAGGGATGAGATAAGAGTGGAGCATGTCCTTTGGATCTGGGGTCCCTGAGCGGGGAACCTCCTCCACCCAGCAGGCAGGGAGCTATGACTCCAGAGATGGTGAAAGGCTGGAGAAGTGGTGACAGAGAAGCAGCGGCAACAGATCCGGAACAGCAGGCGACAGCGTGGTGGGTGGCCCAGCCCCCCGAGGGAGAAAGCTGAGCGCCTTTGGGCAGGAGGCTGGCTGGCAGAGAGGTGCCGCTGGGCACCCAGGTGGCTGAATGTGCCGACCCGTGGAGCCAGAGCTGAGACCTCTGGGCACTTACCAACAGAGCTAAGAGTTTGGTAACTTGCCCAAGCAGAGCAGAGGCAAAGGGGCTGCAGGCCAAGAGGGTTAGGGTCAGAGGCAGGTATGCCTACGGGCACTGCTGAGAAGCTGTCTTGATTGAAGAACTGTATCTTGGGTTATTTCTGATCCTAAATTGCAACCTGTCACTTCCCCAATAAACCCCATAATCATATTTTAAGTTCTGTGTGATCACTGCAATAAATTACTGAACCCATGCTGCGGGAGGGGTTTGGTGCCACAAACTGTAAAATAAGAATGGAGGCATGTCTGACCTCTGTCTCAAAGGAATCAGTTT
The DNA here is from genome assembly GCF_000298275.1 of Orycteropus afer afer. Taxonomy (NCBI): domain Eukaryota; kingdom Metazoa; phylum Chordata; class Mammalia; order Tubulidentata; family Orycteropodidae; genus Orycteropus; species Orycteropus afer. The sequence goes on along the minus strand of NW_006921636.1, from coordinate 10,144,284 downwards.
TGGGCTGTTGACACTGATGGTGATTCTCTCTTCCCCTTGTCAAGTTAGAGGTCACATCCTTCCACCATGCTTGTTACAGGAAGCTTCCACTCTTTCCCAGGTATCTGCCACACACAGGGCACTCGGACAGGTGCTGTTATGAAACAGACAAGGTTCTGGCCCCACTAGACTGTGAACTCCATGAGAACAGGCACCAGGTCCACCTTGCCCATTGCTGCATCCAGGACCCAATACTGTGCCAGGCACATAAAAGGCACTCAGAATACATTTGCTGACTGGAGTTCACAAAGAGAAAAGATATTTTATTACTGCATCTCCCTGCCCACCCTTCTGTGGGGGAAGAAACCAAGACTAGGCAAGATTGAAAGCTAGTGGCACTTTCCATCCTGTGCCTTCTCTTAAACCAGGCTTTACCCAAATGAGTCAGTCCCAAGCCATTCACCATTTTCACACTACTTACACCTGTGTTAGAAATCAGCTCATTTTTTCACTTATGGAAACTTTACACCAGTCACTTGTCTTAGACAGGAACTGGAAAAAATAGAGCAAAATAATGTTATATCTAATATTACATAAATTGCAGTTGGCCGATAAGTTACGAGCCTTTTTTTTTTTTTTAAAGAGAAACTGGAGCTAAGCAGTTTTCATCTTTTTTTTTTCCTCACCATAACTCTCAGGAAATCTACTTCATATCAAACCCCATACATGTAATACAAGCAGTTCTATGTGTGATACAGTCTAACATGTTCCAATCTAAGATACTATCTCATTTTAAAAATGTGGTTGCAGCCCACTACATTTGTTTCATGACAAATTTATCACGTACATATTAAGAAAATAAAAGCTAAATTGAAACAAAGCCAAACCCATTGCCACTGAGTTAATTCTGACTCATAGCAACCCTATATAGAACAGAGCAGAACTGCCCCATAGGATTTCCAAGGCTGTAAATCTTCACAGAAGCAGACTGCCTCACCTTTCTCCTGTGGAGTAGCTGGCGGGCTCGAAACAATCTTTCAGGTAGCAGCCTAGGTCATAGGTCATAGCCACTGCACCACTGGGGCTCCTACAAATGCTGGATTGGAGGACTGGAAGAGGACTGAAGAGAAAAATGTTTCCATTATATGGTTCAATGTTTTTTAATGTCATGCCCATGTACGTATGACATGCATGTCACAATTTGTGAGAAACCCCATCCTCGATGCATTTTAAATAATCAATTCTGCCTAGAGCAAGTCCTATACATAGGTGTTTTTTGAGAAGAGTCAAACTGCAGATAAAGATGTTTAACAAACACAGACACCACTGAAAAATATCTCAACATCTTTATTTAGATCTTCACTCAGATTCATAGCATTCTTTCAAGTTTACTTTGAAATAAATACCTGTGTGTGGCTGTCACACGTATTCTTTCATCCAACCATGGTCCTCTTTCTCCCTCTCAAGCGGACTTCATCTAACTTTTTTAGCACTGGCTTGGCCTTTCTGGAGGAGGAAGAGTAGCTCTTCAGAAAAGCCTGAAACACAGTCTCGGTGTTGGGATGAGTACTGAGGAACGCTTTCTCGAGGACATAGAGGTCTACTCCCTTATCTTCCGGAAGTGCTGAAACGAAACTCAGCCCAAAGTCTATGAGCACGATGTTCAGCTGTTCCAGGGGGGGTTTCAGGAGCATGTTTGAGGTGGTGAGATCTCCGTGAATCAGGTCTTCATCGTGCATTCGAGCTAAAACCTGCCCAACTGTCTTGGCTAAGCAGAAGAGACTTTCGGGAGCTTTTTCAGACTCCAGGGTGGACTGAATATAATCTCGAACAGTCACCGAATCTTCAATGTCTTCCATGTATAAGCAGTTGGAAGCATAGTCCACAAAAAACACAACTGGGGCAGAGATCCCTGCAATCAAGACACAAGCCATCACTGCGTTGGATTCTTTTTTTTTTAATGGAACGTTTAATTTTCAAAGCTCGAGCCAGTTTTTTTATAGTCTGTGTCTGTTTATTTTATGAAAAAGACTTGGCATGGTAAAGCTTAAGTACTCTGAAGTTCCCCCTGGTTATTGCCTGCAGGACTGTGCCTAAGACCACCCCACACCCAAATTTAGGAGTATCAAAGCTTCCTCCCCCTTTCCCACACCACTCTGTGACTGGGCTTCAATTATCATGCTTGCTCCTTAAAACAAACACAGTACCAAACAAAGAGCCAGAAGGGGCAGCACAGCCTGGTCACAGCACTTCCTGATGAGGATATCAACAGGAGGCCAAGGAGTATGTCGGCTTAGAAACTGATCTTTGCAGTCAGAAAGGGCAGGGTCCAGATCCCAACTCCCTTCCTTATTAGTTATGTCACCGTAAAGTTACATTCTGAATCTGACTTTCATTTCAGCCAGAATACGCCTTAGAAGTGAGGGTGGTGAGGCTGTGTCTCACATACTTCGGACGTATTATCAGGAGGGACCAGCCCCTGGAAAAGGACCAGCTTGATAAAGTAGAGGGTCGAAAAAAAAAGAGAGACCCTCAACGAGACTGACACAGTGACTGCAACAATGGTTCAAGGGTTGCAGTGACTGTCAGGAGCAGGCAGTGTTTCATTCTGTTGTATGGAGGGTCTCTGTGAGTCAGAAGTCACTCAACAGTATGTTGTTGTTGTTGTTGTTGTTATGTGCCATCAAGTCAAACCCAACTCATAGCGACCCCTCCTTGGGTTTCCCAGGCAGTATCACTACGGAACTAGGATTGCCCAACCTTCCTTCCGAGGAGCGGCTGGTGGGTTTGAACCGCCAGCCGTCTGGTTAGCAGGCAAGTGTCTTAGCCACTATGCTACCAGAGCTCCCCAACAGTATGTAACAAGGACAAAAAAGTTCCATGAACTTTCCTAAGCTTGTTTCTGTTTTTATAACAAAGAATAATTATCTCCAATGACCACATTCTGTGAGCCTTTATTGAATGCCAACCATACCCAGGACACTGTTGTGGGGACTGGGGACATGATCAGCGGAGATCAATCAAGCTACAAAGAAGGCAGCCAAAATCCCTGCTTAACGGAACTTAGATCCTAGAGAAGGTGAAAATAGAAAATATGAACATACAAATAACTTCCCTTATATCCAGGGAAAGCAGAGATGTGTCTGCCTGACCACCACTGAACTCCCCCTGATCTCTCAGCACCTAACAACTTCCTGATACACAGGAAGTGCATCTTATTTTAATACAGAAGGGCAGGAAGTGTAAAAGTGAAAAGTCAGTCCCTTCCAAATCAGACCAATGTGGCTCAGAGGCCTGGGCAGGCCACTTCCTAGCTGTGTGACCTTTGGCAAGTTATCTCCCCTCACTGAACTTCAGTTTCTCATCTGAAGACAAGACTCACAGCAATGAGTGCAAAAAAACAAACAAAAAAATGATTTCCTGAAATCTAGTATTCATTGAACACTTTGTGCCAACCATATATTCAAACATAATACACGGTGAACACATCGTCACAACATCCCTATGAGGTGGGGACGTTACCATCACCTTCACTTTACACGTGAGGAAACTGAGGCTGTGAGAGGTTAAATAACTTGCTGAAGGGCTGGCTACATATGAAACTGCAGAGGCAGCATTCGAACGAAGTCTGCTTCTTAAATGAACAAGACCATAGTCTCGCGGAACATCACAACTGGTTAAATATAGCTCATAAAGTTTCTGATTTCTATCCTAGCTGGTAAGAGGTGTCTGCCTTAAAAGCGTGCAGGCAGCCATCTAAGATATGCCTGTTGGCTACTCGTCCAAAAAACAAAAGAGAAAGAAGGAAACCAAAGACTCAATAAAACAGAAGAACAGTCTACGTGAAACACCGCTTGGTCCACCCTGAGACCAGAAGAACTAGATAGTGCCCGGCTACCACTAACGACTCTGATCACAGCCACAACAGAAGGACTTGATAGAATGGGAGAAAAATGTGAAACAGAACTGAAATTCTTAAAAAACTCGGAAACACAATTTGGAAAATAATTTAAAAAAAACTAATGAAAAGATGAATGATCGAAATTTGAGCTCACGAGGGAGGTCCAAACGGGGAAACTGAGGTTCAGGGAGGTTTAATACCACTATCAATGTTGAGCCGTGGGCAAGACCCCGGATGTGAACCAGGAAGAACGGATCCGGAGCAAAGGCTCGCTGCCGCGAGGCCACGCAGCTTCTTAAAATTCAGAGAGAGAAGGCAGAAAGTACAGATGGAGGAAGCGAGGCAAGCAAACAAGGAGGAAGCTGTCTGCCTGGCCTCGGAGCCTCAGGGTCCCCCCCACACCCCGAAGCCGGGCCTGCCTTACCTACCTGCGCGGCGACAGCGAAACAGCGCCCGGGCCTCCTGCACCGTCCGCCGGCGGCTGAGCCGCGCCTCCAGCAACGGGTGCCGGTAACGCTTCAGGAAGCGATGCTTCACTACGGCCGCGCGGCCCTGAAAGCGGCCTCGGAACACACGTGCCTCGGCGCCCTGCTTCAGCAGCTCTAGGCCGCTCAGGAAGCGGTTGCTTCGCTCCCGGGCAGCAACCAGCGCCTCAGCCTCGGGCGCCGGGTCCTCGCTATTCTCCAACGAAGTAGCACTGGGCGCCGCCATGATCGCGCCTCGACGCCGATGGGAGCCCCTCGGCTTTCTCCGGAAGCTGTCGGAGATGCTTCGGCTAACTCCGGAAATGCTCGGCTCTCCTCGGTCACTCCCATGGCTCCACCTCCAACCCATCTGCCTATGGGAGTGGTTCGCTTCTCAACCTTTCAGGTCTTTCCGAAAGCCTTCGGCGTCCTCGGGAAAGCCCTTTGTGGCCCCGCCTCCTACTCTTCGGCTATCTTCGTAAACCTTCGGTAAACCTCGGTTTACAGTCTCTGCTCTTCCGGTCTCTGCAGAAGCGGAGTTTTTGATGGCCCCACTTAGTTCTTGGCTCTTTCTGGTCAATTTCGGTACTTCTAGCACATAAACTTTTCGAAAGCTTTTTGCTCTTTCTGGAAGTCTCTCTCCATACTGAAACGCCACACTCCTCGACCCTTGGTACTAGTTTTAAGTGCTAGGATAGGTTGTCTGAAGCCACCACGAACGCTGAATTAGCAAAGATACTCGAGCCCGTTGCTCCTAGAAAGGATGTAGGGCTAGGTTCCTGTGAGCCTCTGGTCACACATTTTTGCCAACCGATCCAAACAAACCGTTTGCAGTTGACTTGATTCTGACTCATAGGAACGTTATAGTTGAGGGTAGAATTGCCACATCTTTCTGTCACAGGACAGTGGGTTCGCCCAACTTTTCACTAAGTAACTGAGCGCTTTAACCTCGACCACCAGGGCTCCTTAATCAATGCATGTTGTTGTTGTTGGCTGCAGTCAGTCAGCTCCGACTCAATACACAACAGATCGAAACACTGCCCAGTCCTGTGCCAACCTCACAATCCTTGCTATGCCTGAGCCCATCGTTGCAGCCACTGTGTCAATCCATCTCATTGAGGGTCGTCCTCTTTTTCTCTGACCCTCCACTTTACCAAGCGTGGTGCCATTCTCCAGGGAATTGTTCCTTCTGGAAGCCATGCATAGCCTTGTTTTATGTGTATTTCTGTTTATAGACACTTTGTTTAATGTATATTGTTGATCCATTAACATGGAAGTCATGGCCAACAGTGCCAGGTAACACATGCCAGAACAAAGTTTATCTGAATACCCGTATTTTCTTCATAAGACATATCATAGCTTTACTGTACTAGGGAGCCCTAGATAGCGCCTCATCACTATGCCTGGGAGCCACTTTAAACAACAAAATCACCAACAAAAAGCCTCCAATGGGAAAAACATGCCACCAAATAGACCAAAAAAAGGACACTTGTTTTTAGTATCAGAGCTGAAAGTGGCCAGAGTGTCCCCCTTGTTCAACCTCGGCTGGAAATGTGTATTTGGGGCAACTCAACTTTTCTGCTGCTCTGTGCGTGTCTCCAAGTGACTGCAAGAGCAACCCGGGTATTGACTTTGGGGTTACAAGTCAATTTTAGCAAGTGGTCGAATTCACCAAGAACGGAATCTGCAAATTATGAGGACTGACTGTGATGGCACCTATTACAGAGTGCATTCAGGGGTCATGAGGTTCAGTGATTAAAAGTCATTTTACAGAAAAGGAGTTTGAGGCTTATAAAGTACACTTCATGAGGGTAGTGGGAGTGGTGAGGCGGAGGTAGGATCAGGGAAAGTTTCCCAGAGGAGACAAAACCTGAGCTGTGTTGTTGTTACTGTTGTTAGGTGCCGTCGTCTCCAACTCATCGCGACCCTGTGCGGAACAGAATGAAACACTGCCCAGTCCTGTGCCAGCCTCACGATCCCTGCTATGAGCCCATTGTTGTAGCCACTGTGTCAATCCATCTCCTTGAGGGCCTGCCCTTATTGCTGACCCTCCACTTCACCAAGCATAACATCCTTCTCCAGGGAGTGGTCCCTTCTGACAACATGACCAAAGTAGGTGAGACGAAGTCTGGTCATTCTTGCTCCCAAGGAGCATTCTGGCTGCATTTCCTCCAGGACAGATCTGTTAGTTCTTTTAGCAGTCCATGGTACTTTCAGCATTCTTCACCAGCACCACCACTCAAAAGCATCAACTCTTCTTCTATGAGGCAATTGAGCTGTGGTTAGAGGAAATAAACTTTTGCTGTTGATGGCCATTTTTTTAACTGGAAAGCTAACATGGGTGTAACAAATTCTTACAAATCAGAATTTTGCACATACCACAAAACAATCAAAGACTGCCTATTGTCCTCCCCGATATACCTCTCTCCTACTCACTTTATAAAGTCTATTTCCAGATTTTTTTTTTCAATACAGTGCCTACACTCATGCACTTACGTTGTTGTCGGTTGCTGCCAAGTCAACTCTGATTCATGGCGACATAGGTGTAACAGAGCCAAAGATTGCCCAGTCCTGTGCATGTCCATGATCTTTAGTATGTTTCTCATATCCTCCCAACACAAATGACATCATGTTGTGTATTCTTTTCCAATTCGCTTCCCCCTCAGGCAATTTATCTTAGACAGTTTTCCATATCACTACCTGTAAAACTGTCACATCCTTCCTTCTAAATGACCACGCAACCAGTTCCCCATTGCTAAATTGTTGTTTCCAGGGTTTTTTTGTCTGTTTACTTTTTGTTTTGGCTTCTCTTACAAACAATGCTGCAATGAAGTAGGCTTATCCAGGCATCTTTGCCCAGAGCTTGAGTGTTTCTGAGGGTATCTTTCTAGAAGTGATGTTACTGGGTCAAAGGAGATGAACATCTTAAAATCTGGCCCATCAGCCAAACTGCCATCTGAGTTTTGTGCCTGCGTGCTCTCTCATCCCACGTGTATCTCACCTCCCTGTACCTTAATCCTTATTGATTTTCCCAGATTGCCAAAGCCTCACCACGTGCAGGAGTAGGAGGGTGCTCGGCTTCCAAGCAGAGAGAACAGATGCAGCCCAGGGTTAGGCTGGAGAAGGGCCAGCAGCTCCATGTGGCTGGTGCACGGTGGTGCTGGGGACAGGCCGAGAGCTGAAGGGACAGGGCCAGTGGCCTGGGTCCAAAGGACTCTTGGGACTAAAGGGAGGCTGCTGCAAGACTAGGGTGACTGCACCAGGAGTGTGTCTTTGAGGCCTTTGCCTCTAGCCATGGAGTGGGCAGGTGGGCTCTGGTAGAACAGACAAGCAGTGAAGGGTGGGGAGGGGTTACTACTTTTCAGACCTAAGCCTTCTTGAGCCTAAGGTGGCCCTGACAAAGTCTTGTGCCTCTCCCTTAGTTCCTACTCATCAGCACCAGGTGCCCATTCATTCATTTATTCAGCAAGTATCTAGTGAGTGACTGCAATATTCCAGACCCTGTGCTAGACCCTGGGGAGACAGTAGTGAACAAAACCAAGAAAAATTCCTGCCCTCATGTATTTCGGAACAGAACTCTTCATAGGGTTTTCAAAGGCTGTGATTTTTCAAAGGAGCCCTGGTGATGCAGTGGTTAAGCGTCTGCCTGCTAACTGAAAGGTCTGTGGTTTGAACCCATCAGGCACTCTGTGGGGGATTCTGCTTCCCCATAAAGACTACAGCCTAGGAAACTCTGTGGGGCAGTTCTATCCTGTACCATAGAGTTGCAACGAGTCAGAATTGACTCAATGGCACAGGTTAACAAGTGATCTTTTGGAAGTGGATCACCAGGCCTTTCTTCCAAGGTGCCTCTGGGTGGATTAGAACCACCAACCTCTCAGTTAGTAGCTGAGCAGTTAACCACTTGCACCCAGGAACTTCAAACCTAGGAACAGTGCCTTAAATATGAGACATGTTCATTTCTCTCTTATGTAACTGGTGGACCAAGGCTTGCAGACCACTTCTGTCACGTTCAACCTGCAGCTTCCTTCTCTAAGTCAAGGCAGTTATCCCATGTTCACCATCTCCAGTCAGCAAGATGGAGGAGAGGAAGCAGGGAACAAGCAGCTAAGGACTGGTCCTAAAGTCACACACATCACTTCCACTCACATCCTACTGACCCGAACTTAGTCACATGACCCAGAAAGCTGCAAAGGAAGCTAGGACTCCTTCTCTAGCAGGCCAGCCATGAACTCAGCTAAAATTTTAGGAGGATTATTCCCAAAAGGAAGCAAGAAAGAAATATTGGAAAATGATTAATAGGCTCTGGCATAGTTTTGAGGTTTTAAGCTGCAAGTAACAGATTGGCCACTAAAAGATCTTAAACAGTAAGTTCATTTTTCACCTAACAGAATAACCTCTCTGAAGGTAGGAAGTGGGAATTTATTTCAGTGATATCAAGGCTCCATGACTTTTCCATCTATCTGCCACACCAGTCTCTGTATGCTATTTTTGTCCTTATGCTTGTCACCCGATGGTCACAAGATGGCTGCCAAAGTTCTACCCATTATATAAAGATACAAAAACTTCTGACTGAAGAAGTGAGGTGCTCTCTTTATCTGGGAGCAGCTCTCTTTATCTGGGAGAAAACAAACCCTCTCCTAGAAGTCCCTCCTTTCCCCATCAGACTTGGCCTCCAGGACATTGACCCTGATTGGACCGTGTGGCTTTGCCTTAGCTGCAGAGGAAGCCGGAAAAGTGAGAACCTGGCATTTTCCTCCTCTATAAATGGGGACATACTCTACAAGCGAGGTGGACGGGAGCTGGGCTCGTAGGGAGGCTGCCACTGTGTGTCACATGGTGTGATGACCAGTGAGCACCATTTCTCTGAATTTCAGCTGCATCATCTTCAGAATGGATATTATTCATGGCACTTTGCTGAATGCTCCTTAAGATTAAATAAGATGTTGTTCGTGACGATGCCTGGTGGATAGTAGACACTCTTCATGTTTATTTTCCTTTCCTGCACCTTTGGGGCCCTGCTTGAAATGCCTGAGTAAGGCCCTTTGGTGCAAGGGGTGCTATGATGCCAAGGCCCTCAGTTCTGCAGCCCTTGGGTTTCATTCATACACACACAGGCCACCTTTGCAAACATCAGACCTTTGTGTTGGCATAATATGGTTTCCAGCATAGCATCTTTTATCAGCCTAGGCTACTCAAAGCTCACCCAGAGCAAATTCTATCTGTAACATCCAGTTTCCCATGTTTGTGACTTCATTGTCATAATTGTTAGTGTCCCATAGCCATCTGTGTGGTTACCAAACCTGACTGATCTCCTGCTTTTGGAAAATCCACTGTGCAAACATATTTACAAGTCCAAGGTTTGCTGTGGTGTCAGGCTGGGTTTTCTAGAGAAGCAAAACCAGTGAAGGTTATATAACTATATATAAAGAAATTGACCTCAAGGAAATGGCTCACGCAGTCGTAGAGGTTGGCAAGTCCCAAGTTCATGAATCAAACATCATGCTGGAGGCTTCTCCAGACTCACAGCTGCAGGGGCTGACGAACTGAATATTGGCAGACAGTGCAGCAGGTTGCTGGCTTCGGAGGCTGATCTATCCAAGATTGGCAGGTAAGATGGCAGGCTCTTGGCTCACAGGCCATGAAGGCAGCAATCCCCCAATCAGCAGGCAATGTGGCAGGCCACAGGTTCGAGGCAAGATGGCGGTGAACCAGATGCAGGATCCAGAATGAACCAAAAGCCAAAGATCCTTGTTGCCAGGACGCCATATATGTTAGAAACAGGCTACATCCCTGAGGAAACACCCTTTCAGTTGGCTGCTCACAGCAAATCTCATCATGGAGGTCATTACATTACATGAGGTTTCATCATGGGAGTAATGACATCATAACTACTAAACCACTGAGAATTGTGGCCCAGCCAAGTTGACACCCAACCTTAACCATCACATATGGTGAGACTGGTTTTGACATCTGTGGTAAGAAACCCAGCTTAAAACCCCTCAATGGCTCCCTGTTGTGCTTAGGAAAAAGACCAAGTCCTTAATTCAGCCCATGAAGCTCAGCAGGGGCCCTTGTGCCCTCTTCCAGCCTTGTCTCCTACCCTATCTTATCTCCTTGCTTTCTGTTCTTCAAACACGTCTGCCTTCTCTGCCTTTCATTCTCACCCTACTCTCTCTGGCCACAGGGCCTTTGCACCAGCTACTCCTTGTGTTGAAATGCTCTTCCCTCCCTCTGCCAGTTAGCATCCACATGTCCTTTCATCCTCAGCTCAAGAGTCATTTCCTCAGGGAAGCCCTCCCTGACTTCTCAGACAAGGAAGTCCAGCTTTTGTAAGCTCTGGTGTCCCTGTGACCCTCTCCTCTTTAGCATTGTCACTGATTCCCCTTTTGTTTGTTTGTTTCTTTGTGTGACTATGTGATAGATGTCTATTTCCCTATTAGCTGTCAGTGCCATAAAGACCAGAAGCATGTCTGTTTTCACACACCATTGTAACAACCTGGAGAGGAGAGGTAACCCTGTGTAAGGGTGTGCCCATGATACAGAAAATATGTTGGCGCCAAACAGTGTCTCTTTCATACTGGCAAAGAGTAGAGGGGTGGAGCAGATAGCTCTTTGTCTATCATTAGAAAAGCAAAGGCCGGTTTGGAGTTGGGTGGGGATCCAAGACACTCTGAATAAGAAAATGAGATGATTTGGAGGGTGAAAGGCTGGTGAAAGTGAGAGGGAATTGAGTCTGCAAAGGAAGCTAGATGCTGTATGGAAAAGGAATTTGCGCTGCAAACTTTCACCCAAATCACAATAAAAATTAAAAAAAGAAGAAGCTGGAGAGCGCGCAAGAAGAAATCGGTAAACTGGGGTTTAAGGTGGGAGTGGGGGCTTTCAGTTGGTCCACCCAGAAGCAGACCATGAAACAAGCTGTTTATGTAGAGTGTGAGCCCAACAAACATCAGTAGAGGTGTGAGGTAGAGACCAAAAGAAAAACCAAAACAAAAAACCCAAACTCACAGCTATCAAGTCAATTCCAACTCATAGCAACCTCCTTGGGGTTTCCAAGGCAGTAAATCTTGACAAAAGTAGATTACCCCATCTTCCTTCCATGGAGTGGCTGATGGGTTTGTACTGCTGACCTTCTGGTTAGCAGTCAAATGCTGTAGGCACTAAACCACCAGAACTCCTCATGAGGTGGAGATGGGTGAAGAAAAACCACTACAACCAAACTCATTTCTGTGAGTCTACTCTAATTCATGGTGACTCCACGGGTTACAGAATAGAACTGCTCCACAGGTGTTTTACTGGCTGTAATCTTTACGGGAGCAGATAGGCCTTTCTTTCACAGGGCTGCTGGGTGGGTTTGAACCACCAAACTTTAAGTTAGCAGTTGAGTGCAAACCAGGGACTTGGTACAGAAAGGAAGAGAGCTAATAATAGCACAAAAGCGACCATAGACAATATTTAAATGAACGGGCATGACTGCATTCCAATAAAACTTTATTTACAAAAACAGGCAGCAGGTTGTAGCTTGCCAACTCCTGCTCAGAACATAGACCTTCAGTTGAACACAGTCCTCATCACTCCATGTTGCCTTATACCCAGACCAATTCTTTCATTTGTAACACTGTGTGACCCCATTAGGCGTTTGAATTTGCAGCCCTTGATGTAAGTTTTTTTGAGGTTAGGCTCT
>NW_006921636.1:10093195-10129866 GCF_000298275.1 Orycteropus afer afer | reverse complement strand
GTGTGTGTGTGTGTGTGTGTGTGTGGGCGCGCGAGTGTGTACACGCTGGGGAGCACAAACAAGTGTGGGTCGCAGTGATTGAGATCTCCTCTTCCTCTGCCAGGTTGCGGAGGCGCGGGAAGGACCTCTGGTGAGGCCCCCTTCCAGGCCTGGCCAGGCTGGGTAAGGGGCGGACCCGGTCCCGCCTCCAGCCACAGGGGGCCTGTGCTGGCCGACGTGGCGGCGGCGTAGAGAGCGGGCCCGGAGGGAGGGACGGAGAGCGGGGGCGGGCCGGAAAGTTTGTCCGGCCGCCTAGGCAGGGACTCCGGCCCCGGGGATGCGCGCCCGGCCTCCAGCGCCCCCAACGCGCCTGAGAGTCCCGCTCGCCATGGGTAAGTCCCGATGGGCGCTACCCGCAGGGAGCCCGCCACCGCCCGGGGCATGCACACTGCCTCTGCGTCCCCTATTAATGTGCGCGCCCTCTGCCTCCGGGGCTGCAGGCCTGTGGCTGGGGGCCGGTAGGGGCTTGGGACGCTCTACCTTTCGTCGGGGGCGGGGGGAACTGACTCGAGAGGGTTCCTTACTTGATGCTGAGCGCTTCTCCTCACCAGGCAATCTCCTGCACTTTTTCTTCGTTACTACAATGCCCAAGACAAGCGAAGTTGTTCCTGTTTTACAGATGAGGAAAGGGAGGTTACACTAAAGGCAATTCTTTAATCAGTTCACTCGCTGGGCATTCCAGAGCGCCAGGCCCGCTCAAGGCCTTAGGATGAGAATCTGCCGGAGTAAAACGGACAAAACCCCTGCCCTCGGGGTGATTCAATCCAGGAGGCAGAATTGGAGAAGAGGGGAATAAGGAATTTATTTGTTGCTACACGGAACTAAGCTTTCTATTTGTTTCTCTAGATTCAGAAACCTCAAAGGGTCAATCATTCATTCTTTCTTTGTTAAGCACCTACTTTGTGCCAGATATTGGCTTAGGGGTTGGAGATTCAGCTATGAACAAAAGAGACAAAAATCTTCGCTCTTGTGGACCTGACATGCCAGCCGAGGCCCTGGGAAATCAAGTTGGTGAATGCCATCATTTCAGAGAATGACAGGGACTGTGCACACGCAATGAGGTGGTGTGATGGGAGGTGAAGGCCCAGGGAGGCGAGTTCTTTGCTAGGTGGATGTCCTCGAATTGGAGACTTTGGAGCTGAGACCTTAGTTAGGAAAAGAAGCCCTCCTTGTAAAAATCAGGGAATGTGTGTCCAGGTGGAGGGAACATTAGGTGCAGTTGCCCTGAGGCAGGAATGAGCTGCTGTAGCCCCGGCCACTGTGGCTGCAGCACAGTGGGCAAGGGGAGCGGGCTCAGAAGGTCCGTCAGGGGTGGGCAGGCGCAGACTTTGCAGGCCATGGTGACACATTTGGCTTTTATTCCACATGACATGGGATACTGGAGGAGTGTGTTAAACCGTGTAGGGTATGTGACTCGATTTGTGCTCTAAAAGGTCATGCAGGGGTGTTCTGTGGAGAATCGTAATAGCTAACGCTTGCTATACAAGGAGTTCTGGTGGTACAGTGCCTAAGGCATCTGACTGCTAACCAGAAAGTTGGCGGTTCAAACCCACCAGCCACTCTGCAGAAGGAAGACTGGGCAATCTACTTCCGTAGAAATTTACTGCCTCAGAAACCCAAATGGGGTCTCTATGAGTTGGAATCAACTTGATGGCAGTGAATTGAGTGCAGGCCTTATGAGGTAGGTATTATTATTATAGGAGCCCTGGTGGCGCAGTGGTTAAGAGACCGTCCACTAACTGAAAGGTCAGCCGTTTGAACCCACCAGCTGTTCTGTGGGACAAAGATGTAGCAGTCTGCTTCCATGAAGATTACAGCTTTGGAAACCCCGTTGGGGCAGTTCTCTGTCCTATAGGATTGCTGTGAGTAGGAAATGACTGCAACAAGTTTTTGGGTTTTATTATTATCTCCATTTTTAGATGGAGAGGCTCTAAGAGGTTAAGTGACTTGCCCAAGGTTACATAGCTATGGAGAGGGGAAGCTGGGATAGAACCCCAGTACTCGGCTCAGGCTGTGTTTCTCACCACTGCACCACCCAGCCTCTCACGCTGTGGCTAAGAAACAGGGTAATGGCACTAGCAAAAACCAATTCCAGCCCTGACTCCAGGGTTCATGCCCTTAACTGCCGGGACACTGCCTTGAGCCTGAAGGAAACAATGCAAGTGAGGAAGGACCTGGCTCTTTGCTTCTGCTCCTCCTGGCCCCTTGCTGCCTACTAATTAATTCAAGGGCTATTTACTAAGCATACAAGGTGCGCAGAGTTGGGGCTGGGTGGCCGTGAAGGGGGAGGTATAAATGAACAGCTACTGGGTCCCTGTCCTTCCCCGACTTCCCAGGTTAGTCTCTTTGAAGCAGTGTCCAGGGATCAGGACCTATATATAACCTTCAGGGTCAAAAAGATATGGGTTCAAACCCTAGGTCTCCCACTTCCCAGCTGCATCATGACCTGGGGCAGTTTAGTCAGGAACGTCGCCCTCTCCATCACAGCTTCCCTTCATGTTTTCCTCTAGTGTTCGCTTTGCTCTCAGGCTAGCCCTTCCGTCTTGGGGGAAGGTGCCCCCAGCTGCTCCAGGCAGGTGAACACTGAGCTTAGCATCCCCAGTGAGCAGCCACCCCCAGTTCCAGCCGTGTGACCAGTCACTGCTGCCCAGAGCACGAGAATCTGCTGATTGGTCAGATCTGAGTCGGGAACACCACTCTGGAGCTGGGTAGTGGTGGTGGAGGTAGGGGCAGCCATCTCTACCCAAACCTGAGAGACTAAGGGATGGAGAAGTTGCTCCTCCCCAACAGAGCAGCAGGGAAAAGATGCCAAAATAACATGTCTGTTACTGTTCTAGCAGAGGTGACGCGAGAGCTGGGATTGAAGAAGATGAGTAGGCGTTTGTTGGACAGACCACGGGCAGTCTCCAGGCAGGGGCACGGACATGCATGGTGCATGCTGGGGACAACAGGGTTTGCAGGGTATGTGTGAGAGGCTGGTGGGCAGCAGGGCTGATGAGGGCACATGGAAGTAGTGGAGAAATGGGTAAACAGTTACCAACTATTGCCAATGTACCTTCTTGGGTTGAGCTGGGATCTTGGATGTCATGCTCAGGAATTTGGACTTAGTCGAGTGGGTGACGGGAGCCATGGAAAGCTTAAGGTAGGGGGTGTTTTTCCCCAGTCTTTCTAAAGGCCTGGCTCCTTTAGGGCTCTTCTTTATATCATTTCCTCAACCTTTGTGACTTAGGCCTCTCCTGAGAGCTGCCTTTTCCTTCCACCTCTGCCCCTGTGCCCCTGGTCTCTCTCACATCCCATCCATCTTTTCCTGCCCTTTCTGGCTGGAAGCTAAGTGCAGCAAAGCTCCTAAGTCCATGGGTCTGGGAGTCAGGTCAGCATTTGGGTTCTGATCCTGTTATTTTATGGCTGTGAGGACACTCTGAACAGAGGTGAGTTCAGTAGAAGCAGGAGAGAGAGGTAATGGGAGCCGAGAGGGCTCAATCCAGCTCCGTCAGTCTTGCCTGGAATCTCTGGTAACTATGATAGCTGTTTACATCTTAACAAACTATTGAAAATGCTTTAGTCTTTCTGTGTCCTCTGGATCTGTACTGAGGACCCCTTTATAATCCCTCATCTATTTGTATTTCTCTCTCTGTTCTTTCCTCACACTTGCTGAACCTTGATCTATTTTGTTGTTCATGTCAAAGAACCAACATGAATTGTAGGGATCAACTATCCCGGTCTTCAGTTTTTCCATTTCAGCAATGTCTGCCTTTATATTCATTACTTCCACTTACTTGTTGTAACTTTCCTAGTTTCTTCAGTTGAAGGCGTAATTAATCTAATTTCAGGCTTTCTTGGTTTCTGATAAAAAGCTATAATTTTCACCTGAGCACCTCCTTGCCCACATCTCTCAGTCATTGTTCTATGGGGCATTTTTTTATTCTCAGTCAGTTCCAAACACTTGGTTATTTCTTCTTTATACCGAGTAATTTAGGTGTGTGCTTTAATTTTCTAGATGTATAGTTTTGTTTTGTTTGTTGTTATTGCGGTTTTTACTTCTCTGCATGAAAAATGCCTAGTTATTAAAAAAAAAGAAAAAAAAAAGCTTGTTTGAAATGCTGGGAACAACAGGCACATTCTGTTTACCCCGAATCTGTAGGAAAGAGCTAATGAGGTCAGCCAAAAAAAAAAAACAACAAAAACCCCAAATTCATTGCCGTAGAGTCAGTTCCAATTCCTAGCCACCCCTCCTTGGGTTTCCAAGGCGGTATCTCTATGAAAGTAGATCTCCCAGTCTTCCTTCCGCAGAGTGGCTGGTAGGTTTGAACCACCAGCCTTCTGGTTAGCATTCAATGCCTTAGGCACTACGCTGCCAGAACAGCTTCTTATAGCTTAGCACCAGCTGTTGCAGGGATGAGTTTTGAAGGGATGCAGGTGCCACACCAAGCTTGTGTTTTCTTAATTCTGGAAACGGGCAGAAGGACTAGGTAGTAAAAATAACACTCATTCTCTTTGAGCACACCTCGTGTACCAGTAACCTGTCTCTTCTAAGCTCTTCCAAGAATCCAGTAAGAAAGGATTTATTAGCCCCAGTTTATAGATGAGCACACGGGTGCTCCAGGAGAGGCAGTGACTTGTCCAAGGTTACACAGAGTGAGTGGTGGTACTGAGACCAGACCTCACATCTTTACATTCTAAGTCTTTATTTCTAGTGTACTAAGCTGTCAACACCAGCAGATACAACAACCTGGTGTTACGTTTATCACTTTCATAACCATTGTTTGATTTAGTCTATGAGCTTTGAAAGCAGGTGGAGTGAGTATTATTAGCCCCATTCTACCTATAAAGAAACTAAGACGGGGAGACCAGAACTAATGTGATTCAAGTGAGTAGGGTGGCAGGGTGATATGAGATATGCACAAACAGAACAGGGAAACTTAAGAATATAGTGTTAGGCTGGGTTCTCTAGAGAAGCAAAAGCAGTAATGCTTAGAGAGAGAGAGAAAAAAAAATTTATCTTAGGAAAATGGCTCACACACTTACAGAAGCTGACAAGTCCCAAGTTCTTGGATCAAATGTCAAGCTGGAGGCTTTTCCTGACTCACACAGCTGCAGGGGCTGACAAGCTCAAGGTTGGCAGGCAGTAGACCAGCTATTGACTCCGATGAATGAAGAATCCAAGAGCTCCAGGCCAAAAGGTGGGTCGTTCGCTCACGGACAGTTGTAGGCAATACAACAGGATCCTGAGCCACAGAAGAGTGTCTGTTTTCCTAGGATGTCCATAAATATACTGGAAGCAGGCCACACTCCTAGGGAAACTCCCTTTCAAAGGATTGTTGTTGTTGTTATGTGCCGTTGAGTTGGATCTGACTCATACTGACCCTTCCTTGGGTTTCCAAGGCAGTATCACTGCAGAAGTAGATTACCTAGCCTTCTTTCCATTCAACTGATTAGCTGCTCAAAACATATACATCCCATCTTGTCTTGGGAATAAGCCACATCAGAACTGCTTAAACCATTCAGAATTGTGGTCCAGCCAAGTTGACACACAACTGCAACTATCACAAATATCTTTAATAATTGACATTACCAGGGCTAGGAGGGAAAAAGAAGCATATGACAAGGGAAAAAAAATCTGCCAAGACAAAACAAAATAAACTTCTCATAGGCATTGTTTTCATTTTTCGTGTATAACAAATGGCCCATTTGAATATAAATTAATCTAGGACTGTTGTTGTTGTTGTGTGCCATCGAGTTGGCCCCAACTTATAGCGACCCCTCCTTGGGTTTCCAAGGCGTCGTCACTACAGAAGTAGATTGCCCAACCTTCCTTCCGAGGAGTGGCTGGTGGGTTTGAACCACCAGCCTTTTAGTTAGCAGTCAAGTGCCTTAGGCACTATGCCACCAGAGCTCCTAATCTAGGACTGAGAGCCCCCAATTCATGATGGCAAAGAAGTAAGAATCATTGTGCAGGGTAGTGTTTCCTTAGTAATGACAGGGCTGGGTCATGGCTGGGTCATGGGCATGCTCTCCAACTTCCCCAAAGGCCCCTCCCACAGTTCATCATGATGCCAAGATTGATTCCAGTCAAGAAGAGGAGGTATGAAGAGAAGAGGCAAGAGGATGCTAGTCAGCTGTCTACTCCCATTCCTTTAAAAGAGCTTTTTGCCAAGTCCCACCCAGCAACTCCCTTATATTTAATTAGCCATCTGTAGTTGCAGGGAAGGCTGGGAGATGTAGTCCAACTATCACAAATATCTTTAATAATTGGCATTACCAGGACTAAGGTGTGCCTGACACAAGCCATGGTATTTTCAATTGCCTCATATGCATGTGAGAGCTGGACAATGAATAAGGAGGACCGAAGAAGAGTTGCTTTTTAGTTGTGGAATGCTGAAAGTACAATGGACTGCCAAAAGAACTAACAAATCTGTCCTGGAAGAAATGCAGCTGCAATGCTCCTTGGAAGTGAGAATGGCCAGACTTCATCTCACCTACTTTGGTCATGTTCTCAGAAGGGACCATTCCCTGGAGAAGGATGTCATGTTTGGTAAGGTGGAGGGTCGATGAAAGAGGGGAAGGCCGTCAACAAGATGGATTGACACAGTGGCTGCGGCAATGGGCTCAAGTACAGCAAGGATTGCGGAGCTGGAGCAGGACTGCGCAGAGTTTCGTTCTGCTGTGCATGGGGTCACTATGAGTCGAAGACGACTCAACAGCACCTAATAACAACATTCATGTCAAACAACCAACATGAATTTTAGGGATCAACTAATGTAGTCTTTTAGCCAGACATGGTTCTGATACTAAAGAAGAGGTGGACAGACACTGAGTGAGCCACCTCAGCTCACTAAGCATCTCATTACTGAAGTCAGAGTAAAAGTGGACCACTTCACTTCTCAGCTTCCACCTCCAAAGGCTTCCATCCACTGAGAATGAAATGAGCCTTCTCCGCGTGGCCTGTGAAGCCACATGTGACTTGGTCCTCCCTATCTCATGGTCTCCTGTCACTCTCACCCTCACTTGTTGGGACCCAGCCCCTCTGGCCTCCTTGCTGGAGAACAAGGGGGTTAAGAGCCTGCACGCTGTAACCACATCAGCTCTGCCACTTACTTGCTGCGTAACCTCTCTGTGCCTTGGAGGATGATGGTGCCCTAATATGCCATATGGTGCTTGTAAGAAGCTCTTAAAACAGGGCCTGCCACCTAGTAGGTGCTATATAGGCACTATCTATTAATATTGCTAGTTATTGTTCAAACATACCACAAAATAGTCTGTCTCAGGCCCTTTGTACTCACTGTTCCCTCTGTCTAGAATATTCTTTACCCAGAACATCTTTGTTCCTTCTTCAGAGAAGCCTTAGCTGATTACTGTATTTAAGATAGTACTGCTTCTCCATCGCTTTCAACCTCTTTTCCCTGCTTTATATATTTTTTATGACATGTATCACTGCTTGGAAGTATATTATATATTTATTTCTTTATCATCTGCCTATTCCTGCTAGAATGTCAGATCCATGACACCACTACCATATTGCCAGGCCCAAGAACAATGTATTGTAGATGCCAGATAAATACATTTTTTAAAGATTGGGCAGATAGATGAGTGCACGGATGGGTGGATGGATGGGTGGTTGGGCATATGAAAGGATGGAGTACAAAAATGGGTGAATGAATGGATAGATTTGTGGGTAGTAATAAATGGGTGAATGAGAGGATGAATGAATGAACAGATGGATGGATATGTGGATGAAAGGAGTTGATGGATGGAGGAATGAATCAATAAGTGTATGTGGATGGAGTAGATGTATGAAAGGAGTAGATGGCTGGATAGAGGGTGGATGGATGGATAGATGGATGAGAGGTTGGGTGGATGAATAGATGGGTCAATGAATGGATGGATGTGCAGATGGATGGATAGATGGTGGGCGCTCCCTGGGCTGTTCAGTAGCTGCCATCTATCTCTTCTCCATGGCCTACTGTATCCATGTTATCCATGTGTCAGATATGTGTGTTTGGATGGATGGATGGATGGATGGGTGAATAGATGGAGTAGATGAGTGGATAGATAAAGAGATTGATGGATGGAGGGATATTGGCTGGCTGGCTGGTCTAGCGAGGGACCCTTCTGAATTCTGCCCCTGTTGCTTTTGTTTTCCAGGCAACTCCCCACCTGTCCTGCCCCTGTGTGCCTCTGTGTCTTTGCTGGGTGGCCTGACTTTTGGTTATGAACTGGCTGTCATATCGGGTGCCCTGTTGCCACTAAAGCTTGACTTTGGGCTAAGCTGCTTGGAGCAGGAGCTCCTAGTGGGCAGCCTGCTCCTGGGGGCCCTCCTTGCCTCCCTTGTAGGGGGCTTCATCATTGACCGCTACGGCAGGAAACAAGCCATCCTTGGGAGCAACGTGGTGCTATTGGCAGGCAGCCTGAGCCTGGGCCTGACTGGCTCCCTCGCCTGGCTGGTGCTGGGCCGCTCAGCGGCTGGCTTTGCCATCTCTCTCTCCTCCATGGCCTGCTGTATCTATGTGTCAGAGCTCGTGGGGCCACGGCAGCGGGGAGTGCTGGTGTCCCTCTACGAGGCAGGCATCACTGTGGGCATCCTGCTCTCCTACGTGATCAACTATGCACTGGCCAGCACCCCCTGGGGATGGAGGCACATGTTTGGCTGGGCAGCTGCACCCGCCCTCCTGCAGTCCCTCAGCCTTCTCTTCCTCCCTGCGGGGGCCACTGAAACTACAGCCCATAAGGATCTCATACCACTCCAGGGAGGTGAGGCCGCCAAGCTGGGCAGGCCAAAGTACTCCTTTCTGGACCTCTTCAGGGCTCGGGACAACATGCAAAGCCGGACTGTGGTGGGGCTGGGGCTGGTGCTTTTCCAGCAGCTAACGGGGCAGCCCAACGTGCTGTCCTATGCCTCCACCATCTTCCACTCGGTGGGCTTCCAGGGGGGATCCTCAGCAGTACTGGCCTCGGTGGGGCTCGGTATGGTGAAGGTAGTGTCGACACTGACCGCCATTGGGTTGGTGGACCGGGCAGGCCGCAGGGTTCTGTTGCTAGCTGGCTGTGCCCTCATGGCCCTGTCGGTCAGTGGCATAGGCCTTGTCTGCTTTGCCATGCCCATGGACTTGGGCCCAAGTTGCTTGGCCATGCCCAACGCCACCAGACTGCCTGGCCTCCCAGGAGACTCCAGCCTGCCGATGGCTTCCTCTCCACTTCCACTGCCAAGAACCCAAGAGAACCAAAGGGAACCCGTCTTGGCAACCTCTAAGAAAACCAAGTCCCATCCTAGAGCTGAAGACCCCACGGCCGCTCCCCTGCTGACCCTGAGCGCCGCCTCCCCCGTACCCCCTTCTCCTGCCCCAGGGCACACACTGCTGCACTGGATCACACTGGTCTGCTTGATGGTCTTTGTGAGTGCCTTCTCCTTTGGATTTGGACCAAGTAAGTGGGAGTTTTCTTGGAGGTAACTCTGCAGCCCCCTTCCTTTCCTTGTGGGAAGCTTGGGGACTGCATGCTCTCAGAAAGGGCCCCATAAAGCGATGATGCTTAAACTTCAGGGATCCTTACTTGCATGTACTCCTTCCAAGGGCCCGTGCCTAATTTGGTGCTTGTTGTTTTGTTTTTTAAAAGGGCCCCCTGATTGTTTCAGCTTCAGACCTCATAAAACCTGAATCTGCCCCTGGGTGGCTAAAGGGTTTACTGGAAAAGAATGAATGAATAGGGTGACCAACCATCCTGCTTTGCCAGGAACTGCCCTGGTTTGGTCACTAACACTGTTGTGTCCCAGGAAACCCATCTGCCCCAAACAAGTTGGGATGGTTGGAGATTCTTACAGATGGATTGGGGAGCAGGTAGGGAGAATTTGGTGTCAGGAGCCTAAGATTTGCTTGATTCACTTTGTTGCGTTGCTTCGTGAACCATAGCTGGGCCCGGCTGGTTGGTGCCAGGCCCGTGTTCCCGGCCTTAGCCTCGGAGCCCTCTCTCTTCTTTCCTAGTGACCTGGCTGGTTCTCAGTGAGATCTACCCCACGGAGATCCGAGGGAGAGCCTTTGCCTTCTGCACCAGCTTCAACTGGGCCATCAACTTCTTCATCAGCCTGTTCTTCCTCGATCTCATCAGTGAGTCCTTGACCTAATTCTTTGGCCCAGTTCTTTCTAAATCCAGATGCAATTTTCTCCAGACAGCCAGGGCACCTGTATGTCAGGTTATAAGTGACAGAAAACCCAGTGTAAACCAGCTTCTGAGCAAAAGGGAATATTGCTAAATGAATAATTCAAGCGACTAAAAACAGGGAGTGGCTTTGAGCACAGCTCACCTAAGGCCTCAAGCATAGTTGCCAGCCATCTTTCACACTCTCTGGGCTCTGCTTAAGGAGCCCTGGTGGGTAAGCACTTGGCTGCTAACCAAAAGGTTGGTGGTTGGAACCCACCAGCTGCTCCCCCATAAAGATTTACAGCCTTGGAAATGCTACAGGGCAGTTCTCCTTTGTCCTATGGGGTCACTGTGAGTTGGAATTGACTTGACAGTGGTAGGTTTGATTTGGAGTTTTATTGGGAGGGGGAGCTTTGTTTCCTGTTCTGTGCACTTCATTCTCAAGTAGACTCCTCCTCACAGTGGCAAAGATGGATGCCCTCGGATCTTTTCAGCTTGACAGTCCCATGGAAGGAGAGTACTTCTTTCCCAGTGGTTATATGCAGAGTCCAAGGCTGACTCTCATTACTTAGCAAGATCACATGCCCATCCCTGAACCAGTCACTCTCACTGGAAGGTTGGCGTATTCTGATGCTCAGGCCTGGGACATATATCCCTACCCTGGAGCTAGGGGTGGAAACTGCATAACCCAACCTCACCTGCATCACCTGGGTGGAGAGTAGGGGTGGGGTGTTTCTCCAAAGGATATGGTTGTTGTTGTTGTTATGTGCCGTTGAGTTGGATCCAACTCATAGTGACCCCTCCTTGGCTTTCCGAGGCAGTATCACTACAGAAGTAGATTGCCCCATCTTCCTTCTGAGGAGTGGCTGGTGGGTTTGAACCACCAGCCTTCTGGTTAGCACTCAAGTGCCTTTAGGTGCTACGCTACCAGAGCTCCTCCAAAGGATATTGAGGTGTTTTTATCAGAAAAAGAGGGAGGAGAGCCTGGGGAGGCAGAGACAACAGAGGGTGTGGCTCCCAAGCCTTCTACTTCCTTCCGGGCCACTCAGTGGAGAGGGCTGGGTGTTGTTGGCATTCTTGAGAGTAGAGGCTGAAAGAGCAGAGGAGAGGCCAAAGCAGTCAGTTCTCTCTCTAGGGTGCCATCTCTGATTGCTGTAGTGGGGTGGAGAGAAAGTGGTGTATGGGGGATGTCTGGAGATCTTGATAATGGGGCTCTAGCCCCTGCTAAGCAGATTCCTTCTCTATACCCCAAATTCCTCCCTCTAAAGCAGGAGAATTTTTCAAAATTTCCTATTTATAGCAGTAGAATTATTTGAATAAATCCTTGTGTAGCAGTGCCTGAGATAGCACCCAGAACCCTTGATCACAGTGAAAGTTCCCTCGGCCAGATCCTGGTGACGATCTATGCACGTCACTGAGACCAGCAGGTGCAGCCACTGCAACAGATAAGCGTTTGTTCTAAACCATTGCAGGCTGGCCTGGGCCCCCCTGGCAACAGAAATTCTTCTCAAATCAAGCCTGGGTGGTGTCTTTTTTTCCCACGTAGCACTCAAACCCAATCTAAGTGATTGGTGGGATGGTGGAAATTTTATGGGTCCAGAGCACAGAATAGGGGTCTCTGAGGAGCTGATATGCTCCTGGCCCAAGGCCACTGGTCTTCTATCGGCCTTGGTGGTCTGGGCCAAAATTGGGCGGGGCTGCTTTGCTGTGGATCCCAGGGCCTGGCTCTTGTTGTTAGGTGCCATCGAGTCAGCTCCGACTCGTAGCGACCCTATGCACAACAGAATGAAACCTTGCCCGGTCCTTCACAAACCTCATAATCCTTGTTATACCTGAGCCCATCGTTGCAGCCACTGTGTCAGTCCATCTCATTGAGAGCCTTGCCCTCTTTTGTTGACCCTCCACCCTACCAAGCATGACATCCTTCTCCAGGGAATGGTCCCTTCTTACAACATGACCAAAGTAGATAAAACGAAGTCTGACCATTCTCGCTTCAAAGGAGCATTCTGGCTGCACTTCCTCCAGGACAGATTTGTTCGTTCTTCTGGCAGCCCATGGTGCTTTCAGTATTCTTTGCCAGCACCACAACTCAAAAGATTCAATTCTTCTTCGGTCTTCCTTATTCATTGTCCAGCTCTCACATGCATGTGAGGTGATTGAAAACACCAAGGCCTGGGTTAGGGACACCTTGGTCTTCGAAGAGACATCTTTGCTCTTCAGCACTTTAAAGAGGTCTTTTGCAGCAGATTTGCACAGTGCAATACTGAAATCTGTCCACCATGGGTGACCCTGCAGGTATTTGAAATACCAGCGGCATAACCTTCAGCCTCACAACAACATGCAAGCTACCACAGTACAACATACCAACATATGAGTGGTGACTCTTAGGGTTCAGTTATTTCCCCACTCCTTATATCCAAGCTTCTCCTCCTCAGAGGCACAGCCACTTCTGGGGTGCTATGGGGGGCACACTGGTAGCAGAAATGCCCACCATGCCTGTCTTAGGGAGTCCCAGCTTTTCCCTGATGTCCGGTCTTCAGACATTTCCCTTTTATGTGGAATGAAGGAGCAGGAAGTGGAGAAAAGGCAAGAAGGAAGGGAGAGGGGAGGTGTATTAGAATTAATGTGACGCAGGCAGGGTAAACATTTTCCTCCCCATTTCACAGATGGGGAAATACATCCTTCCCAAGTCCAGCCAGGTCGTCAGAAGACTAGAACTCAGGTCTCCTGACTCCCAGCCCAGTTCTCTCTGCTGACACCCTGGTTCCTGCTGACACCCCAGGGAGAGAGAAAGGCTAGCTGGAACAGAGAGGGGTGACACAGACAACTGATGAACTGAGCCGTGCCATCTGTCCTCCTTCCCAAACCAGTCAGACACAGGCCAGCTCGGCTGAAAGTCAACTCTCCGCATGATCAATTCACAGAACAACCAATTCGTGGGATTTCTGAAGACTTTTTGAAGCTGAGCTTTGCCAAGGCTGGGTCTCTGCAGCTGTTTGGCTGCTGAGCTGAATGGCGGTTTCCTTTGGTTGTTCACGTTTGCACACTGAGTACGCTGCACTCAGCGGTGCATGTCTTATGTGGGTGAGTGGTCTCCTTAAACACCAGTTGCTGCTGTCTCTGTGTTTATGGATCTGTGTCCTGGCTCTGGCCCTGCCTTGGGGTCAACCAGTCCTACTCTTGTATTAAGGTCCTTATCTGACCGCTTTTGAGAAATTGGTCATTTTGCAAATCTACTGTTTGGAGAATTTGCTTTGGATAAACTGGTTTTTGATGGTTGGCTTAGAACCATCTATTTGGCCCAGCCTGTATGGCTGGAGTCCTGAGTTCTCCCTGCCCAACATGCCCACCCTCTTGTTCCTAGGTGCCATTGGCTTGTCCTTGACCTTCCTGCTCTACGGGTTGACCGCTGTCCTTGGCCTGGGCTTCATCTATTTATTTGTACCTGAAACAAAAGGCCAGTCATTGGCAGAGATAGACCAGCAGTTCCAGAAGACACGGTACGTGATGGACAGGATGGCCGGAGGGGTGGGAGGCAGAGTCACACCAAACCCTGAGCACGTCGCTGTGAGATTTTAGCTCTCATACTTTTCCTTGCAAAGAGAGCTTTTTTCTTCTCTTCCCACCTCTCCTACTGCCTGGACACTGTGAGCTTTGTCCTGTCTTCATACACAAGCTCTTTCCCTTGAGTCTGTCTTCCTGCAGTGGAGTTTCATTTAACTATAAGCCCTCGTTCTCAGACATTTTAAAATCGTGTGATCACGGAATCAGACCGGTTGCCGTGGAGCCAGTTCTGACTCGTGGTGACCCCTGCGTGTCAGAGTAGGTCTGTGCTCCATGGGTTTATAGTTGCTAATTTTTCAGAACGGGATCACCAGGCTTTTCTTCTGAGGTGCCTGCAAGTGGACTGGAGCCTCTAACCTTTTGATTGGCAGCCAGGCACATTAACCGTTTGCACCACCCAGGCATGTACCTCTGCAAAATCAGCCATTGGAACCTTACGGAGCAGGGGTCTGCTCCCCTATATGTGGCATCACTATGAGTTGGAATTGACTTGACAGCAACTAGTACGGGATCACAGAAGGTTAGAACAGTGGAATTTTAAACCACAGAGTAACAGCAGCCGAGAGAAACAGAACACTGTATTGTGACAAAACTGTGGGTTTAATCATTCCTCATTAGAGGGCAGTGTTCTCAGCTGGGGGAAATACGGCCGAGAATAAGATCCACGAGGCACTTATACCTATGGAGTGTCCAGGCTGGTGGGGGAGGGGACAGAAAATAAACAAGCCGACAAATGCGTCAGTAAGAGGATTTTGGTTAGTGATAGGTGGGTAAAAGAAAAGTCAACAGAGCAAACTATATCTAAAGGGCCAGGGTGGCAGAGAGGGGCACAGAGAAGCAGGGGACTGTGGCTGAGTGAGTGTCCTCTCTGAGTAGATGACACATTAGTGAGGAGCAGATGGAGGCTTTGTGAAGATGAGGGGGCAGAGCGGTGCGGCAGAAGGATCAGCAAGTACAAAGGCCTGAGGTGGGAGGACAGACCCATGGTCAAGAGAGACCCCTGGCTCTAGACTCACAGGAAGTTACATTTTAATGTAGAGGGAAGAGCGAGATTAGGAGACACATATATTCATAAATAAAATAATTTCATGGTGGTGTTTATGTTGTAAAGAAGGTAAGGCAGGTTCCAACTTATCAGAGAGTAACCAGTGGGATGCATTTACTTTAGCTAGGAGCTCTGGTAGCTTAGTGCCTAAGGCACTTGACTGCTAACCAGAAGGCTGGCGGTTCAAACCCACCAGCCACTCCTCGGAAGGAAGGTTGGGCATTCCTACTTCTGTAGTGATACTGCCTTGGAAACCCAAGGAGGGGTCGCTATGAGTCGGGGCCGACTCGATGGCAAATAACAACAACAACAACAACAGGGTTCAAGTGTGCTGTTGATACAAGTACACTGTAGGCACAAGTACACTATGGGTACAAGTGCACTGTGGGTACTGGTGTATTATGGGTGCAAGTATATTAAGGGCTCATTCATGAACAAGTGTTTCATGAATTCTCCATGAGTGCAAGGAATTTGTATGAGTCTATTTCGTTCACTGCTATATTCCAGGGCCTACAACAGCGCCCAGCACATCACAGGTAATCAATACTTATGCCTTTTTTGAATAAATAAAAGAATGATCAAAGAACACCTCTCCGAGGAAGTGCCAGCTGAGCTGAGACTTGAAGGATGAGAAAAAGTCAATCATCTCAGGATGTTTCCTGGAAGAAAGTATTCTAAGTAGAAGGGCTGGGGGCTCTGAGGATGGGGTGGGGTCCACTCTCATCTCCTCAAGAAAGGGCCTGCAGGCCCTGCCACTCTCTAACCTGCTCACTCTCCATTCGGCAGGTTCACCCTGGGCTTTGGCAGCAGGCAGAGCACAGCTGGCATCCGGTACAGCCCCATCGAAGTCTCCACGACCTCCTGAGGTATCTGCCCAGAAGATGCTGAAACCATGGCTTTAGCAGACAGTCTCCAGCGTTGCACTTGCCTGAGCCCTGGGGCCCCAGAGTTCCTTCTAGATCCTTCTAGAGTCACCTGTGTCCTAGAGGAAGTCTTTTTTGCTGAGACAAAAGTGCCAACATCTGAGAACCCACCTGTCTTCATCTTGAGTCTCAAGCCTCAGTTTTCCCACTGTGTGGCGCATCTCTGCAGTACTTACAATGAGAACATCTTATGGAACTTTCTTTGCACTATGGGCTTTGCCAGAGATCCCCTAGGGTACCCATCCTGGCAGGAAATCTCTCCTGGTCTCACCCTTAAATCCAACTGAGGAGGCCATAGTATCTCTCCTCTTTCCATCTGGCTGAGTGCAACCCTACATTTTTGGCTCATGTATCTCATTTTATGCAACCCCTCAATATCTCTTATCCAGGATGTTTATCATTCATCAACAACTCAGAGTGGTTGATAGGAGACCTGCATTCTAGCGGTTTCACTCTGAATAACCATGGGTCTCAGTTTCCCCTTTCTTGACCCTGGGGGCCTGGACCAGGTAGTTCTTAAGATCTTTTCCGATTACAAAGATCTACAGTTCTCCATGGTGATAACACAGCAGATGTTCAACACAGGCCCTGCCTTTGAGTTGCTAGTTGTCTCTTTAGAGGAAATAAGTTTTAAATAGGGGGCAAGTGAAATAGATTACCAGAACTGTATGCACTAAGATTCAGGAGTTGTCACAGCAGATGCTGTGGGCAGCAGGGGCTGTTTCCAGGAGGGTGGAGGGTGGCTTGCCAAAAGGAGATGGGTTTGGAGGCTGGCAAACCTAGTGGCCAATGTAGCCTCCACCTCTTGACAGCTGTTGACCTTGGGTAAGTTTTATCATCGGCAAAATGGGGATAATTATGCCCCTGGAAGTGTCTTTAACTCCTGTCTCCCTCCAGGAGGGTCTTCAGTGGGTCCCATGCAGCTAGTCAGGGTGTGGGGGATTTCTTTTCACCCGCAGTTACCCAGGTGGCCACCTTTGGGACACAGGAAAGGGGTAGTCCCCAAGGGCTGAGTCAGGTGGAGCCTGAGCGGGCCCGAGGTCTGTAAAGCAGGGGCTGACGGAGTTCTGGACGCCGAGGGCAGTGGAGCTCAAGGGGTCAGGTCCTGGCACTGAAGCTCTTCCTCCTCTGGGCCTGCTCACATGGGTGCTGCTCTCCACAGAGCCCCCACAGGACTCTGGCCCCTCGGGTTCTCCCCTCCTCCTCACTTTCTAGATACTTCCTTGATATCCAGTGGAGTGCTGGAGCCGGCCTGCACTGGCTTACAAGAGCCAATTGTTCAATGTTTGAGATTTTTGCTAGCTGCCTGTTAAACATGGCCATGATAAAAATTCAACTTATTTAAGCTTATAATTAAATAAATTATCTTAAAAGCAAAGGTGACAAAGGCTCAAAGCTCATGACTCCTAATTATTTTATTGTTATCTGGGAGTCCTGGTGGCATAGTGCCTAAGGCACTTGACTGCTAACCAGAAGGCTGGCGGTTCAAACCCACCAGCCACTCTTCGGAAGGAAGGTTAGGCAATCTATTTCCATAGTGATACCGCCTTGGAAACCCAAGGAGGGGTCTCTATGAGTTGGATCCGACTCCATGGCAGTGAGTTTGGTTTTTTTTTTTTTTTTTGGTGCTCTCGAGGTATTTACATCCATTGTCTCTGGGGGAGATGTGGGAGATGACACACATCTCTTCCCAACCCTGTGTTCACTGACATCACGTTGGTAGCTTAAACTGGTTATGGGTGCATTTACATCACGGAAATCAGACAACACTGCCAATTTGGCTTGATCAATTGTTTTGTTGGTTTTTCTAGACTTAAGACAGTGATGGATAAAATGTTAAAAATGCAAATGAAACTTAAAAGTGTGGCATGTCTAGCTGTTATATTGGGAATAGCACAAAAAATTAGAGGAAATATTCTTCCAGTATCCAAACTCAGTTCAGAAAACAAGTTGCTCATGTTATCAATGAAGTAATAAAGTTCTGACATCCCCTGCCTCCCTTCAGGAAGGTCTTCAGCTGGTCCCAGTCAATCAGTCAATCAGTCAGTCAGTCATTGGTTTACTTGTGTCTTACTCATTAATGTAAACAAAGCACTTCAACCAGCATTCAAGTAGGAACTGCACTTTGTCTTCAGTGACGTGAATGGCTTCTTTTCTGAGTCATGTAGTTCTCAAGCATTTCTTCCCATTCTAATTTTGTCAGGTCATGGTAGTTGGCTTTGGAAACATGAGGTTGGCAAAAATCAACAAAAGTTCCGTGGGACTTCATTTGGCTGCTTGGAATTGACAATAAAAAGCATTTTATATTTTTATTTGTAAATTGTATGCAACGAACATTTCCTTCTTCTTAGTGTGTGTATATGTTTGGGTTTAAACTCTTTTATTGTTCCTGGCATGCCAGTTAAAACATTTACCAGCACACCACGGCTTATATCTGTCCTTGTGGCCCCTCTATGGACTCCCAAACCTCTAAATAACCCTGTTGCCTCTTACCAGCCTGGGGTCTCTTTTGTAGTCTTAAGGAGGATCCTTCCCCATTTCTTTACCAGCTTCATAAACTCAGAGATCAGGCAGAAAATGTAAATGAGTGAAGCTAGTAACGGTAAGGCAATAGGGAGTGGTGGGGTCTGTGGAACTGGAGGATACAGACCTCTCTAAAACAGGCAGCTGACACAGCATTCCACCTGGAGACTGGGCCCAATGTGATGGCCTAGCCATCTGAATTTCTTCAAGAAAAGCCAGAGATTCTAATTTTGGTGCAAATTTTCCTAATATATTGCCAGTTGATTTTCTGTTTAAAAATAGCTCACAAGCTGAAAAAAACACACCTGTGGCTAGATCATAGCCTTCAGTTTGTGCTCTGTTCTTGATGTATTTCTCTCTGAGACACTCCTTCCTCTTGGTTTTTGAGGCTCCTAGTTTAACCTCCTTATAGAGCAACCCAATTGCATTAAATTCTCATTCACTCTGCTGAGGGTCCTGAGCTTGAAGCCTACTCTGTTGAAAGTGGGAGCTTAGCAAGTGTGAGAGAGGGGTTCAAGATGTAGTAGCATCTAAGATGCCCTCCTTGTCTGGACTAGAAGCACACCAGTGTAATTGAACATATTTATGTGCTGTTTGTGAACTGCCTCAATCATTTCAGATATCACTGCTAATCATACTTTCTACTCTTTGGCAACTCTGGCTCTAAGGCGAAGACATCAAGGACTTCATAAGCACAA
The DNA here is from genome assembly GCF_000298275.1 of Orycteropus afer afer. Classification (NCBI taxonomy): domain Eukaryota; kingdom Metazoa; phylum Chordata; class Mammalia; order Tubulidentata; family Orycteropodidae; genus Orycteropus; species Orycteropus afer. The sequence goes on along the minus strand of NW_006921636.1, from coordinate 10,110,943 downwards.
GAAAAGGAGAGGTGGCATCAGTAACCTCTTTAGAGAAGATGGAGGTCCCTGCACTGAATGTTCCTCCAGGAAGGAGTGAGGAACCCAGAGAGGAAGGATTCTTCTGGAAAGGAGGAGCCTTGTGTAGACACAATTACCATCTTGCTACTGTAGGAGCTCTGGTAGCATAGTGCCTAAGGCACTTGACTGCTCACCAGAAGGCTGGCGGTTCAAACCCACCAGCCACTCCTCGGAAGGAAGGTTGGGCAATCCTACTTCCGTAGTGATACTGCCTTGGAAACCCAAGGAGGGGTCGCTATGAGTCAGGGCTGACTTGACGGCAAACAACAACAACAACAACAACAACTGCTTCTGAAGGGCTGATTATTTAGAGGGAGAGAGGAAAGAGTAAGAGAAGAGACAAGAAGTGAGACCAAACACTTTCCAATCCTGAGGTCATCAAACCTGGGAGGGAGTCACCATCCCAGTCCTGCTTATGAGGAAGCTGAGGTTTATAAGGCTAGGCTGAACCCCTCTCCTCTCCACCTCCTGTCTCCATTGACTCAAGATAGATGTGGGTGGCCATCACCTGTCTGGCTCTCTCAGTCCCTGACCATGCCATCCAAATGGCCCCAGGCTCCTCTCCTACTCTGCCACCTTGCATTGCCCAACCCCAAAGGCTACTCAATTAGAATGTTTGATCTCAAACATCCCACTTCCTGGTCACCAGATCCTAACATTTCTGCTGATTCTCTAATGCTGCCCTATGGCACCAATTCTCCCACCTCATGAAGACCTTTGACTCTAAATGCCAATTCCTGGCCCCACTGATTTCTCAACATCCATGAATCTCCTCCTACTTTCACGTGGCTTCTTGTCCAACCTAGATCTCAATTCCCCACCTTGCACTTGGTCTCTTGCAAACACCCCTGGTACCCTTGATAATACTAATCCTGGATTAATGTAGACACCCATCTTCTTTCTGCCTGTGTGTGGGCTGTGAATGTTGCAGGAGAAATCCGCACAACCTGACAAACAGGTTTCTACTGAAATCAGTCCCTGAGCTCAAGCCTTATACTGAACCCCCAAACCACCTTCCACAATGGCATGCTTCCTCACATCGTGACTCAGCTATTTCACACCTTCACCTTGGTTGAAAGTTCTCCTGTTCTCTGAATCTCCTTCACTCTCAGCTGTTTGTGGCTGCTGTTAGCTGTGGTCACGTGGCCCAACTCCTGGCAACCCATGCACAGCAGGACGGGACAAGTGTGGTGATAGATTCTTGTTGGCTGATGTTTGAAAGTAGGTTGTCAGAGCTTTTCTTCTAGTCTGTCTCAGTCTGGTAGCTCCACAGAAACCTGTTTAGCATCGTAGCAACACAAAAGCCTCTGTTGGCAGACAGGTGGTGGCCGTACAGGAGATGCATCGGCCGGGAATCAAGCCCTGGTCTCTGCCAGGAAGATGAGAAGTCCAGCACTGAACCACCTTGCCTCATTCTTCACTGAAGGAATAGAAGTGGGGCAGAGCCTGCTATTATCCTTGTCAAAAGAAAGAGTCAATTATAAAATTATATATTAGCTGAGGTTGATTCTGGAATCAAGTAGCACCAACTCAGGTGTGGCAAGGTACTCGCTGAGTATCAGGAATGACTTTTTTTTTTTTTTTTTAATTAAGAAAAGATGAAGAAGCAAAGAAGCTATTTCTGAGTGGTTTATACTGGGGTATATTAACCTTACTGGTTAAGCCAGTATGCACTGGCTTACTATCAGCAAGATATGCACCAGCTTAATTGTGTTTACTTGTTGTTGTTGCTGTTAGGTACCATTGAGTCGGCTTTGACCCATAGCGACCCAATGTACAATAGAATGAAATGCTGCCCAGCCCTCTGCCATCCTCTCCGTCATTGCCATGCCTGAGCTCATCACTGCAGCCACTGTGTCAGTGTGTCTTATTGAAGGTCTTCTCCTTCATCTCTGACCCTTTTCTTTACCAAGCATGTGCTCCCTCTCCAGGGACTGATCCCTTCTGACAACATGACCTAAAGTAGGTGAGACAAAGCCTGGCCATTTTCGCTTCCAAGGAGCATTCCTGCTGTACCATTTTGTCAACATTGTCCCATTGACACCATCATGTCAATGTTGTCCACTTGACTGGCAGTGCTATTTTGTCAACCACATGACTCCATTTTTTATTTCATTTAACAATCAACTTGATGACAGTGAGTTTGGAATATCAAGGAGCCCTGGTTGGGCAGTGGCTAAGTGTTTGGCTGTTAACCAAAAGGTTGGTGGTTCAAAACCACTAGCTGCCCTGCAGGACAAAAATGAGCCAGTCTGCTTCCCTAATAGCTGGAAGGGGCCACATGACTAAGTTCTGGCCAGTGGGATGTGGGCAGAAGTGAGGTGTTCCTCTCCTGGGTCATGTCCTTAAAAAGAAGCTGCTCACACTAACCATGCTCCTCCCCCGTCCTGTGTACTGGGATGCCCTTTTGTTCCTTTCCATCTGATGTCACCTTCTTTCATTGTAAGTCACAGAAACCCAATCCAAACAGTTTCAAACAAAGGGAGGAACTGGCTCACATAGATAGAATCCAGTGGTGAACTTCAGGCATGGCTGATTCAAGGGCTCAAGCAATGTCATCAAGAACCTGACTCTTGTCATCTACTGGCTCTGCTTTCTGTTCTGGTGTCTTTTTTCTAAGGTGGGTTCTTCTACAACATGACAAAGCTGCAAGCAGACATCCCACTGACTTAGCAGCTCTGAGGGAAAGAGATTCTGAGGACTGACTTATATTGTCCCAGATCGATTCAAGTCTATCACTGAACCCATCATTGTGACTCTGCTTGACCAGGCTTTGGTCACAGGTCCATTCCAAGAGCACATGTTAGCAGTCAGCTTCTGTCCCCTGGTTCTGGACTGTTGGCAGGGGTAGCCCACACTGCCTCTACATTCCCACGGCTCCCAGCAATTGCCTGCTCTCTTTGATCCCAAAGAGAAGGATCAAGGAAAGACGCTGCTCCAACTCCTGCTTGGGCCCCTAGGCCAAGTCTTCATGAGCATTGGCCGTGTGTTCTCTCCCTTTCCCAGGCCCAGGAACTGGGCAGCATGGGAGGGTGGTGGGACCAGGGCTGGGCAGAGTGTGGTGGAACTGGAGGAGGGAAGTGGCAGCTGCCGGTGGGAGCCAACCCAGTGGGGATCAAAGGGTTGAAGTCTGCCAGCACTTAACCCAGGCAAGAAGCACACCTGAGCCCAGTGGAGGAAGCCACACCGTGGCAACAGAATGACAAGCTGTGAATCTGAGAAAGCTTTTCTATGATATGAACAGCAACAGCAAACAAGCCTCAAGCCACCACCCCAAGAAAAGATTAAGTCAATCTTTTTATTGTCTCCATAGAAAAGGATCTGATGAATTTATTGTCTTAAGAAGAGCATATTGTTGTTGTTGTTTTTGCCGTGGAGTCGGCCGGACTCATAGCGACCCCTCCTTGGGTTTCCGAGGCAGTATCACTACGGAAGTAGGATTGCCCAGCCTTCCTTCCGAAGAGTGGCTGGTGGGTTTGAACCGCCAGCCTTCTGGTTAGCAGTCAAGTGCCTTAGGCACTATGCTACCAGAGCTCCTCCAAGAGCACATGCAGCCAAAAATATAGGAAAACAAATAGAACAGAGGTGGGTCAGGCAGATAATAATGACAAGCAGAAGAAGGAGGAGGGGGAGAAGAGTTTATTTTTCTAGATTTTTGGGCTTTTGCCGTATTTACCAGTTAGGTCCCTGTGGGCACCTGACTACTACCCAGAAGGTTGGTGGTTTGAACCCAACCAGAGGCACCCCAGAACAGGCCTGGGATCTGGTCTGAAAGCTCACAGCCTTGCAAACCTTCTGGAGCAGTTCCACTCTGCACCTGTGTGGTTGGCATGACTTGGAATCCACTCAGTGACAACAAACAACAACGCAGCAGTTACCAGCTTGACAACATTCGAAATTTGGTGCAATTTCTTTTCTCACCTTAAATCAATAGCCAGTCCATAGCTCATGTTGTCTTTGCGGTTTTATATTCGTTTTTTTAATGGAAGTCCCTGAAACTGAACGAGTTTCAGGCTCCCCAAAGCCCGGCCCAGCCCCTGACTGCGGAGAGGAGCCAGGGCAGGGAAGAGGAAAGCGCCCTCGGTGAGTGTTCTCCTGGTGTTTCCTGTAGCCACAACCTGGGTTCTCCTCCCCTTTCCTCCCTCCACTGGCTGCTCCCAGGATTCTGCTGCAATAGCCAACCCCAGCTCAGAAGGGGCCAGTCACAGAGCAGGTCTGGTGGCAATCTTTGCTTGCAGTGTCCTGCAATGCTGGCCAGAGGAGTGCCTTTGGGACCTTTTGTCACCAGGGTTCTCTTATAAGTGGCAGTAGATGTTGGGTGCTGCTTTAAAACCAAACCAAACTCACTGCTGTCGAGTCAATTTGACTCATAACAACCCCTCCTTGGGTTTCCGATTTACCATAGAGAATGGAAGCAAATTGCCCAGTCTTCCTTTCAAGGAGTGGCTGGTGGGTTTGAACCGTCAGCCTTCTGGTTAGCAGTCAAATGCCTTAGGCATATGCTACCAGAGCTCCAGGGTATATAGCATAGGCAGGCTCCAAATGGCTAAGCATACCCTTTATTTGGGTTCTATTTAAACCAATTGGATGTGTACAAATTTGCATTTGGTTCCCATGGCTTTGAGTTTATAGCCCTAGTTTGCTGTGAAGAAATGAACAACAAAGGGTCCCATATACAGAGGCCATCTCTTTGGTTTTAATTGTGTCCCCAAATATGTGTTGTAAACCCTAACTCTGTATACCTGTGGTTGAGGAGCTCCAGTGGCATAGTGGATAAGGCATTTGGCTGCTAACCAGAAGGTCAGTGGTTCAAACCCACCAGTCACTCCTGGAAAGAAATATGGGGCAATCTACTGCTGTGAATATTTATAGCTTCAGGGGGTCGCTATAAGTTGGTATTGACTGATGGCAGTGAGTTTGGTTTTGCTTGAGTTTATACCTGCAGCCATCATCTCATTAAGATGCTCTGGTGAAGCAGTGCCTAAGGCATTTGACTGCTAACCAGAAGGCTGGAGGTTCAAACCCACCAGCCACTCCATGGAGGAAAGACCAGGCCATCTACGTCCTTAAAGATTTACCACCTCAGACGTTTTGAGTCGGAATGGACATGATGGCAGTGAGTTTTGTTTTGTTTTTTTGGATCATCTTATTTGGGAATGGGGTCTTCTTTGTTATGTTAATGAGGCTGTGTTTTTTATGGTGTGTTTGAAGTCCATCTCTTTTGAGATGTAAAAGAGCAGATTAAGCAAACAGCTGGCAGGCAGAGATGGGGGAGACAGAGGCCACACCCCATGAAGATCTCGGAGGAGCCACGGAATGCCAGGTCTACAGAGCTGACAGAGAAAGAACACCTCCCTCAGGAGCTGGCACCCTGCATTCAGATTTCTCACCTCCTAAATTGTGAGAAAATAAATTTTTGTTCGCTAACGCCCCCCTTGTGATGTTTCTGTGGTGGCAGCATAGAGAACAAGGCACCTTCTTTTGCTCATTCATGTAACAGGAGGGGCCTGGCTAAGAGGGAGAGCCCAGAAAGTGGACCACGTGTCTCATCAGGAGACCTGGACTTGAGTTCTGCCTCAGCTACTTGACTAGTTTTGTCATTTCAGGCAAGTGACTTTACCTCTATAAGCCTGTTTCCTCATGTGTAAAATGGGACAGCAGGAGTCCTCACCTCAAGGAGCTGTTGGAATGATTCATTGAGATACTGGCGGCGAGGTGGCGGGTGTTATCTTGGCAAGGTGGTGGGTGTCATCCTCTAAGCTGTAGTGGAAAGGTACCCACGTAGAGTGGGTTCCGGCCCCCTCCCCCAGCAAGGGCTGTCCTCAGCTGTGCTCTGACCGGCAGCCAGACTCAGGTTCCATGTTTGTTCACTTTGCTTTCCATTTCAAATATGTTTTCATCTGCGGCAGAGGAGATGGATGGAGTTTTGACGTGAGACCCCAAACTTTCCCTCAGCCACCCCCTGAAAGTGCTTCCAGACTCCGGCATGCTGGGTCCCTTCCAGGATCACAGATAACTTTTCATGGATGGTTTCGTACGTGGTTTTGCTGCTTTCCTCCTAGTAAAATTTTGAAGTAGAAAAGCCAGCGTGCTGTTTTTCATTGAACCTCACAAGATGCAAGGCAGTCCCAAGTTGGGGTGAAGCCACACTTCTACCTGTGAATAAAGAACGACACTCACATACTGCTAAAACGACAAGGAGGCCACATGTTCTGACCTCCTCTAACCCTACAAGGGGAAGGCAGGATTACCAGCAGTAACCCAAGGCCTATTACTGCAAGGCCAGACATGCTGCCTCCCTCCAGCCCTTTCTCCAACCGTTCCTCCCAAGGCACCCACCACCTCTCTCCTGGGTTCGATAATTCACTGCAGTGGCCACACAGAACTCACAGAGTATGGGGTTTATTAGGGAAGCACCAGGCTACAACTCAAGTTCAAGAAAAATGCTCAGTCTCTCTCCCAGCCCACCATCCCTTGGCCAACAGTCTCTCACAGTCTCTTTCCCAGCAGCACTGGTCCCTCGGTGTCTCACTCAGCAATGCGTGTCTCTCGCGTCTCTTTCCCAGCAGCACGTGTCTCTTTCAGGGGCGCGTGTCTCTCTCGGCAGCACGTCTTCCTCAACCAGCAGTCAGAGAAAAAAGTTCTGCCTCTAGGAGGCCTCCTTTTGAGCCCGGCAGGGTGGTCAAAGTAGCCAATCATAGCATCAGAACTCTAAGCACCTGAGAGAGAGTGGGCACCTCCCAGAACATTATATTGTGCCACGCCCAACAAAAATACTCCACTTGGATACCATTTACAATCAGCTCCTCAGTTGCTCATTCCACCACTGAGTTTACAATGACTTATGGGTAGAAAAGCCATACTAAGTAATTTACTACACTGCACATACCATTCTTAGAAACTTTTTTCTTGAAGCCCAAAATATTATACAAAATTTAAAATTATTGTATACTCAGAAATGTTGTTCTGCCTTGTACTAAAATTGTATGAAACATTTGTTGCCTCAAATTTAGGTCTTCCAAATTATCTCATTAACAGACTCTCTTACTATTTGTATGAATTTTTCTTTTTTTTTTTATTAAAATATTTAAGTCTTTAATGTTTTGCTTTCTTTGCACTTAAAACTGTCAGCTGTCACAGTCCCTCCGTGTGTCGTTTTGCCCCTGGGTTTGGCACTGAGAGACTGCTAAGTTATTCCAGATTTGGCTTCTGCTGCCATCTCCAATCTCCTGATTTGACAGGCTGGCTGGGTGGGTACTGAGCTATGACCCTCTTGCAATGGTAAACATGATATTTCTATTTAAGCTCACCAGTAGAAGTTCAACACCCAAAATAATAAGGAAACATTAAAACAAAACAAAACAAAAACCTCCAGGCCTCATCTAGGATATGAGTAACTTGCCTTATTGTTTTGTTGGTAAGACTGATGAAAACCTGACTCCAGAATAAGTGATGACATGTTATCAGGAGGGAGAGTCCCCAGAGAGGACATCAGGCTTAGAAGAGTAGAGAGTCGGTGATGAAGAGGAAGACCCTCAACGAGATGCATTAACACAGTGGCTGCTGCAACAGTGGGCTCTGGCATGGCAACATCTGGGGATGGCGTGGACTCAGTTTCTCAGTTTCAGGGAGGCCAGAAAGAACAACTCTGAAGTGGGCACTGGCCTCCTTGACCCTCCCAAATACCAGGCTAACCCTGAAGCCAAACAGCCATCAACACCCTCACTTCTACACACGTCAGAGTTCTGCTCGCAGTGAGTAACCGTCCAAACATAACAGTGTTTCTCTGGGGAGTGGAATGAGAGAGTGTTTTAATTGGGGTGACTATGCTTTTGTATATTGTCAACAAACTCAATCATAAATAGGTAAAAAATTGTAAGGAAATGGGCAAAGAAGCTCAATAAAAAGCACCACAAACAATAAGATCAAAGGGAAGCTGGGTACAAACCTGAAAAAATTGTTGTTGTTACATGCTGTCGAGTTGGACCCCACTCACAGTGACCCCTCCTTGGGTTTCTGAGGCGGTATCGCTACGGAAGTAGATTCCCCAACCTTCCTTCCGAGGAGTGGCTGGTGGGTTTGAACTGCCAGCCTTCTGGTGAGCAGTCAAGTGTCTTAGGCACTACGCTACCAGAGCTCCTTGCCTGAAAAAAATAGAAACCAAAAAACTCCTAACTGCGGTGATCTCAAGGCACCGGGGCCTGGGAGTGTTGGCAGAATGGGAAAGGAGGGTCGACCCCCACTTAGAGCCTTGTAGCCTGTATGTAAGGAGCCTTCATGGAGCAGTGGTTAAAGGGTTGGGCTGCTAACTGAAAGGTCAGTGGTTCAAAACCAGCAGCTACTCCATGGGAGAAAAGACTTGGTGATGTGCTTCCATAAGAATTACAGCCTAGGAAACCCTATGGGGTAGTTCTACTCCATCCTATAGGATCACCGTGAACAAGAACTGGCCGGACAGCAAACAGTAACGTGTTATATGCGCATTCATGTGAGTTCAGGTATGTGTGTCTTACTCCTATCATGAAACCCAAAAACCCACTGCCTTTGAGTGGGTTCCGACTCATAGCAACCCTCTAGGGCAGAGTAGAACCCCCACAGGGTTTCCAAGGCTATAAATCTTTATAGATGCAGACTGCCTCATCTTTCTCCCACAGAGGGGATGGTGGGTTAGAAATGCCAGCTTTTCTGGTTGGCATCCAAGCGCCTAACCACTGTACCACCAGGGAAATCCTCTATCTTCCCCTAAAAAAAAAAGTTGCCGTGGATTTGATTCTGTCTCATAGAGACCCTAGAGAACAGAGTAGAATTGCCCCATAGGGCTTCCAACACTGTAATGTTTACAGAAGCAGACTGCCTCATCTTTCTCCCATGGAGCCGGTGGGTTCGAACCACTGACCTTTGGCTTTTCCTATAATGAAAATCAAAACCGAAAACTCACTGCCATTGAGTTGATTCTGACTCATAGTGACCCTTCATTTCTGAGGTGGTAAATCTTTATGGAAGTAGATTACCCAGTCTTCCTTCCGTGAAGTGGCTGGTGGGTTTGAACCACCAACCTTCTGGTTAGTGGGAAAATGCCTTAGGCACTCCGCCACCAGAGTTCCTTCCTATAATGAAAGGACTGGTTAAAATTAAAAAAAAAAAAAAAAGATAAATAAAGATAAAAACTGCACCTGCCCTACTGGCTATTAGCAACATTTTTGTGCACACCATCTAACCTTTTGTGATGATAAATCAAGGTATTTTGAAATGAAGGTGGCTTCGTGGATAGGTGGATTTTTCACGTCCTTGAGAGCATGCTGTACATAAAGTACTGTGGTATATGCCTGTTTAGATTGTCAAGCATTTCCCATGAGGCTGAGTTCATGTCTATTGGCCTCTGCCAATGTCAAGAAACATATCAGCAGTCTCTCCCTGTGTCTGGCTTTTTGCTTCCTTCTGAGCACGTAGAAAATTGAATTATGTGTGCACCACGCCAGAACTCCGCTTTTCCTGGCAAAGACCGATGCTGCCAGTGGAAACCGTATTTTCTTTGACTTTCTTTCTTTCTTCCCATCATGCTCTGCTTCTCTGGTTTCCCTGTGCTCGTATTCCAGCCCCAACCCCCTGGACCTGGCACTGTGGTTACTGAATTCTTCCAGATTTGGGTGCAATGCCATCCCAAATCTCCGGGTTTGCCAGGCTGGGTGGGCGGGTACTGAGATATGATCCAAGCTTCCTCTGGGGGCCATCTCTGAATCAGATGTCAACTTGGGAGGTGGGGAAATTTGGCAGGCACGCTGCACTTGGGTGCCTGAGTCCATTGCCTTCTTCCTGGATGATGTCTGCACGATGCTGGGGACAAGACAAGTTCTCACTGCGTCCTCGATGGTGGCAGCTCCATCCAGCAACTCTTGGGAGGAGGTGTGGCCCAAAATCAGCCCTCCATTGCTCTCTTTACCAGTGGATTCTGATCTGAGGAGCGTGGAGAACCTTCTCACGTTGTCGCTTGCTAACTTCTTTGATTCCACTGTGTGTTAATTTTTTAAGAAAACCACAATGTGACCCATATGTTATCAACTATTATGGTTTGAATTGTGTTCCCTAAAAATATCTGTTGTAAATCCTAACCCTACACTTGCAGGTAGTTGGGAGTTCTGGTGGCGTAGTGCCTAAGGCATTTGACTGCTAACCAGAAGGCTGGCAGTTCAAACCCACCAGCCACTCCTCGGAAGGAAGGTTGGGCAACCTACTTCTGTAGAGATTGTTGTTATTGTTGTTGTTATGTGCCCTCGAGTCGGACCCGACTCATAGTGACCCTACTTCTGTAGAGATTGTTGTTGTTGTTATGTGCCCTCGAGTCGTACCCGATTCATAGCGACCCCTCCTTGGGTTTCCAAGGCAGTATCACTACGGAAGTAGTTGCCCAACCTTCCTTCCGAGGAGTGGCTGGTGGGTGTGAACCGCCAGCCTTCTGGTGAGCAGTCAAGTGCTTTAGCCACTATGCTACCAGAGCATAGTTGCAGGAGCAGCGCCTGCAGATCTGTGAACCTACACGGGTCCTCTCTGTAGACATACCGCCTGGGAAATCCAAGGAGGGGTCGCTATGAATCAGATGTGATCCCATTTGGGAATAAGGTTTTCTTTGTGATGTGGATGAGGCATATTAGTGTAGGTGTGTTTTAAACCAATCATCTTGGAGATCTAGAACAAGCAGGCTGGACTCAGAGAAGAAAGCAGACAACGGGGAAGGAAGGCAGAGGTCACGAGGAGATGGCCAAGGACCCAAGGGCTAAGCCCACACAGAGAGAAAGCCTTTCCCTAGTCGCGCCCTGAATTCAGTCTTGTCTCCTAACTGTGAGGAAATAAATCTGTTGAAGCCGCCGGCTTGCGGCATTTCCGTAGTAGCAGCACTAACGAACAAGACACCGTCTGAGAGTCCCAGCCTTCCAGGGTCTCCTGTTCTATAACCTGTTGGAAACCTCATTGCACGTAATGTGGGGAACCAGGAACACCCCATCCTCTCCGCTATGTCTTTGAGGATGCCTGTGGGGCTTGCATGTAGTGTTACACTGGAAGAGTGGGCGTCAGAGGGTCACGCTTACCAGCTCCAGTTTCCCTCCCACCGTCCACTCAATTATACGTGGTCCAAAAGTTCTGTGCCTGCCCCTGGACGACATGTTGGGCAGATCCCGTAGCTTTTCTGTCCACTCAGATAACAATAAATAATAATGGAATGATAACAGTGAAACGCCTTCCAGTCACTTCCAAGTGTAACAACAGCCTGAATTCTGTTACATTAAAATGCTGAACTGTAGACTGTTCTACGTCTGAGAATGCATTGGGCAGATGCATTTGCACATAGATGTGCATAAGGGCCACAGCACAAGACTGGGCAGGTTGTGCACTGCCCAATGTTAGGGGCACCACTAGCGTCATGGGGGGAGGGGGAGGGGGAGGCTAACTTCCTACTGTCTCTGTCTCTGTGTGTTCTATGATTTTTTTTAAAACCGTGTACATATATGGCATCTTCCAAACATTGTGTGTCAAAATTGAGACAGTGTGTTTAAATTTCTTAACACCTTGCTTGGCACATCAGTGCTCAATAGATACTAGTAGTGGCCATCACTCTTATTATTATCGCTGTTAAAGAACTCCCTGGGGAGGCCAAATGCTTGAGTGCTGTCTACAAATCCGAGAGTTGGTAGTTTAAATACACCCAGTGGCACTTTGGGAGGAAGACCTGGCAATCTACTTCTGAAAGACCACAGCTGTTGAAAACCCTGTGACGCTCAGTTCTTCTCTGACGCACACAGGTTTGCCATGAGTCAAAATCAACTCTGCAATTGGTTTGGTTTTTCAGCGTGAGTTTTGAAAACCCTAACATGTTATTACACCATAGAGACACACGAGGGCGCTCCATCCATCTGTTACGCGTTTCACCTCTGCAGCCTTTGGAAGCTGAGTTTTGAAGGGAGGAGGGTGGAAAACATCTTGGGGGTCCCATGTCGGTAACAAAGGTGAGTCCTGGCTTAATCTTGGACCAGTTGGCCAATCTTGTAAATGGAATAACACAAGCTTCCATTTCCCGAGTGGTTTCCTAACTGGAAATTACCGTGAGAGTTCACTCTCTACAGGCTGTGGAGGGAGAGGCCGGGTGTGGGCTCTCAGATCTGCAGAAGCTGTTCCTGCAACTGGACCTTACTCTGGTCACTTTTGCAACAGGGATAATAAAAGCCATCTTTCAGGTTTATTGCAAGGTTTAAGCAGGGTCTCAGAAATCAAGATGAAATCAAGATGAAAGAGATGAACAGAAGATTTCAAAGAGCAGCTAGAGAAGAGAAAGTCAATTAATTATTACAATGAAATGTGCAAAGAGCTGGAGTTAGAAAACCAAAAGGGAAGAACACCCTTGGCATTTCTCAAGCTGAAAGAACTGAAGAAGAAATTCAAGGATCGAGTTGCTGTATTGAAAGATCCTATGGGCAAAATATTGAATGATGCAGGAAACACCAAAAGGGGTGGAAGGAATACACAGAGTCACTGGACCAAAAGGAATTGGTGAATGCTCCCATGTTTCAGGAGGCGGCATAGGATTAAGAAAAGAAGAGTCAGCAGAGAAGGAGATGGCAGGAGGCAAGCCCAGGAGGCAGGCAGGTCTGTTTCACATCTCACCCCCTCCCTTGTTGGCTGTGCGGCCTTAGGTTAGTAAGCTATCTCTACGGATCTCAGCTTCCTCACCTAGAACGTGAGCGCCACAAAGGGCTCCCAGTTTTCTCCTCAGACGTCTTTCTCCACCACTCTTCTTCAACCTGAGGAGCTCTTGTAGTACAGTGCCTAAGTCACTTGACTGCTAACCAGAAGGCTGGTGGTTCAAACCCATCAGCCACTCTTTGGAAGGAAGACTGGGCAATCTACTTCTGTAAAGATTTACCACCTCGGAAACTCAAAGGCATTGCTCTGGTCTAACCATGAGTTGGAATGGACTCCAGGGCAGTGAGTTTGGTTTGGTTTTGGTTTTCTTCTCCGTCCTAGGAGGTGGCCGCTCCATTCTCCCAGTAGTTGAGCCTCAAACACTCCCCCTCTCTGACTCTTTGTTGACTCACACCCCATGTCCAATCTGTCTGAAAAACCCGTGGGCTCCACCTTCAAAACACCTGCGGAATCAGACCACACCTTGCCTCCACCACCCTGATCCAAAGCCTAAAACCAAACCTGTGGCTGTGGAGTCACCGCTCACTCCTGTTAACCCCTTGTGTGCCAGAGTAGAGCTTCTCCATCTAGTTTTCTTGGCTATAATCTTACGGATGCAGGTCTCTAGGCCTTTTATCCATGGTGCTGCTGGATGGGTTTGAACCTCCAACCTTTAGGCCACTCCTGAACTGTTTATGCCAACCCGAATCCCATTTCCCTCCTGGACCCTAGCAGTCGCCTCCTCACTGGGTCTCTGCTTCCACCCTTGCCCTCACTTACGCTTCAATACAGGCAGAGGGATTCTGGGCAGGACCTCCCACGGCTCCCACTCCACGCAGTGTAAGACCAGCAGCCCTGCAATTGCAGGAGCTACAATGCAGGAGAGCTGACTTCCAGACCTCATCTCGCCCCACGCCCCCCTCACATACTCTGCTCTAGCCACAGTGGCTTCTTAGCTGTTCCTTGCACACCAAGCAAGCCTCCAATGTCAGCCTGGGACGATTCTCCCAGGCAGCCACGTGGCTGTTTCCTTTTCTCCTTCCTGCCTCTGCTCAAATGTCTGCTTCTCAGAGAGGCCCAGCCTGGCCACTCAGAGAGGCCCAGCCTGGCCACTCCCCTAGTGATGCACCCAGACCGTGTTCTTCACTTCTCTCTATCCCACCTCACTAAGTTGTTGTCAAAGTTGATATATATTGGCCTCTTTGTTTACTTCCTCTCTATCTCTTCCTCTCTCTCTATGTTGTTAGGTGTCGTCGTCTCCAACTCATAGTGACCCTATGTACAGCTGAATGAAACACTGCCCAGTCCTGTGCCAGCTCCACGATCCCTGCTGTGCCTGAGCCCATCATTGCAGCCACTGTGTCAATGCATTTTGATGAGGGCCTTCCCCTTTATTGTTGACCCTCCACTTAACCAAGCATGACGTCCTTCTCCAGGGAATGGTCCCTTCTAACAACGTGACCAAAGTAGGTGAGACAAAGTCTGGCCATCCTTGCTTCCAAGGAGCAGTTCGGGTGCACTTCTTCCAGGAAAAATTTGTTAGTTCTTTTAGCAGTCCATGGTACTTTCAGCATTCTCGCAAGCACCACAACTCAAAAGCATCGACTCTTCTTCGGCCTTCCTTATTCATTGTCCAGCTCTCACATGCATATGAGGCAATTGGAAATACCATGGCTTATATCAGGTGCACCTTAGTCTTCAAGGAGATATCTTTGCTCTTCAGCACTTGAAAGAGATCCTTCACGGCCAATTTGTCCAGAGCTATACGTTGTCTGATGTGTTGACTGTTGCTTCCATCGGTGTTGATTGTAAAACCAAGTAATATAAAGTCTTTGACAACAACTTTAATCTTTTCTCTGTTTATTGTGATGGTGCTTATTGGTCCAGTTGTGAGAAGTTTTGTTTTCTTTATATTGAGATGTAATCCATACTGCTGACTGCAGTCTTCAATCTTCATCAGTAAGTACTTCAAGTCATCTTCACTTTCAGAAAGCAAAGTTGTGTCATCAGCGTATTGGAAGTTGTTAATGAGTCTTCTTCCAAACCTGATGCCACCTTCTTCTTCATATAGTCCAGCTTCTCAGATTATTTGCTCAGCATATAGATTGAATAAGTATGGTGAAAGGATGCAACTCTGACTTACTCCCTTCCTGATTTTAAAGCATCACTGTCCCCTTGTTCTGTTCAAACAACAGCTTCCTGGTCTATGTATAGGTTCCTCATGAGTAAAATAAGTGTTCTGGAATTACCATTCTTCTAAATGTTACCCATAATTTGTTATGATCCACACAATCAAATGCTTTTGCATAGTCAATAAAATACAAGTAAACATCTTTCTGGTACTCTTTGCTTTCAGCTAAGATCCATCTGACATCAGCAGTGATATCCCTTGTTCCACGTCCTCTTCTGAATCCAGCTTCTGAATCCAGCTTGCATTTCTGGAAGTTCTCTGTCAATATACTGCTGCAACTGTTTTTGAATTATCTTCAGTCATATTTTACTTGTGTGTGATATTAATGATATTGTTCGATAATTTCCACATTCTGTGGGATCACCTTTCTTTGGAATGGGTACAAATATGAATCTCTTCCAGTCAGTTGGCTGGGTAGCTGTCTTCCAAATCTCTTGGCATAGCTGAGTGAATGCCTCCAGTGTGGCATCCATTTGTTGAAACATCTCAGTGAGTATTCCATCAATTCCTGGAGCCTTGTTCTTCGCCAATTCCATCAGTGCAGCTTTGACTTCTTCCTTCATTATCACTGGTTGTTGATCATATGCCACCTTCTGAAATGGATGAAGATCAAACAATTCTTTTTGGTACAGTGACTCTGTGTATTCCATCCATCTTCTTTTGATGTTTCCTGCATCATTCAATATTTTGCCCATAGAATCTTTCAGTATTGCAACTCAAAGGTCAATTTTTTTCTTCAGTTCTTTCAGCTTGAGAAATGCAGAGTGTGTTCTTCCCTTTTGGTTTTCTAACTCCAGGTCTTTGCACATTTCACTATAATAATTGACTTTGTTTTCTTGAGCTGCTCTTTGAAATCTTCAGTTCAGCTCTTTCATTTTGTCATTTCTTCCATTTCCTTTAGCTGTTTTTTGCCTAAGGGTAAGTTTCAGAATCTCTTCTGACATCTAGTTTGGACTTTTCTTCCTTTCCTATCTTTTCAATGACCTTTTGCTTTCTTCATGGATGATGGTCTTGATGTCATCCCACAATTCCTCTGGTTTTCAGTCATTGGTGTTCAATGCATCAAATCTATTCTTTAGATGGTCTCTAAATTCAGGAGGGATATATTCAAGGTCATATTTTGGCTTTCATGGACTTGTTTTAATTGTCTTCAACTTCATGTTGAACTTGCATATGAGCAGTTGATGGTCTGTTCCACAATCAGCTGCTGGCCTTGTTTTGGCTGAAGATAGTGAGCTTTTCCATCGCCTCTTGCCACAGATGCAGTTGATCTGATTCCTGTGTACTCCATCTGGCAAAGTTCACATGTATAGCCACCATTTGCATTGTTGAAAAAAGGTATTTGCAATGAATAAGTTGCAATGAATAAGTCGCTGGTCTTGCAAAATTCTATCATGTGATCTCCAGCATTATTTCTAACACCAAGGCCAAAGTATCTGACTATCATTGATTCTTCTTTGTTTCCAGCTTTTGCATTCCAATCACCAGTGATAATCAACACATCTTGATTGCATTTTTGGTCAGTTTCAGACTGTAGAAGTTGATAAAAATCTTCAATTTCCTCATCTTTGGCCTTGGTGTTTGGTGTGTAAATGTGAATGATATTAGTATTAACTGGCCTTCCTTGTAGGTGTATGGATGTTTTCCTATCACTGACATCACTGTACTTCAGGACAGATTTTGAAACTTTCTTTGTGACAATGAATGCCATGCCATTTCTCTTCAACTTGTCATTCCCAGCATAGTAGATCATATGGTTGTCTGATTCAAAATGACCAAAACTGGTCCTTTATAGTTCACTAATGCCGAGGATATCAATCTTTATGCATACCATTTCATCTTTGACAACTTCCAATTTTCCTAGAGTCATACTTCATACATTATGTGTTCCGATTATTAATGGATGTTTGCGGCTGTTTCCTCTTCACGTTGTGGCACATCAGCAAATGGAGGTCCCGTGAGCTTTACTTTATCCATATCGTTAAGGTTGGCTCTACTGTGGTGAGGCAGCCCTTCCCCAGGCATATTTTGAAGGCCTTCTGACCTAAGGGGCTCATCTTCCGGTGCTGTTTTGGACGATGTTTCAGGGCTTTTCATAAAGTTGTCCAGTAATATATCAGATAGTGATTCACTACTATTCATAAGGTTTTCCCTGGCCAATTCTTTGAGAAGTGGATGGCCTCTTCCTTCTTACAAGTCTTTCTAAGCCTGGAAGCTCCCCTGAAACCCGTCCACCATGGGCAACACTTTTGGCATTTGAAACACTGGTGGCACAGCCTCCAGCCTCACAGCAACATGCAAGCCACCACGGTACGACAAACTGACAGACAAGTTTGTCTCCCTTAGCTGTTCCAAAACCGCTCTGCCCACTACTCTCTCTACACATATGTACATATGGAGCCCTGTTGACATAATGTTTAAGCACTTAGCTGCTAAACAAAAGGTCAGCAGTTAGAACCCACCAGCCGCTCTGAAAGAGGAAGATGAGATAGTCTGCTTCTGTAAAGAGTCTATCCTAGGAAACCTTGTAGGGCAGTCCTACTCTGTCCTGTAGGGTTTCTATGGGTCAGAATTGACTCAGTGGTGCACAGTAACATATAATCTCCATGCCTCACTCATCTGTCAGTTGGCTGTACTGTGGTGGCTTGCCTGTTGCTAGAAGCTATGCCACCAGTATTTCAAATACCAGCAGGGTCACTGCAAAAACGACAAGGAGGCCACATGTTCTGACTTCCTCTAACCCTACAAGGGGAAGGCAGGATTACCAGCAGTAACCCAAGGCCTATTACTGCAAGGCCAGACATGCTGCCTCCCTCCAGCCCTTT
>NW_006921636.1:10044768-10092765 GCF_000298275.1 Orycteropus afer afer | reverse complement strand
ATCAGAACTCTAAGCACTTGAGAGAGAGTGGGCACCTCCCAGAACATTATATTGTGCCACGCCCAACAGAAATACTCCACTTGGATAACATTTACAATCAGCTCCTCAGTTGCTCATTCCACCACTGAGTTTACAATGACTTATGGGTAGAAAAGCCATACTAAGTAATTTACTACACTGCAGTCACCCATGGTGGACAGGTTTCAGGGGAGCTTCCAGACTAAGACAGAGTAGGAAGAAAGGCCTGGAGGTCTACTCCCAAAATTTAGCCAATGAAAACTCTGTTGATTACAACAGAATACTGTCCAATGGGGTGCTGGACAATGAGCCCTCTAGGTTGGAAGGCACTCACCATACATGGTGGCTGTGATAATGGACTTGAGCAGACCAAGGATCCTGCAGATGGCACAAGACTGGGCAGCATTTCATCTGTGGCACATGGGGGTCACTGTGACTTGGAGCCAACTCCGTGGTGGCTAATGACCGCAATAATAACAACATAGGCTCCATAACAGCAAGGTTCATGCCCATTTCCTTTTTTTAATTTTTATTGTGCTTTGGGTGAAAGTTTACAGAGCAAGTTCATTTTCCATACAGCAGTTCATGCACATTTTGTTTCATGACATTGACTGCAACTCCCCACAATCTCTTCCCACTACAGCCCTGTAATTACCTCTTCCCTGTGTCCTTCTTTCCTATGCATTCCTGCCCCCTGAGCTATCTCCTTGTGCAAACACTGCCGGTCTGTTCTCCCATGATTGATTGCTCTGAGGAGTGTATCTACCTGATGTAAATGTTCATCCTATATGCCTGTCTATTGTTTGGCTGGAAGCCATGGAAATAAGTTCAGTTCCAGGCCTGGTAGGTAAGTAGGGGCTCTCACCAGGCTCTAGCAGAACAGCTCACCTGTTTTTTTTTTTATGATTTTGAGTTTAGCTCCACATTGTTCTCCAGGATCTCTCGCACTGATCCTTTTCTGGGTCATAAGGGAGCTGGATGTTTCCCTTTTTGAGAAACTGTCAAACTGTTTCCAGAGTGCCGGTGCCATTTTGCTTCGACTCCAGCAATGCATGGGGCCACCAGCTGCCCTGCTTTCACATCTGTTTTTCTCTCTCCATTGTGTCCCCACCACCATGCATAGAACCTGGCACATAGTAGGTGCTCAACAAATATTCATGGAATGAATGGATATTCGCAGGGAGTTAGGATTTAATGAGATAAAGTTATAGATCATTTGGTATAGCTGATATTGTTGTTAGGTGGCACTGTGTCAGTTTTCACTCATAGCAACGCTATGCACAACCCCCTACACAGCAGAATGAAACACTGCTTGGTCCTGCACCACCCTCAAAATCATTACCACGTTTGAGCTCGCTGTTGTGGCCACTGTGTCAATCCATCTAGCTGTGAGTGCTCCTCTTTTCCACTCACCCTCTACTTCACCAAGTATGATGTCCTTTTCGAGAGCCTGGTCCCTCCTGATAACATGTTCGAAGTATGTGAAATGACGTCTTATCATCCCTGTGTTTAAGGAGCACTCTCTTTCATCTTCTTCAAGACAGATGTGTTCATTCTTCTGGTATGTTCAACATTTTTTGCCAACATTATAATTCAAAGGCATCAATTCTTCTTCAGTCTTCCATATTCATTGTCCAGCTTTTGCAAACATATGAAGCAATTCAAAATGCCA
Organism: Orycteropus afer afer; assembly: GCF_000298275.1. Classification (NCBI taxonomy): domain Eukaryota; kingdom Metazoa; phylum Chordata; class Mammalia; order Tubulidentata; family Orycteropodidae; genus Orycteropus; species Orycteropus afer. The sequence continues at coordinate 10,091,075 of NW_006921636.1, read as the reverse complement.
TGGTTTGGGTTAGGCGCACCTTAGTCCCCAAAGTGGCATCTTTGTTCTTTTGACACTTTAATGAGGTCTTTTGCAGCAGATTTGCCCAATGCAGTGTGTCATTTTATTCCTTGACTGCTGTTTCCATGGGTGTTGATTGTGGATCCAAGTAAAATATTTGGCCTTTAATACACACCCAGCAACCGAGGGCCATTGTTTACATTGGAGGCTACTCTCCCCAAGGAAGGTCGCAGGAGGTGGGGCTCTCAGCTCTACCCTTCCCAAAGAAAATTCCACAAGGTGGGGTCCTCACTCCACACTCTCCAGGGAGGGTTCCAAAGGGTGGGGTCCTCAACTCTACTCTTTCCAAGTTCAATGTTCCACAGAGTGGGGTCCTCCACTCCACTCTCTCCAGGGAGGATTCCACAGGGTGGGGTCCTCAACCCCATCCCAGATTTTACTCTAGCAAGACCCCTCCTCTTTCTGAATTTCTGGCCCCCTGAAGGTTTGGGGATAGAAAGCTCTTCCCTCCCAGGGGTGAGAATTGCCCCCCGCACACACACACACACACACAGCAGGACCCCCCACCTGCAAGTGCCCCTGAGCCTCTCTGGCCCTCTCTGCCCCTGGCTGAGGAGGAGCCCGGGGAGATTGGCTCCTGCACCGGCTTTCCTGGCTTCCCCACTGGGAAGGGGAGGCTCAGGGCTGAGGGGGATGCGGCCTGGCTTTGTTTTCCGAGCTGGCCCCGTCCCCTTGGGGGAACACCAGTGCCTCCACAGCTGAGGTTCCTCCAGCCAAGCTGCTTGGCCTCCCGGGTCCCCCCAGGGGCTTGTTTGCCTGACTCTTTATACCACTTTTTCTTTTTCAGAGTAATTCTGACCCTGTCTGCTATTGTTTTGCTGGGTTAATTGAACACCTTCTCCTCGCTGCGGAGGCCCGCCGACAACGCCGAGCTCAGTAGGCCCAGGTGCGTGAAGGGGGCTTGGGAAGCCTGTCCCACCTCTGCAGCCTGGGCCCACTCAGGCAGGGCAGGGGACACTGGTGGGGACAGGACTGTGGGCCCACCTCGCTTATGGGCAACCACCAGCTGGGGGGTGGCGTGGTACAGCCCAGGAAGGGGGAGCCTTTCTACTCCCCTCTGTTCTTCCAAAACAAAACCAAACTCACTGCCCTTGAGTCGGATCCAACCCATACCGACCCCTCCTTGGGTTTCTGAGGCCGTGTCACTATGGAAGTAGACTGCCTTGTCTTCTCTAAATTCTTCTTCAGTAATTCGTGTTGGTATTTTCACGGGACGGACTAGAACTGGCCTGGTTCTCCAGAGGAGCTGCAGGTTCTCGCTGGGTGGATTCAAACCACCAACTTTTGGGTTAACGGTGGACGGTTTAACCTCTTTGCCACCAGGACTCTGGTTCATGGATGGTGTTTTCTGAGCTCAGAAAACTCAGTGAGGCATGAGGTGTCAAGGTGCAGTGGCTCTCAGCAGCGCAGGCATGATTTTGCCACCCGGGGGACGCCGGTAACATCCGGAGGTATTTTCAGCGGTCGTCAGGGGGGAGGAGCACTGCTGGTGGAAAGGCCTGGGGTGATGCTGTTCAGCCTACAATGCACCGGACGATTCCCACAGCAAAGAATGATCAGATCCAGAACGTCAGCAGGGTCAATGTGGGGAACCCCAATTTATCACTAAATCGGTGCATTGATGAGAAAAGCCATCATGTGGCTAAGGAAACCATTCAGAGCAGTCAAACCACGTGATCAAGGACACGCTGGGATTTCCGGCCTGACCCTGCAGTCCTCCTGCGCCCTGATTAGCCAGCTACAGCCCAGCAGGGCATGAGGGCGTTTGGGGGAGTGGGGCACTTGGGGGAGTAGAGAATCTGGACAGGGCCATTATGAGTGGGGCTGGCTGTGTCTGAGGCTCTTCCAGAAGATGCGGAATTTTGGAAGGATCTCTCCCTCAGAAGGGTGGAGGAGACTGAAGACCTCTCTTCTCATCTGCTTCCAAACTTTGATGGAATGACCCCAAATGGCCCACTTCCGGGCAGATCACAGAAGCTGTGTTGCAGTACCAGCAGATGAACAGCAGAGGGCGGAAGGGTTCCTTATTGCATTTATAGCTTTTTCATTCTAAGGAAATTAGTGCGCCTTAAAGAAAAGGTGGAAACCACAAAGCAAGCGGATCGATGAACTATAAATTGTCGCTAGGAGTCGGATCTGACTCGAGGAAGTGAGTGTGGGTTTTGTGTTGTTTGTTTGGGAGGTGCGACCAGGAAGGAGCTCTGATGGTGCAGCGGTTAAGGCATTAGGCTGCTGAACAAAAGGTTGGTGGTTCGAAGAGGCTCCACTGGAGAAAGATGTGGCCGTCTGCTTCAGTAAATATCTACAGCCTTGGAAACCCTATGGGGCCATTCTGCTGTGTCCTATAGGTGGCATGAGTCGGAATCGACTCGTTAGGAGTAGGAGGTGTGACAGCTAAGTATTTAAACACTGTGTACTTTCTTTCTGTCTTTTTCCCAGGCAAAGTCGATTATGGGGTTTTTCCTTTTGTTTTCCAACTGCTGAGGCATGGGGTGTGAGGGAGCGAGTCTCCATGTGGAAACTGGAGGGAGCAAGGGACAGAGGACCTCCGCCTGCATCGCTGCGCCGCCCCTCACGTACCCAGAATTCCCCAGTCCCTGCTGACGGGGCCACTCCGCGCTCCTGCTTCTTTAGTGAGGGCAGGGAGGAGTGGGGAAGATGACAGGGACTGACGAGGAGGAAAAGACTCTATTTCATTCCAATGAAAATAGCAATTCTTTGCATTTTGTTAAAAAAAAACCAAAAAACTTCAGTAAAGTCTGTGATGCCAGAACCTGTGTAAAGCAGAAATTGTTTGGAGAAGGAAAAGTCAAATATTTTCCACTAATAGAGGGTGATAAGGAGCCCTGGTGGTGTAGTGCCTAAGGCGTTTGACTGCTAACCAGAAGGTTGGTGGTTCAAACCCACCAGCCACTCCATGGAAGGAAGATTGGGCAGTCTACTTCCCTAAAGATTTACTGCCTCAGAAACCCAAAGGGGGTTGCTATGAGTTGAAATCCACTTGATGGCAGTGTGTTTGGTTTGGTTTTTAATAGAAGATGATACCAAAAGCCAAAACCACTCTCACTGCCATTGAGTCAATTCCAACTCATAGTGACCCCCTTTGGGTTTCCAAGGTGGTAAATCTTTACAGAAGCACATTGCCTCATCTCTCTTACGCTGACTGGCTGGTGTGTTTGAACCACCAAGCTTTTGGATAGCAGCCAAATGCCTTAGCCACTTCACCACTAGAGCTCCCTGTTAGACGATGATAAAGAAGTGGTAAGATTGTACCCTATCAAAGGCAGAAAACTTGCGAGAGCCAGAAAAACAAGAAAGTCTCGCTGCACTCCTGCTCTCACAGGTTTTGCTGTATCATTGTTTGCGTTTTCAGACTGCAAAAATAATTCCTAGCCATTGTAGAAACCTACGTAAAATACAGATCAACACAAAGAGGGGAGAATGCATCCCCATAATCTAGCCACCCAAAGAAGTAGACCCTGGGGTGTAGTACTATCTTTAGCAATATCGGTCTTTGTGTCCGTATTCATTCCTTCCCCCATTCATTCAACAGATCTTTCTGAGCACCTATTAGTGCCAGTCACTTTTCTAGAAGCTGGGGATGTAGCAGGGCATGTAGAAAGGCCCCCAGGAAGCTGACATTCCAGTGGGGGGCACTAGACAAAAGAATAAGGAAATTATACCATATGTTATAAAGTGATAAGACCTCCAGAGAGACTAAAACAGGTTATGGGCATGGGCACTGCGGTGTAGTAAATTACTGGTATGGCTTTTCTAGCCATAAGTCTTTGTAAACTTTGTGGTGGAATTTGCTGTGAGCAACTGAGGAGCTCCTGATTGTAAAAGTTATCTACCTGGGGTATTTCTGTTGGGAGTGGCACAAAGCAATGTTCTGGGAAGTTCACTCTCTCTCAAGTGCTTAGAATTCTGATGTTATGATTGACTAGTTGGGCCACTCTGCTGGGCTCAAAAGGAGGCCTCCTAGAGTCAGAATTCTCTCTCTGACTGCTGGCTGAGAAGGACGTGCTGCTGAGAAGAAACACGCTTCTGAGACACACGCTCCTGAGAGACACGCGCTGCTGGGAAAGAGATGCAAGAGACATGCATTGCTGAGAGAGACACCAAGGGACACGCACTGCTGGGAGAGAGACTGTTGGGTGAGAGACAGCGGGCTGAGAGAGACCGAGCGTTTTTCCTGAACTTGAATTGTAACCTGGTGCTTCTCGAATAAACCCCATAATCTGTGAGTTTTATGTGGCCACTGCAGTGAATTTTCGAACCCAGCAGAAAGGTGGTGAGTGCTGCAGGAGGAATGGTTGGTGTCAGGGTTGGTGAAAGGGCTGGAGGGAGCAGCAGCTTGTCTGGCCTCACGGGAATAGGCCTTGGGCTACTGATGGTGATTCTGTCTTCCTCTTGTGGGGTTAGAGGAGGTCAGGAGATGTGGCCTCCCTGCCTCTTTAGCAGGGATGCTAAGTGGGAGGTTGGCATTTTAAGCATCAGGAAGATGTCACTGAGCAGGTGACATCTGAGCAGAGGCCTGAATTGGCCAAGGGAGCAGGTCAGGAAGACAACTGGGACAGAGGCTGACATGTGCAGAGGCTGGGAGGAGGGAGGGCCTGAAGTGATTGGGGAGGAGCAAGAAGCCAGTGTGGTTGGAGAGGGTGGGGGGAGATCCGGACAGAGAGGGCACGGGTGGGGAGGGGTGGGTGGGGCAGATGTCACAGGACATGGCAGCCATCGAAAGGGCTGGCTTTCCTCTAGGCGACACAAGAGGCCAGAGCAGGGCCTTTATTTCTCTGTAAACGCTTTGTTATAAACCCGAACAGAAGCAGAGAGAGCAGTAGCATCAGTGGCCCGCACCCATCTCTCAGCTCCAACTTGTGTCAATGTCGTTTCATCTACCCCCCACCCACCCACTGACCACCCCACTGGATGACTCAGAAGCATACCCCAGACATCAGATCATTTCACTGTTGTTGGGTGGCGTGGAGGTGATTTTCGACTCATAGCAACCCCACGTGACAGTGCAGACCTGTCCTTGTAGGGCTTTCCAGGCTGTTAATCTTGTTGCGAGCAGATTGGAGCTGCTGGGTGGGTTCAAATCACCCATTTTTCTTTCAGTTAGCAGCTGAGTACTTAACCATAGAGCCACCAGGGTTGCAAAAATCAAGACCCCCCTTTTTGTAAACATAACCTCAATATCATTGTCATGACTCCAAAAATTAAAAATAATTCCTTAATGTCAAAAAACCAGTAGAGTTCATATATCCCTAGTTGTCTCAACTAGTTTCCAGTTTGTTCGTTCAAAGCAGGGTTCAGACAAGGCCCTGACACTGTGACTGAGTGACTGGTGTCATGCTGTTGTTAGCTGCTCTGAAGTCAGCCCTGGACACAGGGACTCCGTGCTCAGCAGATGGAACACTGCCTGGTCCTGCACCAGCCCCGTGATCGGTTTGGTATTGGGTCCTTGTGATCCATAGGTTTTCATGAGCTGATTTGGAAGTAGATGCCAGGCCTTTTCCTAGGCCAACTTAGTTCTGGAAACTCCACTGAAACCTGTTCAGAATCAGCAACAATCCAGCTTCCGCTGACAGACGAGTGGTGGCTGTGCTTCAGGTGCATTGGCCGAGAATGGAACCCAGGTCTCCCACATGGTAGGTGAGAATTCCAGCACTGAGCCACTGCCCTCAACTCGTCCCCCACGTCTCCTCTAAACGTTAGGTTCCTTCTCCTTCTTCTTATTCAACTGCTTCTTTCTTGCAATGTATTTGTGGAAGCTACTTGCCCTCAAGTGCACAGTGGTTCCCATAGTCATAGCACTTATCTCCTAATATGCTGTAGAATTTACTTCTTAACGTTTAAAATGCCCTCTTTCCCTCCAGAAGGTAGTCTCTGTAGGGCACCAGTCCTTGTCTTGCTCCCTGCTATGTACCTAGAACCAGAGCCTGGCCCAGCTGAGGGAAAGATGACTAACACGGGAAACCGCTGTTATTAGCCTAACTTTACAAATGAGAAGGAGCTCTGGTAGCACAGTGGTTGAGAGCTTCACTGTGGGTCAGCGGTTGGAACCCACCAAGTGCTCTGCGGGAGAAATATGTGCCAGTCTGCTTCCATAAAAGTTGACAGCGTAGGAAACCCTGTGGGGCAGTTCTTCTCTGTCCTTTAGGGTCTTTATGAGTTGCCACTGACTTGACGACAATGGGTTTGGTTTGGTTTTTGGGTGAGGAAACTGAGGCCCATGGAGGTTGAGTAGTCTTCTCAAGGTCACAAGGTCACACAATCAGAGGTGAGGGCATTGGGATTTGAACTCAGTCTTTCGGGCCTAACAATGAATCAGCTTTAACAGTCACACACCATATTGTCTACTGGACCCCCTCCCCTTCTTTCCACGAAGATGGCAGCCATCTGGGAGAGGACCGAGCTCCCCTTCCCAATGCCCTCAGCTTCCTGCTTAAGAAGCCAGTGGAAGCTGAACTCGACTGAAGAAACGAGGCCGCACTGGGCCACTAAGGACGCTCATCTCCATGGGACATTCCCAGCAGCCCCCTGTGCTTCAAACATCCCCAGAGCGAACCCCAGCAGCCCCCGAAGGAGTGGCTCCCAGCCCTGGCAAGGTGTTTGGCTGTCGTGACATAATGTGGTGTCATGGAAGAAAGACCTGGCAATTTGCTCCCGTAAAAATTACAGCCAAGGAAGCGCTATGGGGCTCAGGTCTACTCTGTAACACATGGAGTAGCCAGGAGTCAGAACGGACTCGATGGCAGTGACTTTGGGTGTTTGGAAGGGCGTGCAGAGTGCGTCAGTGCAGGAGCAGAGCAGTGACGTTAGGCAGTCAGGGCAGGTTTCCTAGAGGAGGTGACATCCGAGCTGAGATGTAAAGGATGAGGAGGAGCCATAGAAAGAACTGGGTTTGACCACTTTGTTTAAACCATTTTTTTTTAAACTGTAGCCACACCCCTTCCACGCTCACTGCTCTTCTTGTCTTCTAACGTAGTGTGCAACTGATGTACTTTTGATTCATTGTCTGCCTCCTTTCTGTCCAGTGTCAGCTCCATAAGGCCAAGGATCTCCAGCTGTTTTGTTCACTGGTGAATTCTCAGTGCTTGAAACAGACCCTGGCACACAGTAGGCGCCTAATAAATACCTGTTGAGAGAATGAATACTGGCCTCAGGCACAGCTTCAGGTTTCTTGTCCAGAGTTCTTGGCCACCAGCACCCATCATTCAGGACAGGCCCATTGCCATTGAGTCAATCCCCACTCATAGCGACAGAGGAACTGCCCCATGGGGTTTCCAGGCTGTCAATCTTTATGGAAGCAGGTCTCCAAGTCTTTTCTCCCACAGAGCGGCTGGTGGGTTGGAACCACTGACTTTTTGGTTAGTAGCTGAGTGCTTTACTAATGCATCACCAGAGTTCCTTCTAATCAGAACAGGTGAGGGAGAGAAATCTAATTGCCACAGGGAATTAGCAAGAAGAGGCTAAGGAACTGCCAAACAGCAGTGAGGGCCAAACTGAAACTAAGGCCCAGTCAGACTAATGTCCAATGTGACTAATTCCGACTCACAGCAACCCTGTAGGACAGAGTAGAAGTGTCCCGTAGGGTTTCCAAGGCTGTAAATCTTTATGAAAGCAGACTGCCTCGTCATTCTCCCACAGAGCAGCTGGTGGATTCATACTGCTGACCTTTTGGTTAGCAGTCGAATGTTTCAAACCACAGCACCACCAGAGCTCCTAATCAGACTGAGGTTGGCTTGAATCTCAGTCCCACAACTATACCAGTTGTATGATCTTGAGCAAGTCAACTAGTGTCTCTGAGCCTCAGTTTCGACATCAGAAAAATGGGCACAAATGCTACATCCCTCCCAGAGTTGTAGAGACAATGACATGACGTGTGTAAAGAATCCAGAAGGTGGCAGGAGAGAGCGAGATAGCAGCAATGGGTTCCATCACTAAAAGGCTCTCCATGGGCCCCCTCTAGCCAGGATGGTAAATGAGGTCAAGACAAAGCTACTGGGAAAGTAGAGACCCACATGGAAGGATCAGGGGCAGCCCTAGGGCCTTTGTACCTGCTCTGCCCTCTCCATGGTATACTTCCCCCGCGGCCCCCGCTCCTTCTGGTCATCCAGGTCTCAGCTCAGATGTTGCCTCCTCTGAGAGGTCTTCCTGGTTCACCTGTCCCCTGCTCTGTCACCCTCTCTCCCATCATGCTCTTTGTTTCTTTCTTAGCTCTCATCATCATCTGAAAGTTGTCACTGATTGGCTGTCTGATCTGTCTCACCCCTACCAGCCACACACATCTCCACCATAAGCTCTTTGAGGGTGGAATCTGTTGTTTTGTTCATCACCTGAAGCCTTAGCGTCTTAAAAGGTGTGTGGCCCAGAGCAGGCTCTGAAGAAATAGGCATTCAGTGAATGCTGAATGAATGAATGAGAATGATAAGAAGAACCCATGGAGTAAGAGAAGTGGGGAGAAGGGAAGCTGAGAGGTTGTGCTCCCAAGAGGGGGATGTCAGAGCATGGCCGATGGAAGTATAGCAACAGACCCCCAGGAAATACCAAGGCTCCACGCAATATAACAGGTGCTTAGCTGTAGCGTAATGTGATTTCTGCATATTGGGAATAATAAAAATGTAGGCGGTGTCTGCTCAGAACATACTCCCTCATTCAATTTCCACTCTGCTCGTGAGTGTGTTGTTAAATTGTCTGGTCCCACAGGTGAAGAAGGATAGATTCATAGCATGTTCCAGTTGGAAGGCCCAGAGAGGCGATCCAGTTCGCGTGCAACACTTTGACAGCAGCCCACACTAAGAAAGACATTTCACGTGGTGACCCTGTCAGTGCATGTTACACACACACAGAGGGGAAAGTTACAGGAAACAGTTCTTTTTTTCATGCCATGCACACTGATATTTTCTATTTGTTTTATCTCATTTTTCTTTTAATGGTGCTCACCACTCACCAACTTGACTTCACGAGCTATTAATGGATCACAGCTCACAGTTTGAAAATCAGCAGTTCTAAAGTCCTCAATTCGCTAAAGGAGAGACTGAGGGAGCAAATGAGCTTGCTAAGGTCACATAGCAAGTTAGTGGCTGGGCCCAGGCAAAGGCTTCAGCTCTCTGTCCAGGGTATGTCTGTGGGTCTGGGCATCCAGGGGACGGTAGAGAGCTTTCGAGTGGTGGAATGTCAGCATTGAAGACAGAGTTGGTTTGTGTGCGTGTGAGTGTGATTTGGGTGAAAGTTTACAGAGCAAATTCATTTTCCTACAGCAGTTTCTACACATTTTGTTTCATGATACTGATTGCAGTGTCCATAATGTAACAGCTGTCTTCCTACTTCCTCCCTCTGGTTACCTTTTCCCTGTGTCCTTCTCACTTGTGCATTCCTGCTCCCTGAGCTATCTCCCTGTGCAAATGCTGCCCTTCTGACCTCCCATGAGTGATTGTTCTAGAGTGTACCTACCTGGTATAAATATTGATCTTATATGCCTGTCTATTATTTGGCTAAAGCTCTGGTGGTGTAGTGCCTAAGGCATTTGACTGCTAACCAAACGGTCGGCGTTTCGAACCCACCAGCCACTCATTGGAAGGAAGGTCAGACAAGCTACTTCCGTAGAGATATCACTTCGGAAACCCAAGGAGGGGTCGCTATGAGTCAGATCTGACTCAATGGCAGTGAGTTTGGCTTTTCAGTATGTGTGGCTAGAAGCCACAGGAGTGAGTTGAATTCCAAGCCTGAAGGGTGACTAGGGGCCAATGGTCTGGGGGTTTCACTAGTCTCTATCCAACCAGTAAGCCTGACCTTTTTATGATTTTGAGTTTTGTGCCGCATTTTTCTCCACTCTATTCAGGATCTCCTGCGCTGATCCCTTGCTGAATGGTTGCCAGTGGTAGCTGGGGACCATCTAGTTCTTCTGGTCTCAGGGTCACACAGGCTGAGGTTGCCGTGGTCCACTAGTCCATTGGACTAATTGTTTCCTTGTGTCTTTGGTTTTCTTCATTCTTTGCTCCGGATGAGGAGAGACTAATTATTGTGTAGATGGCCATTTGTAGCTTTTAAGACCTCAGTCACTACTCACCAAAGTGGGATGTAGAACAATGTTTTAGTGTGGTTAGTATGTTATGCCAGTTGAGCTTGATGTCCCCCGAAGCCATGGTCCTGAGCCCAGAGGCCTAACAACTTGCTCCGTTAGGGTGGTTGACTGTGCCTAAGAAGTAATCATAACTTTGCACTCTCTTAGTTCTATTTACATGGAAATTCTTACAGTACATACAAATAATATGTGGAAATATAGTCTGCCAAACTTATATATGGACATGGGTATATTCCCTTTTGCCTAGACATACCTGATCATTTAGCCTGTCTACCTATGTATCTACTATCCATAGATTAATGTTTGTTATTACTGACAATGCAGGATTATATATGTAAAAGTATTTATCTCTGCTGTCTGTTCCTCTTATGTATCTCTCCATGTCCTCCTTTTCCTAAGTGTTGTCATGTTGGTCACTCTCTTTTACTATATTGGATTTCCCTTCACCCAAATCAATACTTGTCTCTACCTATCTGCAATTTTCCCTCCCTCTCATCCTCTCCCTGGTTACTAACAAAGAAAATTTCCCTCCCTATATAAATCTTTCCTTGACTTTTTACAATAGTGGACTAATACAATATTTGTTCTTTTGTGATTGACGTATTTCACTCAGCATAATGTTCTCCAAGTTCATCCACATTATGCAGTGTTTCATGAATTCTACATTATTCTTTAGTGTTGCATAATATTCCATTGTGTGTGCACCATAGTTTGGTTACCCATTCCTCAGTTGATGGGCACTTAGGTTGTTTCCACCTCTTAGCTATTGTGAATAGTGCTGCAATGAACATGGATTTGCATATATCTATCTGTGTCCTGGTTCTTACTTCTTTAGGATATATATCTAGTAATGGGGTTGCTGGATCAAATGGCATTTCTATTTCCAACTTTTTAAGGAATTGCCATATAGATTTCCACAGTGGTTGTATCATTTTACAGTCCCACCAGCAGTATATGAGAGTCCCAGTCTCTCTATATCCTCACTAGCATTAGTTAGTTTCTGTCAAGACAGTGATTTTGCTGTAGATGTTCTCTCTAAACAAAACAACAACAACAAAAAAACAATGCTGCCTCAAGTGGATTCTGACTCATAGCAACGCTACAGGACAGGGTAGAAATGCACCGTAGAATTTCCAAGGTTGTAATCTTTATGGGAGCAGAGAGCTTAATGACTGTGCCACTAAGATTCCTATATCTCCTGTATCTCTCTGCTCTCCACCAAATGCTCCCTCTACCCCTACCCATTGCCATCAGTTGATTCTGACTCACAGTGACCCTAGAGGACAGAGTAGAACCGCCCCATAGGGTTTCTAACACTGTAAATCTTTACAGGAATAGACTGCCAGGGCTTTTTCCCAGGGAGCACTTGGTGGGTTCCAATCGCTGACCTTACGCTTAGCAGCCAAGCACTTTACCACTGTGCCACCAGGAATCTTTATTCCACCCTAATTCCTGCCAGTCCACCTTCTGTTCCATCACCCTGTCTACTGTCTTCATAGTGATTATCATTATCTGACAAGACCTTACTCATCTGCTAGCCTCCTCTCGTCTCATTCCAAAACTAATAACTGCCAAAACTAGAAAAAGCACATGTCTGACTGCGCTTCCCTATGTCCCTCACACCCCAGCACGTAGTAGGCATTCAGTAAACATCTGTTGAATGTTTAAATGGAGCCAGTGCCAGCTGCCATCCAGACTGTAATGAAAGCACTTCTCCAACCACATCCAGCCACATAAATAGACACCTGTTAACAGGCGGTGGGAAATCGGTCACCCAGCCAGTTCTGGAAGCCCCACGGACTCCCCGTTCCCTGTCCTTTTTGAGGCTCAGAATATGCTTTGCACAAATAGTCACTGGGGTGAAGGCAACAATGTGACCACAGCAGGATCTGTGTAACATCCACAGGGTTAGGACCGGGCCATTAGGGATCAAACCTAGGTTCTGATCCCATCAGGGTAAAGGGTGCTACCTCTGGGCCAGCTCTGTCTAACGGAACTCTCTGTGATGATGAACATTGGCCTTCTCCAGTCCAGTGGCCACTAGCCATGTGTGGCTATTGAGCTCTTGAAATGTGGCCAATGCAAGGAGGAACTGAATTATCAATGTTATTTCATTTCTGTGACTTGAAATGGAAAGAGCCACAATGTGGCTGATGGCTACTGGCTTATAGCACAGCCCATTCAAGGACAGAGAAACCAAAAACCCATACTCATAGTGACCCTACAGGACAGAGTAAAACTGCCCCATCAGGTTTCCAAGGCTGTAATCTTTACAGTTGCCCTTTGAAATCTTCTGTTCAGCTCTTCTCCATGATCATTTCTTCCTTTTGCTTTAGATATGTCTGATAGTTAAAATTATGTGTCAACTTGGCTGGGCCTGGTTTTGAGTGGCTGGGCAGCTGGATGTAGCTATTTTCCGTGAGGAGATTGGTAATCAACTCTGGTGGAATCTTCTGGAGCAGCTGAGTAACTGCCTTAGGGATGTGGTCTGCTTCCAGTAGATAAGAAACAGCTTTGAGGAAGGTCTCTAGCTTCTTGGCACATCTGGATCCTGCATTTGGCCGAGTCATCAGTGGTCTGCCATGTTGTCTGCCGATCTTGGGACTGTTTAACTAGTGGCCTGCCATGTTGCCTGATAATCTTGGGACTGTGCCATTTTTCTTGTTGACCTTGGGTTTGTCAGCCTCAGTTAAGAGAAACCTGAGTTAAGAGAAGCCTCCAGCTTCAGTGGGCTGGGAGCAAGAGGCAAAGCTGAGGCCCAAGGTCAAGGGGCCTTTACCCAACCCATAGAGCTGGCACTTTAAACTTGGACTTCTAGCCTCCTAAACTGCAAGATAATAATAAATCCCTGTTTGTTCAAACCACCCAGTTGTGGTATGCTCTGTGACAGCAGCACAAGAAAACCAAAACAATACTCTATGTTCAAAAGCAATTTTCAGAGTTTTATCTGACATCCATTTGGGAATTTTCTTTCTTTTTTGTCTTTTTAGTGACCTTTGGCTTTCTTCACCTATGATCTCCTTGATGTTATCCCACAACTAGTCTGGTCATCAGTAATTAATGTTCAGTGTGTCAATCTGTTCTTGAGATGGTCTCTAAGTTCAGGTGGGATATACTCAAGGTTATACTTTGGCTCTTGTGGACTTGTTTTAATTTTCTTCAGCTCCAGCTTGAACTTGCATTTGAGCAATTGGGGATCTGTATTGTATTTGGTCCCTGGCCTTGTTCTGACTAATAGTCTTGAACTTCTCCATTGCCTCTTCCTACAGATGAAGTCAGTTTGATGCCTGTGTATCCCATCTGTGAGATCCACTTGTACAGTCACCATTTATGTTGTTGATAAAAGGTATTTCCAATATATGAGTCATTGTCCTACAAAATTCCATTATGCAGTCTCCAGCATCACTTCTATCACCAAGGCAATATTTTCCAACTACTTATCCTTCTTCTTTATTTTCATCTTTTGCATTCCAATCACCAATAATTATCAATGCATCTTGATTGCATGTTTATCTGTTTTATTGACTATGCAAAGGCATTTGACTGTGTGGGTCATAGCAAATTATGGATAACATTGAGAAGAATGGGAATTCCAGAACACATAATTGTGCTCACACAGAACCTGTATCTAGACCAAGTGATAGCCATTCAAACAGAACAAGAGGATACTGCATGGTTTAAAATCAGGAAGGATATGTAGCTGGGTCATATCCTTTCACCATATACTTACTAAATCTGTAAGCTGAGCAAATATTGTGAGAAGCTGGACTGTATGAAGAAAAACATGGCGTCGGGATTGGAGGAAGATTCATTAACAGCCTGCAATATGCAGATGACACAACCTCGCTGGTGAAAGTGAAAAAGGCTTGAGGCACTTACTGATGAATATCAAAGACTACAGCCCTCAGTGTACACCTCAACACAAATAAAAAATAAATTCTCTCAGCTGGACCAATAAGCAACATCATGATAAATGGAGAAAAGATGGAAGTTGTCAAGGATTTCATTTTACCTGGATCCACAACCAATGCTCATGGAAGGAGCAGTCAAGAAATCAAAGAACCTATTTCACTGGGCAAATCTGCTGCAAAAGACCTCTTTAAAGTGTTACAAAGCAAAGATGTCTCTTTGAGGACTAAAGTGTACCTGACCCAATCATGGTATTCTCAATTTCCTCATATACATGCCACACCTAGACAGTAAATGAGGAAGACTGGACAAGAATTAATGCATTTAAATTATGCTATTGGTGAAGAATATTGAATATACTCTTGGTTGCTAGGAGCTCTGGTGGTGTAGTGAATAAGGCATTTGGCTGCTAACCAAAGGGTCAGCAGTTCAAACCCACTGGCTGCTCCAGGGAAGGAAGACAGGGCAATCTACTTCTGCAAAGATTTATAGCCTCGGAAACCCAGTGGGGGTCCCTATGAGTCAGTGGAAAAGAGGAAGGTCCTCAATGAGATGGACTGACACAGTGGCTGCAACAATGGGCTCACACACAACAACAACTGTGAGGACGGCACAAAACTGGACAGATTGCATTCTGTTGTCCACAGGGTCACTATGACTTGGGACCAACCTGATGGCACTGAACAACAAGAATGATAATCTTTACAGAAACAGACTGCCACATCTTTCTCCTGTGGAGTGGCTGTGGGTTTGAACCACTGACCTTTCTGTTAGCAGTCGAGCACTTAACCACTGTGCCAAAAGGGCTCCTACAAGGGCAGACAGCAGCTCTAAAATATTTTCTCTACCTCATAGATCTTGAATAGCACTAACATCTCTAAAGATAACTCTCATTTCTCATGAGAAATTGTCTCATGGTGATGGGACAGTGAAGGAGCCATGGTGGGACAATAGTTAAGCACTTGGCTGATAACCTAAAGGTCAGTAGTTCGAACCTAAGAGCTTCTTGATGGGAGAAAAGACCTGGGGATGTTTCCCATGAAGAGCACAGCCTAGGAAACCCTAAGGGACAGTTCTACTGTATTCTGTAGGGTCACCATGAGTCGGGATCAACTCCACGGCACTCAACTATAATGGGACAGTGAAGGGTGAATGCTGAGAGACTGGATACAGATGAGGCATGTGGTCAAGCCCAGTTTCCTTGAACAAGCGGCATAACACAAGAGTTGAAGATGGAGGAGAGGCGAGCTAGGGAAGGCAATGGAGAGAAACATCCCAGGAAGAAGTAATGGCCGGGCAAAGGCCCTGTGGTGAGCTAGCACCAGGCCTGTCGAAGGAACAGAACAAAGACCAATGTGGCTGGAGGAGAACTAGGGAGGGGCCAGAACTTTCTGGCTGGGTTGTCATGGCTTTTTTGTCACCAGATTTTCCCAGCCCTTGCTTGAGGCACTGGCAGGGACTGGGTTAAGCAGAGCTCAGAAGTTAGAGATTTCCTGTTGAAATAAAATCTTCTGGACATGCTTTCTGCTATAGGATCCAATTTAGTATTGATATTTAAGAAAAAAAAAAATTCCATTAGATTGAGGCCGGAATGCTCCATGAAGCATAGTGTGCTTTGCCAATTGATTCAGAGAATGAAATCTTATCTAAAATCTTTTTATTTTATGCTATTAAGGGCACAGGAGGGAGCAGCTCCGTGAATAATTTCCCTGACTGTTAATGCACAGGGTCAGCTGGAAGTGGCCCCAGGGCTGTCTTAAAAAGATTGTCCTTTGCCATTTCCCACTATTTTGTTTCATGTTACCAGTAATTGAAATTTTTTTCCTTCCCTTTGGGTGAAGTTAATGGATCAACGCCCCCTCGTTAGCACCTCGTATCTTTATAGGTGACGCCTGCCCAGACCAACATCAATGCAGGTGCCGTGGGACACCTGGGATGGTCAGCGTGGTCTGTTCACATCTTTCTCTGCAGCCCTGGGCACCAGGAGGCGGGAAGCAGAAGGTTGCTGGAAGGAGGGAGTGCGGCCCACTGTCCTGAGGCCACAGCCCGGACCACACTGAACACTTGCAGAGTGGTGTCCCTCACGCTGACCATAGAAGGACCCAGGGAAGGGCAGACCTAATGGGGGCATCAGCCTTCCAGGGAGCCAGCCACTTTGCAGACATGAAACAGAGCAAGGAGAGAAAAACTATCCACGCTAAGTGTGCCAGAGGAGAGACTTCTAGGTGGAAATTTCCACCCCTCTTTTCCTTTGAAGATAATAAAGAGCTTTGATTTTCCTTTTACAAGTTATTTGCCAGTTATAATAGGAGCTATGATGCTGGGCGCCATGCTGTTTGTATTTCAAATACCACTAGGGTCATGTGGGACAGGTTTAGAGGAGCTTACAGACTAAGACAGAGTAGGAGGCAAGGCCTGGCAATCTTCTTTCATGAAAACCCTATGGATCACAGCAGAACCTTGTCCAATACAGAGTGGGAAGATGAGCCCCTTAGGTTGGAAGGCACTTCAAATTACAATGGCCTCAACAATGGACTCAAGCGTACCCATTATCTTGACGATGGTGCAGGACAGGGTCATATTTTATTCTGTTGTACACGGGGTTACCATGAGTCAGAGCCACTCAACAGCAAACAGCCTCTCATTAGGGAAATAGGGCAAGTACGGAGACCCACCGGCCCCTTGTTCTCTGCTCCAGCTACGTGGCCTCCTTGCTCTTTGCTGCACATTCCCGCACTTGCTGTTCCCTCTGTCTAGAACCTTCTTGCCCCAAAGACCCCCACTCCGTCCTCTTTCTCCTTCCAATCTTCGTTAATTGTCACATTTTCAACAAGGTCTTCTGGACCACCTTACCTATAACTCCCATCACTCAACTGGGCACCCGTGTCCCCCTGCCCACCTGTATTTTGTTCTCCCGAGCACTCACGATCCCCAATCTGCTGTGTATTCTGCCTTCAATGTGTTTATTGTCTGTTTCCACCCATCAGGGGGTTTTGCATGTTTTTCATTTACCACTATCTCTTCAGTGACTAGAACAGTCTGGCACTTAGTAGATGCTCAACAAATACTTGTAAAAGTAGTATTATGAAAGAAGGAGACAGGAAAAAATTGCCAACACTTCTCATTCAAGTTCAACCACTGGTGGGATGTTGCTGCATTTGCTACTGACCTTTTTTCTATCTGCAGGCTTTTGTTTTTGTCTCTACAGTGGAGCTTCCCCATACACAGTGGACAGGCTAGAAGAGAAATGCCTCATCTTCTTCCCACAAAGCAGCTGCCTCATCTTCTTCCCACAAAGCAGCTGGTGGGTTTGAACGTCAACCTGTTGGTCAGCAGCTGACTCCTTCAACTACTGCACCACCAGAGCTCCTTGAAAGCCTCTGGGTTGCTCCTAAATGGTTTCATCTATACACAGAGTCACTGACTTGCGTTCAAGAGCTGTGCTGCCTGGGAATGGAGGATCTTGTTCACCAGGGTGAGATGTTCAATAGGAACTGGAACCCAGTGAGGTCCCCAGATTCATTCCTCCTGTTCCCTACTCAACCAACGGCAAAGCTTCATTAACCTAGAGGAACTACCTGCACTGTTGAAATGATTTTTTTCTCTTCCTTTTTAAGTTTTTTTTTTAATCTAATAGCTAGAGTTCAAGTTACATGAGTAGAAAGGGCCTGTAGGAGCTCTGGTGGTGTAGTGGTTAAAATATTAAACTGTTAACCAAAAGGTTGGCAGTTCAAACCCACCAGTTACTCTATGGGAGAAAGACAAGCAATCTGCTTTTGTGAAGATTTACAGCCTTGGAAACCCAATGGGGGTCAGTATGAGTCAGAATTGACTCAATGGCAGTGGGTTTGGTTTGGCTCCAGTTATACCAGGTAAAGTCATTTTGAAGCCTGCTTACTTCAGTTAGCATTGCATTACATTGGGGTCCACTCCTTGTGTGGCACAGTCCTATGGATTTTGACAAGTGCTTAATGTCATGTGTCCACCACCACAGTATCATGCAGAGTAGTCCCACTGCCCCCAAATGACCTGTGTTCCACCTAGACATTACCACCCCCTTCTCCCTGAACCTCCTGCAACTGCTGATTTTCCTGCTGTCTATATAGTTCTGCCTTCTCCAGAAGGTCACAGAGTTGGGACCATCCAGTCTAGCTTTTTCAGACGGGCTCTTTCACTCAGCAATATGCATCGTTTCCGCCATGTCTTTCCACAGCTTGGTTGCTCACTTCTATTTATCACTAAATATTACTCCATTGTATGGTATGGATGTACCACAGTTTGTTCACCCACTCACCACTCCACCATGGACATCTTGGTTGCTTCCAATTTTTGCCAATTATGACTAAAGCTGCTATAAACATTCACAGGCAGGTCTGTATGTGGACATGTGTTTTTAATTCACTTGAGTAAATACATAGCAGCACAGTTCCCACATCATGTGGTACCCTTCTGTTTAGCTTTTCAAGGCCCCAGTTACCTTTTCAAAAGTGGGAGTGAGCATTCCAGGTACCACTCTCTCATGTGGCCCACCTTGCTTATTTGCATTAACTGGCCAACCCACTTAGGAGCTCTGGTGGTATAGTGCCTAAGGCATTTGACTGTTAACCAGAAGGCTGGTGGTTCAAACCCACCAGCCACTCCACGAAAGGAAGATTGGTCAATCTACTTCCATAGTGATACCACCTTGGAAACTCAAGGAGGGGTAGCTGTGAGTTGGATCCTACTCTACGGCAGTGAGTTTGGATTTCGGTTTTGCTGGCCAACCCATTTAGGCCTAGGGTTATGACCTAGATCTTCCAGGGAGTCCCTGGGTGGTACGAACAGTTAACCACTCAGATACTTAACGAAAGGCTGGCCATTCGAGTCCAGCCAGACGTGCCTTGGAAGAAAGGCCTGATGACCTGTTTCTGAAAGGTCACAGCCATGAACATCCTACTGAACACAGTTCTGTTCTGCACCACATGGGCTCACCATGAGTCACAATCGGCGTGACAGTGACTGGTTTGGCTTTTGTGGTGGGGGAGGGTTAAGTCTTTCAGGGAGTCGCTGGGTGGTGCAAATGGACAATGAGCTTAGCTGCTACCTGAAAGGTTGGTGGTTCAAGCCCACCCAGGGGTGTATTGGAAGAAAGGCCTGACAATCTGGTTCCCAAAAAGTCAGCCACTGACAGCCCTATGGAGCACAGTTCTACTCTGACATTCCTGGGGTTGCCATGAGTCAGAACAGACTTCATGGCAATGGGTGGTTAAGTCGTCCAGACCTGTTCTTCCTCTGCTTTAGCCAGGGGAGCTGCTCAGGAGAGAAACCAGAGCTCAGACTGTGTTCTTGGCTTGGGGCAATAGCTCAGAGGGCAGTCAATACCGGAGGAAATGGAAAAGCAATGATGCCCAGGAACTTGCAGCAGGGGTGGGCGTGCAGGCATTGAGGCTGGCTGTTTTATAGATTTGACTGAGTGGGAGAGACTTTCAGCTTTCGGCATGGGTGGAGTTAGTTAGATTTGGGAATAGCAGCCACGTAATTAGCTGACAGTGAGAGCTGCGGGGGAACTTCTCTCTCACGACATTGAGTTCAAATGCAACCCAAGAATTGGAAGGCTCTGGATCAAATGCCACCTTTGCCCTCTTCTCTGGGGTTTCTGATAGAGCCCTGGCAGGAGGTTAAAGGCTCTTGACCTTTCAAGGAGATGAGTCTGCAAATTTCCTCCCAATTTGCACATCAAGGTCATCAGCTCACACTTGCCAGGTGTAAGACTTGGCCCTAGAGAGTTTCCTTCGTTGTTAATGAGGCAAGAAAGCTGTCTGGGAGATGCGCACATGCAAGTGTACACCCCCCCCCCAGACTTCAATCGTTTTATCACAACTCATCATGGCTGACAAAGCAAAACCAGAATGCACCTGATTTTGTAAAATGTGGGTGAACCACAACAGTAACAAGGATGGGAAAAGTAACGCCCTGCTAGAAACTTAATCTCTCTCTTAGAAAACAAGGGCAGTGTGCATGTTGCATAGCAACCAAATCTCTTGCTCAGCAGAGTGAGAGATAGCGGTGCCTTGCTCTTTGAGTGTGTGTTACCTTCCACAGTTCTATCTGGATAGGCACTAATCCTATCCCTGGCATCAGGCTCCTGAAAGGGCTCTCTACACATCTTCCAAGTCTTTCCTTCCAGAGCTTTGATCTGTAATTTTTCCCATTATGGTTATCATTCCACATCACCAAAATTTTAAAAAATCAGGTGGGTTCCAATTTTGCTGTGTTGGCTGTGACTGAACCGGTTTGAACCTGTTTGAAGTCCTGATACCCTTATCCCAAATCCCAGGAAAAAGGGGACTTGGAGAGAGTAGGGAGGAGGAGAGGAGTGAGGGCAAAGTCAGCTCAGGTTGGGACTTGCTGCACAGTGCTCACATGCTGGCCACAGAAGCCCTGAGCCGCATGCATGATCTTCTCATGGAAAGAGCCAGAGTGTTCTGAGGGACTCTCTTCAGCCTCGGGGTCTGCAATATGGTTGTATCATCTTTATCATCAACATAGGGCTATCTGACAGGCCTGGATTTCAAACCCGGCCCCATCCCTTAAAAGCCGAGTGCCTTTAGTAAGGTAGTTGACCTTAAACCAAAACCGAGCCAGCTGCCATTGACTGCCGGCGACCCCCTACGTTGCAGAGCAGAGCTGCACTTGGCTTCCATAGTTTTCATGGCTGCAACTTTTCAGAAGCAGATTTCCAGCATTTTCTGCTGAGGGACTGCTGGGTGGGTTTGAACAGCCAACTAGGTCGGTAGCTGAGTGCTTAACCCTTTGTGCCACCTAGGTTCTCCTAGTTAACCTTACTGAGCTGATTTGAGTCCTCTGTAAAATGGATGGTAATCACAATAGCTAAGTCCTAGCCACTCAGAGCACGGCCTGAGGCCCGACAGGATCAGCATCCAGCAGTTTATAGAAATGCAGAATCTCAGCACCCGCCCCCAGATGTACTGAGTCACAATCTCTATTTTTACAAGCTCTCTAATGAAACAAAAACTAAACTCACTGCCATTGCATCAATTCTGACTCATAGTCAACTAATAGCAAACCCCATTGGGTTTCCAAGGAGGTAAATCTTTATGGAAGTAGATTGCCCCATCTTCCTTCCGCAGAGCAGCTGGTGGGTTTGAACCACCAACCTTCTGGTTAGCAGTCAAATGCCTGAGGCATTATGCCACCAGAGTTCATTACAAGCTCTCCAGCTGGACCACTTGTATGTGGAATTTTTAGAAGCGTTGCTTGCACTCCTAGGGTTTTTGTGAAGAGGAAGTACAATCCCCACCGCTCATCTGTCAGTTTGTTATATTGTGGTGGCTTATGTGTTGCTGTGAAGCTTCAGGCTATGCCATTGGTATTTCAAATATCAGCAGGGTCACCCATGGTGGACAGGTTTCAGCAGAGCTTCCAGACTAAGACAGACTCAGAAGAAGGAAGGGACCATCCACTTCTCAAAGAATTGGCCAGTGAAAACCTCATGAACAGCAGTGAAACACTGCCTGATATATTACTGGAAAACTTTATGAATAACCCTGAAACATTGTCTGATATAGTGCTGGAAGATGAGCCCCTCAGTTCGGAAGGCCCTCAAAATACGTTTGGGAAAGAGCTGCCTCCTCAGAGTGGAGCCGACCTTAATGATGTGGATGGAGTAAAGCTTTCAAGACCTCTATTTGCTCATGTGGCATGATTCAAAATGAGAAGAAACAACTGCAAACATCCATTAATAATCAGAACATGGAATGTTTGAAGTTGTCAAAAATGAAATGGAATGCATAAAGATTGATATCTCAGGCATTAGGGAGATAAAATGGACTGGTTTTGGCCATTTTGAATCAGACCACCATATGATCGACCATGCCAGGAATGACAAATGGAAGAGGAATGGCATGGCATTCATCATCACAAAAAATGTTTCAAGATCTAACTTGAAGTACAATACTGTCAGTGATAGGATAATATCCGTACACCTACTAGGAAGACCAGCTAATACTACTATTATTCAAATTTATGCATCAGCTACCAAAGCCAAAGATGAGGAAATTGAACATTTTTACCAGCTTCTGCAGTCTGAAATTGGCCAAACATACCATCAAGATGTGCTGATTATTACTGGTGATTGGAATGCAAAAGTTGGAAACAAAGAAGCATCATTGGTAGTTGGAAAATATGGTTTTGGTCATAGAAATGATGCAGGTGATATGATAGCATTTTGCAAGACCAATGACTTATTCATTGCATATACATTTTTTTCAACAACATAAAAAGTGGCTATGCATGTGGACTTCACCAAATGAAGTACACAGGAATCAGATCAACTATGTCTGTGGAAAGAGATGATGGAGAAGCTCAATATCTTCAGCTAAAAGAAAGCCAGAAGCTGATTGTGGAATAGACCATCAACTGCTCATATTCACGTTCAAGTTGAAGCTGAATATAATTATAACAAGTCCACAAGATCCAAAATATGACCTTGATTATATCCCTCCTGGATTTAGACCATCTAAAAGAATAGATTTGATGCATTGAACATCAGTGATCGAAAACCAGAGGAATTGTGGAATGACATCAAGAACATCATCCATGAGGAAAGCCAAAGGTCATTAAAAAGAGAGGAAAGGAAGAAAAGACCAAAATGGATGTCAGAAGAGACTCTGAAACTTGCCCGTGAATGGAGAGTAGCTAAAGAAAACAGAAGTGAGAAGAGCTGAACAGAAGATTTCAAAGAGCAGCTTGACAAGAAAAAGTCAATTATTGTAATGAAATGTGGAAAGAGTTGGAGTTAGAAAACCAAAAAGTAAGAACACTCTCGCCATTTCTCAAGCTAAAAGAACTGAAGAAAAAATTCAAGCCTTGAGTTTCAATGTTGAAAGATTCTATGGACAAAATACTGAATGTTGCAGGAAGCATCAAAAAAAGATGGAAGGAATACACAGAGTGACTGTACCAAAAATAGTTGGTCGATGTTCCTCCATTTCAGGAGGTGGCATATGATCAAGAACCAATGGTATTGAAGGAAGAAGTCAAAGCTGCACTGAAGGAATTGGCAAAAAACCAGGCTCCAGGAATTGACAGAACACCTGTGGAAATGTTTCAACAAATGAATGCCGCTCTGGAGGCACCCACTTGGCTATGCCAAGAAATTTGGAAGACAGCTACCTGGACAATTGACTAGAAAAGATCCATATTTGTACCCATTCCAAAGAAAAGTGATCCCACAGAATGTGGAATTATCATTAATATCACATGTAAGTAAAATCTTGCCAAAAGTAATTCAAAAACTGTTGCAGCAGCATATTGACAGAGAACTTCCAGAAATGCAAGCTGGATTGAGAAGATGATGTGGAATGAGAGATATCATTGCTGAAGTCAGATGGATCTTGGCTGAAAGCAAAGAATACTAGACCGATGTCTATTTGTGTTTTATCGACTATGGAAAAGCATTTGATTGTGTGGATCATAACAAATTATGGATAACATTGAGAAGAATGGGAATTCCAGAACACTTAATTGTGCTCATAAAGAACCCATACATAGACCAGGAGGCTGTCGTTCGAAGAGAACAAGGGGATACTTCATGGTTTAAAATCAGGAAAGGAATGTGTCAGGGTTGTGTCCATTCACCATATGTGTTCAATCTGCATGCTGAGCAAATAATCCGAGAAGCTGGACTATATGAAGAAGAGTGTGGCATCAGGATTGGAAAGAGACTCATTGACAACCTGCAATATGCAGACGACACAACTGTGCTTGCTGAAAGTGAAGATAACTTGAAGCACTTACTGATGAAGATTAAAGACTACAGTCTGCAGTATGGATTACATCTCAACATAAAGAAAAAGAAAATCCTCACAAATGGACCAATAAGCAGCATCATGATAAATGGAGAAAAGATTGAAGTTATCAAAGATTTCATATTACTTGGTTCCACAATCAATAACCATAGAAGCAGCAAGAAATCAGATGACATACTGCATTGGGCAAATCTGCTGCAAAAGATCTCTTTTAAGTGCTTGAAGAGCAAAGGTGTCTCTTTGAGGACTTAGTGTGCCTAACCCAAGCCATGGTATTTTCAATTGCCTATATGCATGTGAAAGCTGGACAATGAATAAGGAAGACTGAAGAAGAGTTGATGCTTTTGAGTTGTGGTGTTGGCGAAGAATACTGAAAGTACCATGCACTGCCAGACGAACTAACAAATCTGTTCCGGAAGTGAAGCTGGAATGCTCATTGGAAGCAAGAATAACCAGACTTCGTCTCACCTACTTTGGTCTTGTTGTCAGAAGGGACCACTCCTTGGAAAAGGATATCATGCTTGGTAAAGTGGAAGGGCAATGAAAAAGGTGAAGACCCTCAACGAGATGGGTCGACACAGTGGCTGCAATGATGGGCTCAGGTATAGCAAGGATTGTGAGGCTGGCACAGGACTGGGCAGTGTTTTGTTCTGTTGTATACTATGAGTTGGAGGCAACTTGACAGCATCTAACAACAACAACACATGAAATTTGTTGATTCAGCACATCTTTATGGAGCATTTACCACGTTGTAAATGCTGGGAGACACAAGTGAACATGATAGACAAATCCAGGCCACTATGGGATTTACTTCCTAAGGGAGAGAGAGAGACAAGTTAAATACACAAAACATGGAATATGGTAGATAGTGATGAGTGTGAGAAAGAAAAATAAAGCAGCACTTCAAGTGGAAATTGGCAGGGGAAAGGGTTATGGTGCTTAGAATGGCAAGAAGATGACACTGGAGCATTGATATGACCAAGGTGAGGAAAGGAGCCATGTGGCTATCTGGGAGGTGTGCACCAGGTGCTCTGAATGGCTCATCCAAAACCTCTGCAGTGGAAGTGTGCCTGGTGTGTTTGAAAAATCAGCAAGTGAGAGAATGGAAAGTGCTAGAAGATGAGGTCATAGAGAATTAAGGGCAGGGGGCAGATCAGGTATGACATCAGAAGCCTCCAAGGACTCTGGCTTCTCCTCCAGGGACCAGGGAGATGGTGAAAGTCATGGCTGGCACATGGTGAATATCCAGTCCAACTCTGGGGGACCACCACTGTTACTGGGATTGTCGCTTTTACTCAGAGGCTGTAGAAACAGGTTGGACTCACTCTTAAGGTCTTAGCTTAGCAGTCCCTTCCTTAGAATTCCTTCCCTGACTGCCCAGGCTGGATTGGGTGCAGTCATGCGAGGGCCCACAATCTTCTGAAAGGTCTTGGGTAGGGCTGGGGTGGGGAGCTGGCTCATTTCATTCACGATCAAATCTCAGGTCTAGCTCAGTACTTGGCACCTAGTAGGAGCTCAATAAATACTTGTCAGTGAAGCAAAGGAATACATACAAAGACCTGGGGTGTGGGAAGCAGGCGTGCTCAGGAAGGGTGAGAATGTGGTGGGGAGGAGTGGCAGGGGTATTGTTAGAAGCAGACGTCAGAGCTTTGTCCATTCAAGGTGCCCTTTGGAGCTTGATACCCAGGAAGGGGCAAGGCCCCAGGCCATCACATAGCTGGGTAAGGTGACCTAGAGGCACTGGAATTCTGTGCCAGGAAATGCTGGTCCTTTGTCCAGAACTTGGCAAGGCTTCCAGCCTCCTCCAGCCAGCCTCAAGGCCACTGTATCCTTCTAACCAGGTTCTTCCATATGGCCTACCTTCAACAGGAGAGCTCAGGCATTGCTGGCTGGAGGTGGTCACCCTGGAGAGGCACCGGCAACATTTAGAGACAGTAAGCTGTGTGCATACTCTTTGGCAGGGCAGTCCAGTCTGGGGCAAGGGGAGCGCTACTGGTATCCAGTGGACAGAGGCCAGGAATGCTGCTAACAATGCAACCCACATTGTTGTTGTTGTTGTTATTTGTCCTCGAGTTGGACCTGACTCATAGTGACCCCTCTTTGGGTTTCCCAGGCAGTATCACTATGGAAGTAGATTGTCCAACCTTCCTTCCGAGGAGTGGCTGGTGGGTTTGAACCGCCAGCCTTCTGGTTAACAGTCAAGTGCCTTAGGCACTATGCTACCAGAACAACCCACAGCAAAGTATCATTCAGCCTGAAATATCAATAGTCATTATTATCTTCCTAAGGAGCACTTTCGGAGGGCACTGATGGTTCCTGGGTAGAATTCTCACCTTCCAAGTGGGAGGCCTAGTATTGATTCATGGCCAGTGCAGCTCATGCCCAACTGCGACTCATCTGTCAGCCAATGAAAACTTACAGATTGCAACCATTCAAGCCACATGACCAATCACGGGGCTGGCCCAGGATACAGCAGCATTTCATTTAGTTGTGCCTTGAGTTGATGGCCAACCCCACAACAGCTAACAATAACATAATCAGTGCACACTAGGCCCAACTCTTGATTGATTCATTCAATTGTTTACATTAGTCCATCCTCCACTTCCATTCCATCCTACCTCCATCAACTGATCAAGTATGTTTTCTGTATGTCTTTTATTTTTTATAATTCTGCACAAAACATGTATCTATTTTTAGATTACATATGTGTCCTTATGTGATAGGCTACTTTCCCTTTTTTCTTTATTTGCCTTATTTTTCTCATCATGTGCAGATGTCTGCGTCAGTCATTCATCTCAGTTCCTGTCACATTGCCTTCCTTGACTGGCAAGGCTCCCTCTTGTTCTCTAAATGTATGGAGTTCCTCTAGTCGCCACGCCTCTTCCTTCCATTGGCAATGCTTGAGTGTCCTCTTCTGTGTGTTGTGTTTCTGCAAAACATTGATACTTGCTTTGTGGGCATCTCCTTTTGACTTCTGTTCAATGGCATTGTACTGTGTTTTCAAGACCTCTCCATATTGCTGTGTGTACATCTGAGGCATTGCTTGTAGCAGCCCATAATATTCCTTGGTGTGCATCTGTGACACTCATAGTGGCCCTATAGGACAGAGTAGACCTGCTCCACAGGATTTCCAAGGCTGTAATCTTTATGGCCACCACTTGTCTGTGAGTTTGTCCTACTGTGGTGGCTTATGTGTTGCTGTGATCTGGAAGCTATGCCTCCGGTATTTCAAATACCAGCTGGGTCACCCATGGTGGACAGGTTTCAGAGGAGCTTCCAGACTAAGGGAGACTAGGAAGAAGGACCTGGGGATCTACTTATTAAAAAAAAATTGGCCAATAAAAAACTTATGAATAGCAGTGGAACACAGTCTGATATAGTGCCCAAAGATGAGCCCCTCAGGTTGGAAGGCACTCAAAATATAACTGGGGAACGAGCTGCCTCCTTAAAGTACAGTTGACATTAATGATGTGGATGGAGTAAAGCTTTCAAGACCTCCATATGCTAATGTAGCTTGACTCAACATGAGAAAAAACAGCTGCAGACATCCATTAATATTTGGAATGTAGAATGTATGAAGTATGAATCTATGAAAATTGTAAGTTGTCAATAATGAAATGGAATGCTTGAAGATAGATAGCCTAGGTATTAACAAGCTAAAGTGGACTGGTATTGGCCATTTTGAACAGGACAATTGTATATGGTCTACTATGCTGAGAATGATAAATTAAAGAACAGGGTCACAATCATTATCAAAAATAACATTTCAAGATCTATCCTGAGGTACAATGCTGTGACTGATAGGATAATATCCATATGCCTGTAAGGAAGACCAATTAATACGGCTATTATACTAATTTATGCCCCAGCCACTAATGTCAAAAATGAAGGAATTGAAGATTTGAACCAACTTTTGCAGTCTGAAATTGATCAAATATGCAATCAAGATGCATTGATAATTACTGGTGACTGGAATGCAAACACTAGAAACAAAGAAGAATCATAGGTAGTTGGAAAACACAGCTTTGGTGATAGAAATGATGCCAGAGATCATGATAGAATCTTTCAAGACCAATGACTTATTCATTGTAAATATCTTTTTTTCAACAACATAAATAAATGGCAGCTATACTCCAGATGGAACACACAGGAATCAAATTGGCTACACATCTGTGGAAAGAGACAGGAAGTCCAGTGGCACAGTGCCTAAGGTTTTTGACTGCTAACTAGAAGGCTGGTGGTTCAAACACACCAGCCGTTCTGTGGAAGGAAATCTTTACTTTTGTAAAGATTTATCACCTTGGAAACCCAATGGGGTCACTATGAGTCAGAATTGACTCAATGGCAGTGATTTCATTTTTGACAACTTCCAATTTTCCTAGATTCATACTTCGTACATTCTACATTCCAAATATTAATGGATGTTTTTTTCTCATGTTGAGTCAGGCTACATTAGCATATGCAGGTCTTGAAAGCTTTACTCCGTCCACATCATTAATGTCAACTGTACTTTGAGGAGGTAGCTCCTTCCCCGGTTGTATTTTGAGTGCTTCCAACCCGAGGGGCTCATCTTTGGGCACTATATCAGACAACGTTCCCCTGCTATTGATAAGGTTTTCATTGGCCAATTAATTTTTGGATGGAAAGATACGAGGGAGAAGCTCAATATCATCAGTCAGAAGAAGGTCGGGGCTGAGTAGAGAACAGACTACCAGCTGCTCATATGCAAGTTCAAGTTGAAGCTGAAGAACGTTAAAACAAGTTCACAAGAGCCAAAGTATGACCTTGAGTATATCTTACTTGCATTTAGAGACCATCAAAGAACAGATTTGATGCACTGAGCACTAATGACCGAAGACCAGATGAGTTGTGGCATGACGTCAAGGATATCATACATGAAGAAAGTAAAAGGTCATTAAAAAGACAGGAAAAAAGGATGGAAATGAACGTCAGAAAAGAGTCTGAAACTTGCTTTTGAATGTAGAGTATCAAAAGCGAAAGGAAGAAATGAAGAAGTAAAAGCTGAAAAGATTTCAAAGGGCAGCTAGGGAAGATAAAGTTTTACAAAGCACAGATATACCTATAGCATATAAACAGATGGACAGTGTATGTAGCATTTCTGAGTATTAGAATTGCACAGAACAGGGTGACAATTAAGAAAAAAACATCTAAGAGGGCTCCCTGTTGTTAGCTGCCATTGAGACATTGAGAGCTGAGATGGGAGCAGGGGTCAGAATAGGAAGGTCATTCCTGGGGATCGAGGGAGTCAAGGAGGGTACGGATCACTTAGGGACTTGCACTCACTGTAAAGACTTGTGTTTCACTGGAATGGGATGGAAGCCATCGGAGGGGCAGAGGTGGGGCATAGTCTGTCTTAGGTGCTAACAGGATTCTCTGTACAAGGAACAGATTGTGCGGGGTGAGGGTGGAAGAAGAGAGGCCAGAGAGGAGGTACCTGCAATAGTCCAGGTGACAGAGGATGGTGCCTGGGACCACGTGGTGACAGTGGAGGAGACCAGATTCCGGGTGGAGTTTTTTGTTTTTTCATTAGAGACTACAGGATTTGTCAACAGACCATTTGTAGGGAATGAGAGGAAAAGGAGGTCAAGGATAAACTGAAGAAACCTTCAGTTTCTAGTTTCGCTAGAAGGATGGAGCTGCCATTGACATCAGACCCCAGCTCAGACCATCAGAAAGATTTAGGTTTGTCACCTTCTTGGCTTGAAGAGTTTCTGAGATGAGAATGTCAGCCCATCACCCTAGAAACGTAGCGAGGCCATTAGCCTCTGTTCTTAATCAGATCTATCCTATTAAGCAATTTGGGGCCATTTCTCGAGAAGATTTTGTTATTTCCCTAAATCTCTGGCTGCTTCATTTAGACCCGGTGTTTAGGCGGAATGCAATTAACACATTCCAAACCTGGTTTCCCCTGAAATCCAATCAATTGTAACTCGTTTTCAAATCACGCTGCTTTCTCTAATTGCCAGCCGTGGCCTCCGCAGAATAGCGATTTAAGTCAATTATTGCATCGCCTGTATGAAAATTGTGCTATTTATGTTGGCAGCTTCCCGCATTTCTGATGAGCTTCGGAGAGTTAATGGAATAATGAAAACACAAAACAGATTTAGCGTTCTTAATAAGAGAAACAGATAATGAAGGCAAATTAAAATGGAAGCTCAGGTTTGCATGGAGAACAGGTAATGCGGTTTCTCCTTTTAAATTAACACTCAAATTCTCAAATACTGATGGCAGGGAGGGGGCAGAAACTGAAAATTTCCTTAGACACAAGTGTTCCACTTTGGCTTGGTTTTGGAGAATGTGGTGGTCCGTCATACCTCCTGAGTTGATTTAGGAAACACTTCCAGAAGCCAGCCCCACTCTGCACCAACCCACATATCCACCCACCCGTCCACCATTAGAATAGACTTACTTCTGGAAAGTCACTGGGCTCATTCAGCTCATTACATGCCTTAGGTCATATATTCTTCAAATTCTATGAGCTCAGTGGTGGTGTTACTATCATCATGTTATGAAGAGGAATCTGGGGTTAAATGACTTGTCTGGGGTTCACAAGTCTATGTGAATCTAGACCAGGGTTTCTCAACTGTGGTACTGCAGAGATTTTGGGTGGGACAATTCTTTGTCGTGGAGGTTGTCCAGTGCATTGTGGCATGTTGCTAGTAGGCTTCTACCCACTAGGTGCCAGTGGCACCTTCCCAGTTGTGATAACCAAAGGTATCTTCAGACCTTGCCAAGTGTCCCATGGGGAACAAAATCCCCCAGCCCACTCTCCATTTGAGAACCACTGCTCAGGACTCAGTGTTCTCACCCATCACCCTAGACATCCTCTCTTGCAGTGGAGGGGCCAGCAGCACTGGGCGGGGAACCAGGAATTCTGGGTCTCTCAATGCCCTGCTTCACTGTGTGACTCAGGCCAAGTCACAGCTCCTCCCTGGACTGGGTTTCCTGACCTGTTAATGGATTTAACAATGGTGTAGTGCCTAAGGCGTTTGACTGCTAACCAGAAGGCTGGTGGTTCAAACACTCCTTGGAAGGAAGACTGGGCTTTGCGTTTGGAGATTTGGTTTGGACCTGGAATCGGGTTTTGCCAAAGAAGGTAGGCCCATTCTCATCGAGGTTTGGTCACATGGGAAGCAGAGGGCCTGGGGAAGCCAGAGGGGGAGGCCAGAGAGGCTTCAGGAGGCAGGCAAGCCAGCAAGAACTGAGGGTTCAAACTGGTGAGAGGAAAGGCCAGCCAGAGCCAGGGCAGGGACTGCAGAGCGTCTAGACTCTGGGAGGCCAGGAGTCATTTGCAGTCCATCTCCCTTCCTCCCTCCCTCCCTCTTCTACCTCCTCCATGCCAGGTACTCACCATCTTACTTTTACTTAACCCCATGCTTTTGCAGAATACTTTCCCAACCCCAAGGGCAGATGTTCAATCCCAGGGCGAATCAGAAGCATAACAGTGATCATAATTGTCATGGTTAACGTTGTGTGTCAACGTGGCTGGGTGTGGTTCCGAGTGGCTTGGCAGCTGGATGTAGTTATTTCCCATGATGAGATTGTAATCACGCTCATGGTAGAATCTTCTGTGAAAAGGGCTTTGTCCTGCTTCCAGTATATAAGGAGAAGCTTTGAGAATAGTCTCTAGCTTTTTGGCACATCTGGATCCTGCATTTGGCTGAGTCTTGTCCTGCTGTGTTGCCTGCTGACCTTGGGTTTGTCAGCCTCAGCAGCCAGCAGCTGCATGAATTAAAAGAAGCCTCCAGCCCCAGTGGCCCTGGAATAAGAGACCGAGTTGAAGCCCAAGGCCAAGCCGTCTTCACCCAGCCACTAGAGCTGGCACTCTAATTAGACTTCTATCTTCCTAAACTGTAAGAGATTGAACTCCTCTTTGTTGAAGCCATCCACTTGTGATATTTCTATTAAAGCAGCACTAGAGAACTAAGAATTTGATACCAAGAGTGGGGTGCTTCTGTAAGATACCTAACATGTGGCAGCAGGAGTGGAGCGAGACCTTGGACCCATGATCCCTGTATTGACACCACAGCAGAGAGACTGGCAGACAGAGAGCAGCAGCAGAGCTAACAGACCAGCGTAAGACAGAGCAGCATGCTTGCCGGCCCACAGAGCAAGAAAGCAGAGTGGATTGCCTCAGGCACCAATTGGTAGAGCTGAAGAGCTTTAGAGTGCTTGCTGGAACAGGGCAGAGACCAACCTGGCTTCTTGAAGAGTCCAAGGAAACAGTGGGACCATGGACTCTCAGATTTCAAATGGTGGAACCTTGGAACCTAGGAAGCCTCCTAGGTTTCAGAGTCAGATCTTTACCCACTTGTTTCTGGAGTGTGGGGCTGCCATACATGAATACCAGTGGGATGGGGGTCCTATTTGCTGCCCCAAAGTGAAGGGGCAGGGCTGCCATGCCAAGGGGCAGAAGAATGGGGCCTACCAGGCCAAAGAAGTGAGACTGCCACTCAGATGGACTAGGAGAACTGGGCTACCCAAGGAAGATATGCATAGGTGCCAAGTTGACAAAGGGTGGAATGTGGTAGTTAACATTGTTTGTCAGGTTGGCTGGGCCCTGATTCCAAGTGGCTTGGCAGCTGGATGTAGGTATTCCCCATGATGAGGCTGTAATCACTTCCATGGTGGGATTACATGATGTGCTGTGAGACGTTAATCAGTGGAAAGGGAGCTGCCTTTAGGATGTGTCCTTTGATGGCTAGCTTTTTGGCACATCTGGATCCAGCATTTGGCCAAGCCTTGGCCTGCCATGTTGCCTGCTGATCTTGGGATTGTCCCTAGACTTGAACCCCTGCTCTGTCATGTTGCCTGCCAATTTGGGGATTGCACCATTTTATCTGTTGATCTTTGGTTCATCAGCCTCAGCAGTCAGCAATGGTGTGAGTCAGAAAAAGCCCAGCTCCAGTGGGCCTGGAACAGGAGGCAGAGCTGAGAGTTAAGGGGTCTTCACGCAGCCCCTAGAGCTGGCACTCTGTTGGTACGTCTGGTTTCCTAAACTGTAAGAGAATAAATCCCTGTGTGTTAAAGTCATCCATCTACTTGTGTACATCTGTTGTAGCAGCACTAGAGGACTAAGACAACGATCAAGATCAAACCCAGAGAAGCAAGTGTGCACGGAGCCCTGTGCTGCGCCCATCACGCGCATTGAACCTTGCGATCCTCCTAACAGCCCCATATTCTTGTCATCCTGAAGGGATGACATGAGAGCTGGACATGTCCTTAAGTGGGGATTGTGCATTGTTAAGAATGACCTCCTGTGACTTAGGCTACCTCAGACCCCAGGATATTTGCACAGGCCTTGGATGGGGAACTCTGAGGAGGACTGAGTTCTCTGAATTGGCATGAAGCTTGGAGACTAGAGGAAGATTAGTTAAAAACAAAACAAAACAACCTGAGTTCACGAACTAAGAGTAATCCAAGAACAACACTTGGTCAGTAAGAAAATTGCCCGGCATGGAGCTTGGCACATAATAGATACTTGATAAACATTAGTTTCTTCCCCATTCCTCACCACCCCCGCCCATCTCAGGGCTGACCCTGCGGGTTGGGGGTTCATTTGTAGTAGCTTTTTCAGTCTTTTAACTGCCACCATCCCTCACTTGCTGCAGACCACTCTTCCATGGCAGCTCATGTTTCTTTTATGAGACTGCTGCTTGGCTGTGTGACTTTGGCAGGTTGCTTACCCTCTCTGGGCCTCCACTTCCTGAGGGGGTTAGTTGGGATTGCTGGACTTCCTTTCAGCTCTGAATGCTGGGAGTCTCCACTCTGCTCCCTCTTCCACATCCCCCCTCTTCTTCTCTTCCCTCCTCTCCACCTCTATCTGTCTTGTCTCCTTCTGTCTGTTTTATCTGTCTTCTCTCCTTCTGTCTGCACTCTTCTCCACACACCTCTGCATACAAGTCACTGTCTAGATAACGATTCCACAGGGATAGGGGACAACAGGCTAGTGAGAACTTCTTTTCCTTTGGGCAGCCAAGCAGTAATGCACTAGAGGACCTCAGGCTGCTCTGTGATACAGCTGAACACTAGGCCGCTCAGCTAGCCCTCTCAGGAGCCTTCCAGCACAGGTAGATCTCAGCTGACGTCTGGTCGACAAGCTAAATATTTACCGAGCTCCTAAGATTTCCAGCCTCATTAAGCACATTGCTTTATCTCTCATCTGCACACAGCCCTTCTCTGTTCACTTCGGTCAGACATTTCCCAGCATCCTCCGGGCTTCAGGCACCATCTCTCAGGAGGGTGATGAAACCACGTCTGCCTCTAATCACTTCCAGTAATAATAATAGTGCCTCCCCGTTGTCTAGGATTTCTCAAAGCACGTTTGCACACGTTATCTCACTTGCTTCTCATGGTGACCCTGTGACTTAGATTTTATTTTGATCCCCATCTTAAAGAGCATACTAAACCACCTGCTCTAGGTCCCACTATCTGTGGGTGGCAGAATTCACAGCAGCCTCCTCATCCTCCCACAAGTGCCAAAGGCCAACTCATTGTGGGGCCCAGGACACGAACACACATGGAAGCCCGCACCCAAAAGTCTAAGACCTCAAAGTTAGAGGCAAAGCTAAGGCATTGTTAAATAGCATATGCTCTCTCTTCTTACCTTGACAAGTAACCAGAAGGTCAAGTTCGAATTTAGAAATCTCAGACTCCTTGGAGTTTTGTATGGGAATTGCTTGAAGACGCATGATAGGTGGCCTTTTTAGTTTCTCATCACTTACAACTTGGCAATACATTTGATGTGGAAGACAGTATGGGGAACAGCAGGGATAGCAGGTCAGCAATTCCCCCTCATGAACTAGGAAGCCAGAGAGAGTCCTGTGATAACTTACGACCAGATTGTTTTGATAAAGGAATAGAAATTATATAAAGTTAAATCAATGAAGAGGACCCCTAAAATCCTTACATCACATGCACAAAATACCCCCACACTTTTTTAAAATAAGGAAATTAAACAAAAATAATATGGCCAACTTGAAATTCTCAAACCATAGCTTGCTCTCTAAGACTACCAAAGCTCATCTGGTCCAGTCTGAAGGAATTTTCAAAAACAGTTGACATCAAATCGATTCTGACTCCTGGGGACCCAATGAGAGTCAGAACAGAATTGTGTTCCATAGTGTTTTCAATGACTATTCAGAAGGCTGGCAGTTCAAACCCACCAGCCACTCCTCGGACAGAAGGTTGGGCAATCTACTTCTACAGTAATACCTCCTTGAAAACCCAAGGAGGGGTTGCTGTGAGTCAGATCCAACTTCACAGCAGTGAGTTATTCAGAAGTAGATTGAGAGGCCCTTTTTCTGAGGTGCCTCTGGGCAGTCTTGAACCACCATCCTTTGGTTAGCAGACAAGCATGTTAACTGTTTATACCACCCAGGAACTCCTAAAGAGGTTTTACGGATGAGGAAATGGAGGCTTTGAGGAAGGAAGTGACTTGATCAAGGTCACACTTAATGAGCCACAAGGGCCATGCATCAAATGAACAAATATATATAGATCATAAACCGTATCTGAGATCTTGTGGTTAGTATTGGAGATACCATAAGACTGTTGCCACTGAGTTGTTTCCAACTCATAGCAATCCTATAGAAAAGAGTAGAACTGGCCCCTAAGGTTTCCAAGACTGCAATCTTGATGGAAGCTGACCATATCTTTCTTCTGAGAGTGGCTGGTGGGTTCCACCTGCTGACCTCTCCTCGGAAGGAAGGTTGAGCAATCTACTTCCGTAGTGATACCA
Organism: Orycteropus afer afer; assembly: GCF_000298275.1. NCBI lineage: Eukaryota > Metazoa > Chordata > Mammalia > Tubulidentata > Orycteropodidae > Orycteropus > Orycteropus afer. The sequence continues at coordinate 10,055,443 of NW_006921636.1, read as the reverse complement.
CCTTGGAAACCCGAGGAGACATCGTTATGAGTTGGATCTCTCAATGGCAGTGAGTTTTTTGGGGTTTTTTTAAGTGCTTAACCACTGTGCCACCAAGGCTCCTTTATCTTAAGCCTAAAACTCAAAACTGACTGCCATCAAGTTGACTCTGACTCATAGCACCCCCCATTGGGTTCAACCCTATAAATCTTTATGAATGCAGACTGCCTCATCTTTCTTCTGTGGAGCAACTGGTGGGTTTGAACTATTGGCCTTTCAGTTAATAGCCAAATGCCTTATTCACTACACCACCAGAACTCCTTTTCACCTTAAGAGAATGGTGGGCAAACTATGGGCCATGGGCCAAATCCGGCCCACCACTTGTTTTTGTAAATAAAGTTTTATTGAAACACAACTCTGTCCATTCATTTATTGTTTAATGTCTGCTTTTGCACAACAGTAGCAGAGCTGAGTGGCTGTAACAGAGACCACCTGGCTTGCAAGGCTAAAATAGTTACTCTCTGGTCCTTTTCAGAAAAAGTTTGCTGACCCCTACAATAGGGATAGAAGCTCTGATAGCGTAGTGCCTAAGGCATTTGACTGCTAACCAGAAGGCTGGCAGTTCAAATCCACCAGCCACTCCTTTGAAAGAAGGTTGGGCAATCTACTTCCATAGTGATACTGCCTCGGAAACCCAAAGAGGGGTCACTATGAGTCAGATCTGACTGGACAGCAGTGAGGTTTTTTTTTTTTTTTTTGGTTTTTATGATAGGGATTAAATAGTCAGATTCTAAACTAGGGGGATCAAAGTGGTACCAAAACCTCAGTCCACAGTTGTAAATGTGCAGGAAATGAAACTCCTCATCTCTCCAGAGTGATTGAATTCGTGAGTCCCCGTTTTTGTGGGGTGATGAAATCTTAAGTTCACCAAGTTGAGATTCTCTTCCTTTCCATGGGCTAATTCTAGGAGCTCTGGTGATGTAGTGGTTAAGGCATTTGGCTCCTAACCAATAGGTCAATGGTTCAAACTCACCAGCCACTCCAGGGCAGAAAGATGAGGCAGCCTGTTTCTGTAAAGATTTATAACCTTGGAAACCCAGTGGGGGTCACTATGAGTTGGAATAGACTCAAAGGCAGTGAATTTGGTTTAATTCTAAGTGTGGAGGTTTATACAGTATCAAGTTTTGAAGGGGGATGGGAGGGATGGTCCCCTGGGTCACCTAGCCATCTGAGACATCTGCCCTGCTTTGGTCCTTGGTCATTGTCCACATAGTGGGTGTAGGGTCAGCCCACCACGTCTGCACCCTCGGGGCACCTGCAGAACCAGGGATTTTCTCAGCTGGATCCTCCATATTCTCGGTGCACAGACAACCATCAGCTGCTCCTTACCAGGCTGTAAGTAGGAGCTTCTGTGAGGTTTCTGGTGCCTGGACCACACCTCTGCTTAAAGCCACTTTCCCTGTGGGGTTTTGCCACCTCTTTGTGGTTATCTCCAAGAACCCAGCATGGTTCCCTCTGTTTCAGGCACCTCTAGGCAGCTCAGGCCCCGTCCAGTTCCCATCACCCCCCTCCACACTATCGTCATCCCTTGTCTAAACAATGACAATGCCCCTTAACTGGTCTCCCAATTCCAAACTTCCCTCCACTGCCCCCAGTCTATTAACACCGGGCAGCCAGAATAATCCTTTCAAAATGTAAGTCAGTCATGTCACTCCTCTGCTCATCCCTTGATGCTCTATTTCAATCAGAATCAAGTCCAAAGTCTTTGCCATGACCCATAGGGCTTCTCATAACCTGGAGAGCCTTCTTGCCCAATGACTACTGAGCCACCCCTGGCCACCCGTCCTCGCCCCAGTTACCACTCAGACATCCCCTACTCTCAGCTCCACACACACATCGGCCTCTTTGCTATGCCTTCAATATAGCAGACACACACTCATCTCAGGGCCTTTGCCTTTGCTCTACCACCCCCCGGAATGCTGTCTCCCATGGTCTGCCTCTCTTCAGTGCTGATCTCTGCTCACATGCCTCCTTGTCAGTGCTGTCTTTCTGCTCCCTGCACCCATGCCCTATGCCCTTATCCTATTCCATTTTTCTCTGTGACACCTATCACTTCCTTATACACTCATTCACTTGCTTGTTGGTTCACGGTCTGCCCCCCCAACCCATTCTCTCCAAACATGCTCCATGGGACCAAGACATTTGTGTTCATTATGGTTGTAGTGGAACAACTTGTTCCAGTTTGCCAAGACATTTCCATTTTAGTGCTAAAAATCTCCTGTCCCAGGAAACCTCCTTGTCCCATGCAAATAGGGCCTGGAGAAGATTAGACACTCTGTATCTGGTATTTTATTTTACTTTAATTCTTACTTTTTGAGAGACAGTGGAGTGTGATGAGTGGGCCAGACCCTAGCTCCAGAGCCCATTTCCAGCACTTACTGGTTTGGGCAAGTTACTTAACCTCTCTGTGCTTCAACGTCCTCATCTGTAAAATGGGTTTAAATACTACCTACCTCATCAGGTAGTGGTGAGATTCATGGGTAAATATATGGAAAGTATTTTGGAAAATTCCAGGAACATGTTAGACACACAACAAGTACTGACTACCATTATGAATTTTTTTTTCCTATAGAAAAATAAAGTTACATTTTTTCATCGATGAAGCTGTGGACTGAGATTTTGACCTGGCGACACATGTCTGTAGTGGTCAAGGCATTGGGCTGCTAACCAAAAGGTTGGTGGTTCGACCCCACCAGCCGCCCCATGGAAGAAAGATGAGGCAGTCTGCTTCTGTAAAAACTACAGCTATGGAAACCCAGTGGGGGTCACTATGAGTCAGAGTCGACTTGATGGCGGTGACTTGACATGTATCATGGAGTCACTGGGTGGTGTAAACAGTTAACAGGGTCAGCTGCTAACCAACGGGTTGGAGGTTTAAGTCTACCAGAAGCACCTCGGAAGAAAGGCCTGGTGATCCCTTTCTGAAAAATCAGCCCTTGAAACCTGGGAAGCTCAGCTCTACTGTGACACCCAGGGGCCTCCATGAGTCAGAATCAACTCAATGGCAACTGATGCATGAGAAAATTTGGCCCAAGCTGTGGTTTCTGACCATCAGCAGGGCATACACCATGTCACAAAGCTTCCACTGTCTCCCTCAGGAGACCCAAGGACGTTGGGTCAGAGGGGCAGCCTTCCTGGCTCTTCTGTCCCTTCAGAAGGGGCCAGGGCGGCAATCTTGATTTTAAAACTTTATTGGAAAATAAACACTGTTAATGTACAAGAAATCCCATCTGAAGGTCCAGTCAAAACATCCCCGTGTGGGACTGATGCCTCTTAATGGACTCCAGATGTTCCTCAGCCTCGGTGTCCCGGTGACCTGAGGGAGGAAGGCAGGCCCTGGGTGGGGGTGGGGGGATACAGGTGTCAGTCTGGAACTCAAGGAGGCATCCCTGCTACCCCGATCTCTCTCTGCATGAGGAGGTTTGAGAGCCCCCTCAGCCTGCCCTGCTTGGTTTCACCAGACCACATCCCTCTCTATTTGGGTGACCTCCGCCCTCTGTACCCTCATTTATTCATCCTATCAGAGGTGGTGCCAGGCCTGGGTGGTTAAGATTCCACTCAGTGCCAGAGCTGGGAGTGACTTCCTGTGGGCCAGGAAGAGCGGGAGGCCGAGTACATGACAAACAAGCCACACTTCAGATGCACTCATGGAAGGACCAGGGAAGAGGAGGGGTGGGTGTTGGAGAGAATGAAGACACAAGCTGGGGGCTGGGCAGGCAACCCCAGAAATGACTGACACATTTCTTGAAGAATAATGCTCTTACTCTTAGATACCTGAGCTGGGTCCTGGCTCTCTCTCAGAGCTCACTTCCTGTCACACTTCCCGTCACCCCCCTGGGCTCCAGGCAGAGTTGCCTGCTTGCTGTACCTCCACCCTGGCAAGAAGAGTTCTCCTCCAGGGCCCTGCAGTGGCTTGTTCCTGCCTGGAACGCCCTCTCCTAAAACATGTTTGGCTGATTCCCCGGGAGCTTTCACCTGACCACCTCATCTCGGCTACCTACCTCTTCCCACCTCCCCATCCTCCTCTTGCTTTGTATTGGTTCCCTTTTCCTCCTATCACATCTCACTATCTGATATTACATTATGTGTATTACTCTTTGTTTATTTGTTTCGCTGTAACCCTTACTAGACACTATGCTCGTTGTGACAGAGACTTTGTCTTGTTCGCTGCTGTGTCTCCAGCACATAGAGTAGGGCCTGGCACTTTGTTGTGGTTAGATGGTGTTGAGTTGGTTCTGACTCATAGTGACCCTGTGACAACAGAATGACACACTGCCTGGTCCTGCACTGTCCTGACAACCATTGCTATGCTTGAGCTCATCATTGTAGCCACTGTGTCTAAGCATCTCCTCTTTCTCACTGACCACCCATTTTACCAAGCATGATATCCTTCTCCAGGGACTGGTCTCTCCTGACAACATGACCAAAGTATGAGAGTTGAAGTCTTGCCATCCCTGCTTCTAAGGGGCATTCCAGCTATATTTCATTCAAAAGAGATTTGTTTGTTCTTCAGGCAGTATATTCGATGTTCTTCCTGAATGCCGTAATTTAAGTGCATCAATTCTTCTGCGGTCTTCTTTATTCGTTGTCCAGCTTTCATATACTTATGAGATGATTGAAAATATCATGACTTGGGTTAGGCACACCTTAGTCTTCAAGGTGACACCTTTCCTCTTCAACACTTCAAAGAGATCTTTTGCAACAGATTTTTCCAATGCAAATATGTCATTTCATTTCTTGACTACTGCTTCCATGGATGTTGATTGTGGATCCAAGTAAAATGAAATCCTTGAAATCTTTGCACCATTTATCATGATGTTGCTTGTTGGTCCACTTGTGAGGATTTTTGTTTTCTTTAGATTGAGGCATAATCCATACTGAAAACTTTAGTCTTTGATCTTCATTAGTAAGTGCTTCAAGTCAGCTTCACTTTCAACAAGCAAGGTTGTGTCATCGGCTTATTGCAGGTTATTAATGAATCTTCCTCCAATCCTGATGCCATTTCTTCTCATGGAGTCCAGATTCTCAGATTAGTTGCTCAGTATACTCACTGAATAAGTATAGTGAAAGGATACAACACTGATGCACACCTTTCCTGATTTTAAACCATGCAGTATCCCCTTGTTCTGAGTGACTGCCTCTTGATCAATGTACAGGTTCCTCATGAGCACAATTAAGTGTTCTGGAATTCCCATTCTTCTCAATGTTATCCATAATTTATTATGATCCACATAGTCGAATGTCTTTGCATAGTCAATAAAATACAGATAGACATCTTTCTGGTAATTCTGTGCTTTCAGCCATCGCAATGGTATCCCTCATTCATGTCCTCTTCTGAATCTGGCTTGAATTTCTGGTATTCTTCTATCTATATACTGCAGCAACAAATTTTGAATTATTTGCAGCAAAATTTTACTTTCATGTGATATTTATGATATTGTTTGATAATTTCTCCATTCTGTTGGATCATCTTTCTTTGGAAAGGGCACAAATGTGGATCTCTTTCAGTCAGTTAGCCAGGTACTTATTTTCCAAATTTCCTAGGATAGACAAATGAGTGTCTCCAGCTTTGCATCCATTTGTTGGAACATCTCAAGGGTATTTTGTCAATTCCTGGACCCTTGTTTTCTGTCAATTTCTTCAGGGTAGCTTGGACTTCATCCTTCAGAACCATTGGTTCTTGATCATTTGCTACCTCCTGAAATGGATGAATGTTGACCAGTTCTTTTTGGTACACTGTCTCTGTGTATTCCTTCCATCTTCTTCTCTCTTTTTTTTAATTATTATTTTTAGTTTTGCAGTGTCATCTTCCATCTTCTTTTGATGCTTGAATGTCATTCAATATCTTGCCCATGGAATCTTTTAATACTGCAACTTGATGTTTGAAATTTTTCTTCTGTTCTTTCAACTTGAGAAATTTCAAGCTTGCTCTTCCATGTTTTTCTAATTCCAGTTCTCTGCACATTTCATTATAATACTTTGTCTTCTTGAGCTGCCCTTTGAAATCTTCTGCTCAGCTCTTTGCTTCATAATTTCTTGCACTCATTTAGCTACTCTACATTCAGTAGCAAGTTTCAGAGTCTTTTCTGACATCCGTTTTGGTCTTTTCTTTCTTCCCTGTCTTTTTAATGACATTTTGCCTTCTTCATGTATGATGTCCTTGATGTCATCCCACAACTCATCTGCTCACTGATGTTCACTGCATCAAATCCATTCTTCTGATGGTCTCTAGATTCAGGTGGGATATATTCAAGGTCGTATTTGACTCTCATGGACTTGTTTAAATTTTCTTCAGCTTAATTTAAGTTTGCATATGAGCAATTGATGGTCTGTTCCTCAGTTGGCCCCTGGCCTTGTACCGACAAATGATATTGAGCTTCTCCATTGTCTCTTTCCACTGATGCAGGCAATTTGATTCTTGTGTACTCCATCTGGTGGAGTCCACCTGTATAGTCACCATTTATGTTGCTGGTAAAAGGTATTTGCAGGTGAGCAAAGTGAGAACCAATAGAGTGGAGGGTCTGGCAGAGCTGGACAAGAACCCAGAGCTCCTCACAATTGCAGCCCCTATGGGGGCTTCACAAGAAATCCTGATTTGAGAGGTGGAGTTCATGTCAACGGCTGTGCCTGTCAATCTCCCTTGAACTTGTCAAGAGAAGGAAAAAATAAACTCCTGGGTTAATGAAAGCAGTGATATGATCGCAGATGATCCCCCATTATCCCCTGCTCTGAGCTGGCTTTCCATCCTCAGTTGAAAGTTCTTTTTTTTATCCCTTTACTTCTTCTTTTTCAGAAAGTTTCCCCAGAGAAACAACCTTCCCAAATGTAATAAACTGGCCCCTCCTCCCAGCTTTTCTGTCTGGACATTAGGGTAGGCGGTGACTCCAAGAGAGAAAAAAGTCCAGAGGAGGGGGAGATGGTGGTGGGAGGATGAGGACGTGGCTGGCTATGTGTGTGAGTATGTGCATCTAGAAAGCAAACATGTGGATGTGTGTGGGGTAGGGGGGGATCTGAGACTGCCTGTGGGTGAACCTGCCTTCAGGGCTGGTTCCGTGAGCATGTACTTGTGAATGAACAGAAATGAACACTCATGGGTGTGCACGTGTGTGTCGTGACTGTGTGTGTGTACAAACGCAGGTCAGAGAGAATGTGGCTGAGTGTATTGGAGCATGTGTGCCCAAGATAAGGTGTAAATACACGTGTGCATGCCTGAGGAAACGTGGGCATGAACATATCCATGTGTGCATGGATGTGTGTGCAAATAGACAGATGTCTATGAAGATGTGAATGTGGGTTTGAGAGTCTATGGGAATTTGGGCATATGAGTGTATGATAATTTATGGATGTGACTCTGAAGATCTTATTAATACTAATAATGTCCAAAGCTTTTCCAAGGGCTCACAAAGTCTGACCTCCTCTCTGTTTCCTCATCGCATACCACTCTCTTTTTTGTGCTCTCTCCTCCTGAAGTTCCTTGGACACAGCAGCCTCTCCTGTCCCAGGACCTTTGCACTTGCTGTTCTCTCTGCCTGGACTGCTCTCCCTCCAGAATCCCACATGGCTCCCTCCTTCACCCTTCCCTGGCTCTGCTCAAATGTCACCTTACCTGTCTCCTGCTGCAATCATCACTGCCATCCCATGGCACCCCCACAGTGGAGCAGAAGGAGAGTAGGACAGTCTAGGGATGAGGGATAAGGAGGTGACCAACAGAGGACATGAGTTGGTGACTGTAGAAATAAGTCACTGGCTTGAAAAGATCCTGCAGACCACATGGATCTCTCTACTGTTAAGTTTGGAAGGGACAGTTTTCAGAAGTTTTGGCTGGAAAGGAGCTTAGAGATTGTCCAGTTTCACGCTGCTTAACTGATTTGCAGTCACGGACTAGCATTAATCCTCCTTGGGTAACAAGTGACAAAACTATACAACCTCAAACTGGCTGAAGCAAAAAAAGCAAATTTGTTGGCTCACACAGCTGTAACATCAGAGACAGAGCTGGCTTCACGTGTAGCCGGGGCAGGGGTTTAACCCCACTTAGTTCCTTTCCATCTCTCAACCTTGTTTTCCTTTGTGTTGGCTTCAGACCCATGTAAGCTCTCTTTGCATGGTAGCCTTGAGTAGTGTTGGGCTTTCATCCAACGGTTTAGCAAACCTGGTTCATGTCATTGCAGTAGGAATTCTGAGGTGACATTCATTGGCCTGGCTCAAGTCACAGTGTACAGTGAGTAGCTCTAGTTTTTACCTCCCAGTGTGCTTTTACCCCTCTCTAGATAACACAATTCCAATTTTTTAAAATGGAAATCCACCTTCTCCCCAGTCATAATCCATGAGCCAGCAGGGCAATCAGTGCCCCTGGCCATAGCGATTGGTTCAGGGAGGAACACATGACTTCAGCCAAGCCAGGCAGGCCAATCCGAGTGGATCCTGTGGATTTTGCTTCAGTGAGGCTCAGCAGGGCTTTGCTTTCCCCTTGGCCTTGATGTGGTGATATGTCAGGCTGGAGTACTATCACCATCTTGGCATCCCAAAGGGAAATCCTGTCAGAATCTATCCAGGAGTCAGCCCAGGGGAGGCAGCATGGAAAGAGGAAGTGGTTTGAACATTTGCAAAATGCTGTGCCTGAAGCCAGCCCACCCTGTGGACATTTTAGTTAACAGAAACCAATGAATTCCTTTCTTGTTTAAATGAGCTTGAATTGTATCTCCACTTTTACAATCACCAGTCCTAATGCACATGGTAAGGCTAGTTCCATGCCTTCAGCATATCAGCATGTACCTGTCCTGTGTCTCATCCCTTCACAGAATCCACTGGCAACTGATAAAAATAGTTGGGCTAGGAGTTCCAGTAAGATGGCAGAATAAGCAAACTACACAGACCATCCTCAACAAAGAAAAGAAGAACCAATTAACACAGATACAAAAGATAATCCTGCAGCTCTGAGCTTTGAAAGGAAAGATACAGATGTGGACTAAACTCCAACTGGTGGAAGAACCTGCGTGCGAACATGTGGAGACATATGGAGCTGTGGTCTGTTAGCGATTCTGATGGCACAGGTAACTTGAATGTTGCCAAGTGGTGTAGGGACCTGAGAATTAACCTAAAAATTGGCCCTACTAGCCAGGGGCTTCACAGAGGACTGCACTGGTGGCTGGTGAATAAAAGGGGAAACAGCGAAGAGGGAAACAGGTTGAGCTGTGGAATTTTGGCTGTCCCGAGGGTGCAGCCATTTTGAATGTTTACAAGTGGTTCGACCATTTTGGATATCTGAAGCAATAGTGTTCTCTCAGATTCCAGGGACCTAAGAATAGGCTCCCCTTGCTGGGGACTGCAAGGACATACCAGTCACTGAGGATTGGAAAACTGTGATGTTCCCCTTGTTACTCTTATACCCCACAACCTCTTGGTGAAGGGAGGTGCAGCCATACCTCACTCCCACCCACCTTCTGGGCCAGCAGGAATTCCATCCCAGTCTGTGTCCTCTATGGAGCCTGGGTGCACTGCCCTGCCTTGAGCTTTTTTTTTTTTTTTTTTTTTTTTTTTAAAAAATTTTTTTTCCATCCTTTTTATTATTATTCTTTCTTCTTCCCTTCCCAGGTTCTAATTTTTGGTTTTTCCTCTCTTCCCTTTTCCTGCTTCCCATTTTTTTTTTTCTTTCTTGTGGTTCTCCCCATTCCTTGTTTTTCTTTTTGCATTTTTCTCACTTTTTCTTCATTATTCTCCAACTCTACCTCTTTTCTCTTACCCTCCCCCCTTCAGATAATGATAGCTTCCCCCCTTTTTCTATTCATATTTCTTTTTGGCTTTTTAATGTATTTCTAAAGATTTTCTCTCATTTATTGCCCCCCCCTTTTTTTCTTTTTTCTCTTTTTGGTGATTGTTTCTGTGTGTTTATGCAGTATGTTTTTTGTCCTCTTGCTTTTACTTTTTTGATGGTTTTCCGATAGTTGTTTTTATCTGAGTAGGAGACAGGCACCATGCCCATATGACCCAACCACAGTCGCAACTCTGGCAGCTCCACTTACTGAGTGAGAGCCACCACTTCCTTATGCACCAACTGGCCAATGATAAGCAACCACCAAGAATATCCTGACCCACCCTTAACTGCTCTTTACAAACAGTTAACAGAGATCTGTGTAGCCACTCTCATTCTCTATCATACCCACCAGGAGACAGGTGGTGAGTGCATAAGTGCTGCCAATTAGTGAATAGAGGAGCAAAGTACCCTGCTTAATCAGGTACATCTAAAGAAAAACAAAAAGAGAGAGAATTAAAATCTTGGGTGAATCACTCCAACATAAAATCACTAATTAAATATAAATACAACAAAGTCACAATGTCTCAGAGACAACAGCCCACCACAGTCCACACAAAGAAGCAAGGCACATCCCTGAGAAAGCAGCAGCATTGAAATCCCCTGATAAGGAATTCAAAATAATTATATTTAGGTACTTTCAATGGATTGAGTCAGATCAAGGAAAACACTGAGTAAATTGAGGAAAACACAGAGAAAACCCTACAACAATTTTGGAAGACAATTTGTTGTTGTTGTGTTGTTGTTATGTGCTGTCGAGTCGGACCCGACTCATAGCGACCTCTTCGTGGGTTTCCGAGGCAGAAGCACTATGGAAGTAGATTGCCC
>NW_006921636.1:10041891-10043956 GCF_000298275.1 Orycteropus afer afer | reverse complement strand
ATTCAATGAACCCCAAACAGGATAGACTCCAAAAGAAAATCACTAAGACATATCATCATCAAACTCACCAAAACCAAAGACAAAGAAAGAATCCTGAAAGTAGCATGGGAAAAATGAAAAGTTATCTACAAAGGGCAACCAGTAAGACTAAGCCCTGATTTCTCAGCAGAAACCAAGCAGGCAAGAAGGCAGTGGGATGGTAAATATAAAAATTCGAAAGAGAAAAATTTCCAACCAAAGATTGTCCCTCAAATATGATGGTGAAATTAAGAGATTTCCAGATAAGAAGAAATGAAGGGAATTTGTTAAAAGCAGACCAACCTTACAAGAGGTTTATACTAAAGGGAGTACTTTGAACAGAGAACCAATAATAGGAAGCAACAACCAGCCATTAATACACATGATGGCATAACCCAAAAACCAACACAGCTGTGGAAGCATCCAAAGTAAAATAAGCTTATGAGATTGTAAACAGGCAACCAGAGACATCAATTGGTAAAAGAGGACAACTACAAAGCAAAAAGAAGAAAAAAAAATAGTGTAGTTACAGAACTTCTAAATGGTGAGGAGGTCAAGAGAGTTGCAAGATAGAATGGACTGTTCTAAACTTGGGGAGAAAGTTATAAATCACAAGGTAATCTCAAAGAAATATGATAAATCTTTGCATCACAACAAAAAATAGGACAAGGACAAATATTTAGCAAATACTAAAACAACAACAAAGAAGGAAATGATAACATGATTCATAAACAAATTGAGCTCCGCACAGAAAATTATATTCTTTAAACCAGGAACACCATGAAAAAATACATAACAAAATGATAGCAACAAATTCATACTGTTGATAATTACACTGAATGTCAGTAGATTAAATGCACCACTCAAGTGACGGAAAGTTACAGACTGGATAAGAAAACATAACCCCTCTATATGTTGTCTACAAGAGACACACCTTAAAGACAAAGACACAAATAGACTAAAAATCAAAGGTTGGAAAAAGATATATCAAGCAAATGGCAACCGTAAAAGAGCAGGAGTGGCAATAATAATTTCTGATAAAATTGACTTTAAGACAAAAACCACCATAAGAGTTGAGGAAGGGCATTATATAATGATTAAAGGATTGATTGAACAACAAGATATAACCATAATAAATATCCTTGGACCCAATGAAAGAGCCCCAAAATACATAAATCAGCCTTTAACAGAATTGAAAAGACAAATAGATGACGCCACAGTCAAAGCAGGAGACTTTAATACACCACTTTCAATGAAAGATAGAACAACTGGAAAGAAACTCAACAAAGATGCAGAAGAGCTAAATAATACAATCCACCAACTTGACCTTATAGACATCTACAGAGCACTGCATCCAATAATAGCACATATTCTTTTCCAGTGCACATGGAACACTCTCCATGAAAAATAGTTGGGCTGATAAGGAGTAATGGTTCAGTGGTAGAATTCTAGCATTCTGTGATGGAGGCCCGTGTTCGATTCCCAGCCCACACAACTCATGCACAGCCACCAGCTATCCATCAGTGGAGGCTAGAGTTTCCAGACTAAGATGGACTAGGAAGAAAGACCTGGCTCTCTACTCCAAAAAGCTCAAGCTCTGGATCACAACGGCCTAATCACAACCAGTCATAGGGACGGTGCAGTTCTGTGTATGGCGTCACCATGAGTCAGGGCCAGCTCACTGCAACAAATAACCAGGTACTGGTGTTTGCCAATGTGCTTATCTCTCTTCTGTGTGACACATTTGTGTGTTTACAGAGATTTCCATAGGTGTGCTTACATCCTAAGGTATAACTCCAGTATCAGGCTGTTCAGGTTCAATGACACAGGAGTCAGGAACCTTTCCCACAAATCCACAAATAGATCCAGTCAACAAACAAGCACTTCCTGCTGCCCCACATGCACCTGGGACTGGTGTGACTGGTGTCACTGGTGTGATTGGGTGGTTGGTATGCAGTGAATTACTTGCTATGGCTTTCTAGCCTTGTCTTGGTAACTCCCACCACATTACTGGGTTGTTGTTGTTGTTGTTATGTGCCGTCGAGTC
>NW_006921636.1:10034096-10041020 GCF_000298275.1 Orycteropus afer afer | reverse complement strand
CTCTTCCCCCTGTGAGGAACCCAAGCCAGCATGACAGGGCCAGACAGCGGTGTCCTCAACTTGTTCAGCTTGGCCTAAGTGCTTCCCCAACAAGTTTTTTTTTTTTTTTTTTTTTAATCCCTGAGGCAACTAGATGTGACTTCCTGATGACAGATGCTGTCAGATTCTGAGGCCCTGGTGGGACAGGTGGTTGGGACTCCCCTCCCTCCTCACCTTGTCTGGCTCCCTTTGTCCCCTTCTCAACCTCCAAATGGTTATTAAATGTAATAAGTAGTGTTTCTGGCCCAGTTGCCGCATTTCTGACAGGTTGCAGATGACATTCTAGACCATAGACTGTCTTTCTCTGTGAGGGCTGGGATAGATCCATCTGCCTTGGCCACCCTCTCTTCAATTTCTATAGCTCTAGGTCATCTGCTAATTCGTTCATTCATTCATTCATTCATTCATTCTGGCCCCTGCTCACTTCTCTGACCTCACGGCCTGCCTATTTTGCTTTGATGTGTGGGCTTGTCACACTCCTGTCTGCTGCTCCGATGTGCCTAGCTTCCCCTCTGTTGCCTGCCCCGTGTGAGCCCTCAGCCTTTGCACTGGCTGTTTCTGTCTGGAACACTCTCCCTCCAGATCTTCCTATGACTGGCTTCTTCTTGTCCCTCGGGTCTCAGGTCAGAGACGCCTTGCCTAAGACAGCCATTGGCCCTCAAACACTTTCTGAGCATCACTCTATATTTTCCTCATGGTATCAGCATCACTGATAGCTTCTTGTTGGTGTTTGCATATGTGTGGTCCATCCCCCCGCCCCAACTCATCATTCCAAGGGAAAACAAGCCTCTTTCTCTGTCATCCTCTTAAAGGTAAATAAATCTTTCCCAGAATCCTGTTATACATCCAGTGAGCCACACTGAGTCACATGTCCACCCCTAATCCAATCACTGTCAAAGGGAGACGTGGATTGTCATGATTGGCTTGGATCAAGTCTGACTCATTCCGTGAGATGGAACCCAGTGCTTTGGAATAAACTCAGAGTCATAGATGCAAGGAGAAAGAGGGAATGGCTGTTAAGTAGTCAACTCAGCCAACAGCATCTGCCACTGAAAATTATTGCATTGTATATGCAATACTTTGTATTGCTTCTGCCTGGAAGGTGAAAATGGCTCAACAACTAACCTACAGGTTGGCAGTTCAAACCCACCCAGCAGGGCCATAAAAGAAAGGCCTGGGAATCTGCTTCTGTGAAGATGCTGGTTGTCGTATGCTATTGAGTGTATTTTGATTTACAACAACCTATAGAAGCTCTGGTAGCATAGTGCCTAAGGCACTTGACTGCTAACCAGAAGGCTGGCCGTTCAAACCCACCTCAGAAGGAAGGTTGGACAATCTACTTCCTTAGAGATACTGCCTTGGAAACCCAAGGAGGGGTTGCTATGAGTCGGGACCTACTCAGCGGCACATAACAACAAACAACAACATGGGACAAATAGGAGCTCTGGTGGTGTAGTGTCAAAGGCATTTGACTGCTAACCAGAAGGCTGGTAGTTAAAACGTACCAGCCACTCCTTGGAAGGAAGACTGGGCAATCTACTTCCTTAGAGATACCACCTCAGAAACCCAAGGAGGGGTTGCTATGAGTCAAATCGACTCGACAGTAGTGAGTTTGGTTTGATTTGGTTTATAGGACAATAAAACTGCCCTCTAGGGTTTCTAGGCTGTAGTTTTGACAGGAGCAGATTGCCAGGTCTTTTTTTCCCATGGAGCCGCTGGTGGTTTCAAACAGCTGACCCTTCGGTTAAGCAGCCGAGTGCAAGATCATTGCGCTATCTGGACTCCTTCCGTAGATTATGGACAAGAAAACGTTACGGAGCAGTCTGACTCAGTAACCACGTGCAGTCGCCATGAGTCAGAACTGACTCGACACCAATGGGTTTGGCCTTTTTGGTTTTATTGTTTCTACCACCAAAACCCAAATCAAGCAACCAAACAGGTCAATGCCTTGTGCTTTCTTGCTGTAACTTGCCACCTCCCCACCCCCACCCCTGCCAGACCTCCATCTTCACTGACTCAATTCTACTTCCACAACTTCTAGGAGAAAGAAGGGAAACTCTTTCCATTGTTCCCCATTGGATTGCACTGGAACCCAGGTTTGCCTTTGAACACAGCTCAGTCAGACACCCCATCCAGTGTCTCTTCGGCAATTCCGTGCCCCCTCACCTTTCCTGCCTGCAGCCTTTTGCTGGCTCGGCAGACATAAGCTCCTGGCAGCAGCAGCATAAACATTCAAGTTCACCAAAGAGACCTGACCCCAGAAGGGCAGGTGGTAGTTAAGCAGCCTGAGCCAGTCGGCAAATCCAGACAGCTGTGCACATCTTGGGATGGAGACGAGAAGCAGACACTGAATGTATCTGGTTAGAAATGAGGATTTTCTGGTTTGGTTATGGCTGTCATTTCGAATGCGTCTCCTTGAATATTTACAGCATTTGTGCACCTGACCTTGTCAGTTTCATCCAGAGGAGGATCTTAGTGAGCAAACGGTCCGCAGGGTACGCTCCAGAGACTTGGGGAAGCTCTTTGCCAAGCCCCAATTCCTCCAGAACCATTGTCGGGGGACAAGCCTGGGTGAAGACGCCCACGCAGAAAAGGGCCTGCAGAGCTGCGTAGAACACATCAGGGCAGAGCCAAAGCAAACTGCTTCCTTCGTCTGCCTTCCCCCACCTATGCCCCCAAACCAGGACTTCCTGTCTCAACTGGTGGCCCCAACATCTAACCAGTGGCCCTCATCTCAAGGCCATCCTTGTTTCCTTTGTTTCATACCATAAATCCTGTTGACACTTAATAAAAAGTACATCCCAAACCCATCTGCTTCTCAGCAACTCCGTGGCCACCCATCCAGGCCAAGCAGCCATCATTTCTGAATCACTGCAGCCATGTCCTCACTGTCTTCCTCTTCCTATTTCTGTCCCCATCAAGCCAGTCCCCACAGCAGATGGAGGGATCATTTATGAAAAAATCAGATCAGACCCTTGCCCTGCTTACAATCCACCATTGACTAATCACTGCATTTAGAATAAGATCCAAATCCTTGTCATGGCCTTGTGGTCCTGCGGTCAGGTCCCTGCAGACCTTGTGAACCTCATCTCATACCCCTGCTTCTCTTTCAGCCCTCCCTAGTCATATGGGCTTCCTGTCTGCTCCCTGCTCACAGCCTTAGAAGCTGCTGCCTCCTTGCCCAGCAGTCCTGCCTGCAGACCTTGTCTTCACTCGCTCTTTCTCATCATTCATGTCTTTGCTCATATGCCACTTCCTGGGAGTATTCCTGACTGATGGTTAAGCTTATGTATCAACTTGGCTGGGCCATGATTCTCAATGGTGAGATCTGATGTGAGCAGCCAATCAGTTGAAAGGGGAGTTTCCTTGAGGGTGTGGCCTGCCTCCAGTATATAAACGGATGTTCTGCCAAAGCTGTTTCTTGACCTTGCACTCTTCTTGGGGCCTGATGTCCAGTTCTTGGGACATAAGCCTGCAGAAATCTCTGGCCTGCTGCCTGACCTTCAGCTTTTGGATTCACCAATCCCTGTAACTCTGTGAGGCAGCAGAGGCCTCTAGCCTGCCACAGTGACCTGCAGATGTTGGGTCTGTCAACCCCTGCAACCACATGAGCCAGTAGAGGTCTTCAGTCTGTCACTTGACCCGTGGATTTGGGACTTACCAGCTCCCACAATGGCATGAGCCATTTCCTTGAAGCAAATTTCTCTCTGTATATATTCATATATATTTCATTGACTTTGCTTCTCTAGAGAACCCAAACTAAGGCAATGACCATCCCAGTCTAGGTGGCCAGGCTGCCCTACCAGTCACCACCACATCACCCTGATCATTTCCTGCACGGCTTTTCCTCTATTGTTTATTTCTTCACTTGGTCTTTGCTTACCTCCCTGCACCAGAATGTTCCCTGCACTGGAATGTGCCCTCTGAGACAATGAAAAAGAAAAAAGAAAAAAGCAGTTGCTGTCCATCAAGCTAACTCTTACTCATGGTGCCCCATGGATGTCAGAGTACAATTGTGCTCCATAGGGATTCCAATAGCTGGTTTTTTTAGAAGAGTGCTAGGCCTTTCTCCTGAGGTACTTCTGGCTGAACTTGAACCTCTAGCCTTCGGTTAGTAGACACGTGCTTAACTGTTTGCACCCACCCAGAGAATCCACATGTGCCATCTTACACCCATATTGTGAAATACTACATGGTGATTTCAAAGAATGTAGAGGTCTATATGTGCTGGCATGGAAGTGTGTGAATGCTTTCTTATTTACACGTTTATTCAACGACTATTTATTGAGTACTTACTATGTGCTAGCCACTGTTCTACATACTTGGGATACAGCCAGAAACAAAGCTGACAAAAATATCTGCCAAGGCAAGGGAGACAAATGAACAAGCAAGTCAAATAAATCATATCCTGGGTGGTGAGGGCGTCATGGAGAGCAGTAAGGCAGGGAGGGTAGGTGGGGAGTAATGGAGGAGGCAGCGGTTGCCTCCTGTCCCCAGTTGTGTATGGCTGAGGATCCAGGAAAAAGAGTTGACTGGGGTTCCGGGCTTCCTGAGGTGACCAGTGAAAATGGGGGTCAAGAGTATGATGAGATTAGTCCTGGTGGTCCCAAGGTAGATAATGGTGGGACAGTGAGAGTATGGAGGAGGGGAGGAAGGGGAGACAAGGAAAGGGCCTTGCTGGGAGTTTGAAGAGCCCTGACGTCCCTCCTCCTACCTGCTGATGGGTGAAGAAAGCCTAGGCAGCTTGTAATGTCCAGTCTCTTCTGTGGCTACCCCAAGTCCACCCTGAGGCTGACTCATGGGGGTTATTCAAAGGGCTCCCCTTCCTGTGGGTTCAACCAAATGGGAGGGAGGCCCTAGTAGGAGATGAGGGTACGGAAGCAGAGTGAAGGCAGGGTCTTTACTCCTCCCCCACCTTGCCCTCCCTGCCAAGTCACCAAGGATTCACTAAGTCCTTCTACCGAAAGCCACAGCTGCTGGCATAGGACTTGCTCAATGTAGCCGCCTTTGGCTAGCTACTACCTCCCTTTGTCCCTCCAGGCCTGGGTGGTGAGGGTGCCCAGCGCCCACTGTTCCCACCCCTAGGCACACTGCACTAGTCCTTATTGCATTTCCCCGCCCACTGTGCCATGTCTGTAATTTTCTCTTCACTAAACCCTCCTGTATTATCCAGACTGAGTGTGCCATCTGCTTCATCAGGAGCCTGACAGACACACAGGGTGTGATCTCATTAGTTGTGAGAAGTACAATTATCCATGTATGTGCAGGCACAGAAGATTGTTTGGAAGCAAACATCAAACTGTCAGTAGTCGTTCCCCTAGGAGGTAAGATGAGGAATGGAGGGAACGCTGTATTTATAGCTTTCTGTGCTCCTTTGCTTGTTTTTTTCATAATAAATGCATATTATTTTTATAATTTAGGGAAAAAAGATGGAAACTACAGGACCGGAAATGAAATACCACCAGCCTGATTGGAGCCATGGCTCAGTAACCTACACTGAGCCATCTCTGGCTCTGAGTGAACTTGAACCGCCAGCCTTTTGGTTAGTAGACATGTGCTTAACCGTTTGCACATGTGGCCATTAATTTAAAGCCATTGAAAGTCCCAAGGTCGGCAGAGCATGGCAGGCTGCTGAACAATGACACAGGTACATGCAGGGTTCAAGTGTGCCATAAGCTAGAGACTATCTCCAAGGCTTCTTCTTATATACAGGAAGCAGACCACAGCCCAAAGGCAGCTACTCAGCTGCTTGTGGTGGATCCCACCATGGAGTTGATTCCCAGTCTCATCATGGGGAATAACTACCACCAGCTGCCCAGCCACTCAACCAGGCCCAGCCAAGATGACACACAAACATAACTACCACACACCTGAAAAAAGGGCATGGGGGTGGTATCTTCTGACCTCCTCTAACTTCACAAAAGGAATATAGAATCCCCATCAGCAGCCCAAGGCTTATTCTTATGAGGCCAGACATGCCACCACCCTCCAGCCTTTTGCCAACACTGACACCAGCCATCCCTCTCATCCTATCCCATCCCTCACTGCTTCTCTACTGGCTTTGATAATTATTATAATGGCCACACAGAAATCACAGATAATACTCACAATTATGAGGTTTATTAGGGAAGTAACAAGTTACAATTCAGTTTTGGGAATGTTCTCAGGATACAGTTCTTCAGTCAGGACAGCTTCGTCTCAGCCATGGCCTTAGCCATGCCTCTCTGGCCCTTGGCCTTTTGGCCTGGCCTCTGCCCTGCTGGAGCAAGTGTTATAAAACTCTTATAGCTCTACCGATAGGTACACCTAGGTGCACCCCACTCTGCCAGCAAGCCTCCTGCCCAAAGGCACTCACTCAGCTTTCTTGCTCCACGGGCCGGAAAGCCCCCTGCTCTGTCTCGTGTCTCTTGGTTCCTCAGCTGGTCATCTGCCAGTCGTCTCTGTCGGTCATTTCTGCCAGTCATCTCCACCGTCTTTCTACCAAGGATGTCCAGCTCAAGGATCTCGGGTCTAAGGAGTGCTGTACGTTACCACTGGCTCTTATCTCTTGATAACAGCGAGGGCCCCCTTCTGCCTCTGGAGGGCTCATTTTAAGCCTAGCCAAATGACAGAACTAACCAATCCCCACATTAGAGATCTATACACCTGATTTGCATGGTCCCACCCAGTAATCTAGTGGAGTCACAAAGACTGGTTAGAAAAGCCATACCAAATAATTCATAGCACCACAATGCCTCAATATCCCCAACTTTAATGGGGACAAGAATGGGGCTACCTTTAAAGTTGTTAGAAGAATTAAGTAGCCTAACACTTAGAACAGTGTCTGGTCTGTATTCCCCTGTTCTTCCTTGCCGACTGGCTTTGTGAAGGCAGCAAGACACCCAA
>NW_006921636.1:10028860-10030526 GCF_000298275.1 Orycteropus afer afer | reverse complement strand
CATAGCCCCATGTTTAGAACAATTCCTGGTTCACAGAAAGAGTCCAATAAATATGTTTGAATAAGTAAATAGAGGAAGGGAAGGAAGGAGAGAGGAAAATTCTAATGAGGGAGAAGGCAGATCCAAACCAGAACCAAACCTACTGCCAGAGTTGATTCCAACTCATATGAACCCTGTAAGGCAGACTAGAACTGCCCCATAGGGTTTCTAAGACTGTAAATCTTTACGGAAGCAGACTGCTTCTCTCTCCCTTGGAGCTGTTGGTGGGTTTGAACTGCTGACCTTTCAGTTAGCAGCTGAATGCATTAACCACTATGCAAATAGGGCTCCTGGGAGGAGGATAGATTCTCACAAATGCTCCAAGTTCAGAGGTCTTTCTGTTCACACACTCAGACTTGGTCCAGAAACAAACTCAGAACCAAGACCCTTTGAAATCTCATCTTGGGATGTCCCTCTGTGGCCTGCTACTTAATTAAGTGACCCCATAATGAAATTTCCCCCCGTTGAGTCTGTATTTAATAATTAATTGGCCTCTTTAGCTCAGTCAGGCTTGAAGCCTCATCAATTATGCACTGTTCCCTTTTGCACTCACCACTGCCAGGAAAACAAGGCCCAATCAGGACAGGCCCAGAGTGGGTGGAGCTAGAAAGGCTCCCTTGAGGGAGTGAAGGTCCTACAAAATTGTGGTCTTCCGGGGCTGTATGAGGGGAGGGCAGAATCTTGGGCCTGAAGCCTCTGCAATCTGGGGGACCCCTTAAAGAAAAGGAAGCCAAAATTCTCATTCAAAATGACTACAAACTTGTTGTTAGGACCTGTTACATCAGCTCCAACTAATAGGGCACCTATGCACAGCAGAATGAAACACTGCGCCAGCCTCACAATCCTTACTACACCTGAGCCCATCATTGCAGCCACTGTGTCAGTCCATCTCATTGAGGGCCTTCCCCTCTTTCGCTGACCCTCTACTTTATCAAGCATGGCATCCTTCTCCAGGGAGTGGTCCCTTCTGACAACATGACCAAAGTAGGTGCGACAAAGTCTGGCTGTTCTCGCTTTCAAGAAGGATTCTGGCTGCACTTCTTCCAGGACAGACTTGTTCATTCTGCCAGTCCATGATATTCTCGGTACTCCTCGTCAACACCACAACTCAAAAACATCAACTCTTCTTCAGTCTTCCTCATTCATTGTCAAGCTTTCACATGCATATGAGGCAATTGAAAATACCACGGCTTGGGTTAAAAAAATAAAAATTTCAGAATTCAGTGCTATAGAGTCTATTCGACTCATAGTGACCCCTCCTTGAGTTTCCAAGGTGGTATCTCTCTACCCGATCTTCCTTTGAGGAGTTGCTGGTGGGTTTGAACAACCAGCCTTCTGGTTAGCAGTCAGATGCCTTAGGCATTACGCCACCAGAGCTCTTGGCTTAGGCACACCTTACTTAGTCTTCAAAGAGATATCTTTGTTCTTCAGCATTTTAAAGAGGTCTTTTGCAGCAGATCTGCCCAGTGTAATACATCATCTGACGTCTTGACTGCTGCTTCCATTGGTGTTGATTGTGGAACCAAGTAATATGAAATCTTTGACAACTTCAATCTTTTCTCCATTTATCACGATGCTGCTTATTGATCCAGTTTTTGAGGATTTTCATTTTCTTTATGTTGAGGTG
>NW_006921636.1:10026557-10028404 GCF_000298275.1 Orycteropus afer afer | reverse complement strand
GGTGGCATAGTGCCTAAGGCATTTGACTGCTAACCAGAAGGCTGGAGGTTCAAACCCACCAGCCACTCCTGGGAAGGAAGATGGGGCAATCTGCTTCCGTAGTGATACAATTTGGATCTAACTCGATGGCAGTGAGTTTAATCTTTTTTGGTTTTATGTATATATAGGTTATAAATATATTGGTTTTATATATATTTTTGAGTTTATATGTGTGTGTGTGTGTGTGTGTAGTTTTTATATATAAACTAAAAAAACCAAACTCACTGTGGTCAAGTTGGGCCCGACTCATAGTGACCCCTCCTTGGGTTTCAGAGGCAGTATCTCTATGGAAGTAGATTGCTCAACCTTCCTTCTGAGGAATGGCTGGTGGGTTTGAACCACCAGCCTTCTGGTTAGCAGTCAAGTGCCTTAGGCACCACGCCACCAGATCTCCCATTGATATGTATATATGTAATTGGTTGCCAGAGTCGGTTCTGACTCATGCTGGCCTGAGAAGCAGATCATCAGGTCTTTCTTCTGAGGAGTCTCTGGGTGAGCTGGAACCTCCAACCCTCTGGTTAGCAGCCTGGTACCTCTGCACCTCCCAGGGTGTCTGGAGTAGCATAAACACGATGTAGCCCAGGCCACACCCAACAGCTGAAAGTCTCTTGGGGAGTGCACTGGACTGGGAGTCCCTGGCCAAGCCACCACTTGGGCCCTACCTGGCTTCTCAGAGAGAGTTCAATGGGCTGAGGGGCTTCTTGGGGCTGTAAGATCCCAGAAGGAGGAAACTCTGTGGTGTGACCAAGAGGTTGGGGGCTCCCTTCCCCACACCGGCCGCCTCTTTTCTCTCCTAGTCCTCTTTCCACCCCAACCCCACCTCCAGGCTGGGACGCCCCAGGGAGGCTGCCGGGGTAATGACCCCTAGACAGCTGCGCTCCCCGCTAAGCTGTCGCCGTCTCCCCCGCCCTCCGCCTTCCGCCTCGGGAGACAGGTTCGCACCTGCTCAGGGCCATTTCTCATCAATTAGGCCTTGGCAGCGCCTGAATGGGGCCCAGCGAGGGCGCGTCCCCACAGCCCCTCCCCGCGCCTCCCCCGGCGGCCCCACGCTCACAGATGGCAGCCCGGGCACAGCTGCCCGCAGGGCTCGCGGGGGCCACAATCGGCCCAGTGTTCTCAGCCCCCAGGTTGGGCAGGGGGTCGGGCACACCTGCGCACCGCAGATGGTGCAGCCCACGGCAGCAGGCACTTGGAGGCTCCTCCAGGGACCTAGAGACAGACCTAGAGCCGAGGGGCTTGGGATCTGCTGGGAAGAGGCTGCGGAGACAATAGCTTAGGGGGAGGGAGGGAGGACCAAGCCACACCCTTGGCCCTGACCTCACCTTGCTGTGGGCACTTGGGCAAACAGCCTCCCTTTCTGGTCCCGGTGCCCTTGGCTGCAAAATGGGGGCGTCCCTTTTGGAGAGTTGCTCTTTAAGCTAACTAAATACTCAACAGTAGGGGCTTGAGTAGACAGGGTGTGCTATACAGCTCTGCAGGGCATGGACACACTGCCCTCAAAAACTGCATTAGAGAAGAAAAACAAATGACAAAACCGCAGATTCAGGATACTATTCCATTGGGGATCGGAGGCTCAACTCAGCCCTTCACTTTGCAGCTCTGTGAGCTTGGCCAGGTCACTGCTCTGGGGCCACCAAGACACTCACCTGGGCACAGGTCAGGTTACTCACCTGGGCACAGGTCAGGTCACTCACCTGGGCACAGGTCAGGTCACTCACCTGGGCACAGGTCAGGTTTCTCGCCTGGGCACAGGTCAGGTTACTCACCTGGGCACAGGTCAGGTTTCTTGCCTGTGGCACAGGTCAGGT
>NW_006921636.1:10020584-10025387 GCF_000298275.1 Orycteropus afer afer | reverse complement strand
CCTGTGGCACGGGGTATGTCTAACTCTTCTGGTGCTGCTGTAACAGAAATACCACAAGGGGGGAGCTTTAATGAACAGAATTTATTTTCTCACAGTTTAGGAGGCTGGAAGTCCAAATTCAGGGTGCTCGCTGTCCAGGAAGGGTCTCTCTCTCTGTCAGCTCAGGAGGAATGTCCTCTCCTCAGCTCCTTTTTCCTGTGTCCTTGGAGACCTCTGTGAGGTGTGGCATCTGTCTTCCCTCACTTCTGCTTGCTTCTCTTTGCCTAATCAGCTTGGTTTCTATCTCAAAAGTGACTGGCTTTAGACCCACACTACACTGACAAGGCCTCACTAATATAATAAAGAAAACCCTGGTCCCAAATGGGATCACATCTACAAGCATAGGACTTAGGAATTGCAGCAACGTATATTTTTGGGAGACACAGTTCAACCTACTATAGATCATATAGGGTTGTTGCAAGAACTGGAGTTCCCGAGTAGCAGAAAAATGATTAATGGCTTAGCTACTGACCAAAAGGCTGGCAGTTCAATCCACTCAGCGGTCACTTGGAAGAAAAGGCCTGGTGACCTACTTCTGAAAGATCACAGCCAATGGAAGCCCTGGGGAGGCATGCCGGGTGGTCATTTACATCAGGTAGATTGGCTGCTTAGAGCAGTCAATCCTGGGAGAACAGAAGGGCAGTGTTTGCACAGGAAGACTACTGGGGGAGGGGCGGGAGTGCATGGGAGGGAAGGACACAGGGAAGAGGTCACTACGGGGAGGAAGTGGGAAGAGAGCTGTTACACTGTGGGGAACTGCAGTCAATGTCTTAAAACAAAATGTGTATGAACTGCTGTATGGAAAATGCATTTGCTCTGTAAGCTTTCAACCAAATCACAATACAAATTTTGAAAAAAGAGAAAGAAAACGCTGTGAAGTGCATTGTTGTTGTTGTTTGTAGGTGCCATTGGGTTGGCTCCAACTCAGAGTGAGCCTGTGTCCAACAGAGTGAAACACGGCCCTGTCCTGTGCCGGCCTCAGTACCATGGAGTGCTGTCCTGTGAAACACATGGTCTCGTGCTGTGAGTCCTAAACAAGGGACGCGCAACTGTTTTGGTTTGTTTGCAAGAACTAAATGAGATAATGCTTGGAAAGTGCCTAGTGTAGACTCAGGTACACAGTAAGTGCTTAATAAAATGTTTTTAAAATTATTTTTATTATAAAAGTAACACATACTTATTAAGAGTTCACACATTATCAAATTATATAAGATTGAATGCCAAACCACCCTAAGCTGATAACCATTAGTACAGTTTTGTGTTATGTCCTATGATTATTCTCATATATATATGAATATATTTAAATGAATATATATATGAATATGTGTGTGTATATATATACATATATATATATACATATACATATATATATATCTATATATATGAATATATTTAGAACACATATTCCGAAATCAAATGAGAGACAGTTTAATTTAGTGGTTGAAATCCTGGATTCTGGGGCCAGACTGCCTGCATTTAAAACTTGATTCCTCTCTGTTTGACCCTTCAGAAAATTACTTAACTTCTCTAGGCCTCAGCTTCTTCATCTTTAACCTCAAAGGAAGGTTAGCTGAGCTAAAGGATGTAAGCATTTAGAACGATTTGAACCAACTCAGATAGAAATATTAGCTTTCCTGTGTAGGTACTATTTTCTAACCTTTTTTCTTAATGTTTCTTAGAACGTTTTCTGCGTCAGAACCTCTCAGCTGCTAACCAAAAGCTCCACGAGAGAAAGATGAGGCAGTCTGCTTCTGTGAAGATTTCTTGTTGCTGTTAGAGGTCATCGGGTTAGTTCAGACTCATAGCAACCCCGTGGACAGCAGAATGGAACACTGCCGGGTCCTGCATCGTCCTCACAATCTTGACCATGTTTGAGCCCATGTCGCAGCCACTGCATAAATCCGTCTCGTTGAAGGCCTTCCCCTTTTCACTGACCCTCCACTTAACCAAACGCGAAATCCTTCTCCAGAGACTGGTCCCTTCTGACAACATGACCAAAGTACAAGAGATGAAGTCTACATTCTTGCTTCTAAGGAACATTTCAGCTACACTTCTTCCAAGACAGTTTTATTCATTCTTCTGACAGTCCATGCTATTTTCAATATTCTTTGCCAACACCACAATTCAAATGCATCAATTCTTCAGTCTTCCTTATTCATTGTCCAGCTTTCACATACATATGAGGCTATTGAAAATACCATGGCTTGGGTCGGGTGCAGCTTAGTCTTCAAAGTGACACCTTTGCTCTTTAACACTTTAAAGGGGTCTTGTGCAGCAGATTTGTGCAATACTTCATTTGATTTCTCACTGCTGCTTCCACGGGCATTGTCTTGCTTCTCTGGTGCTGCTATAAGTGATGCACCACAAGTGGATGGCTTTAACAAACGGATTTATTTTCTTACAGTTTAGGAGGCGAGAGGTCTGAGTTCAAAGCACTGTGGCTCTTGGGGCTGGGTGAAGGTCCCTCGTCCCTCGACCTTGGGCTTCAGCTCTGCCTCCTGTTCCAGGCTCACTAGAGCTGGGGGCTTTTACTGACGAATGCATCTGCTGGCTGCTGAGGCTGCTGAACCCAAGATCAACAGGTAAAAGGGCACAGTCCCAAGAGTAGCAGACAACATAGCAGGCCACTGGTTCGAGTCCAGAACAATCCCAAGATCTGCAGGCAACATGGCAGTATCCAGATGTGGCAAAAGCTTGAGAGCTTCCCCAAACTTCTCATACACTGGAGGCAGGTCATACCCCGAAAGCAACTACTTAGCTGCTCACAGCAGATTCCGACATGGAGTTGATTACCAGTCTCATGACAGGGAATAACTACATCCAGGCACCCGGCCACTCAAAACCACAGTGCAGCCAAGTTGACACACAATCTTAACTACCTACCACAGCCATTGATTGTGGATCTAAGTAAAATGAAATCCTTGACAACTTCAAACTTTTCTCCATTTATCATGATGCTGCTTGTTAGTCCAGTTGTGAGGATTTTTGTTTTCTTTATGTTGAGGTATAATCCATAAAAAGGTTGTAGTCTTTGATCTTCATCAGGAAGTGCTTCAAATCCTCTTCACTTTCAAGCAAGCAACATTGTGTCATCTGCATATCTCAGGTTGTTAACGAGTCTTCCTCCAATCCTGATGCCTCGTTCTTCTTCATATAGTCCAGCTTCTCGAATTATTTGCTCAGTATACAGATTGAATAAGTACAGCGAAAGGATATAACCTGAGGCACAACTCTCCTGATTTTAAACTATGCAGCATTCCCTTGTTCTGTTTAAATGACTGCCTCTTGGTCTATGTACAGGTTCCTCATGAGCATAATTGAGTGTCTGAAATTCCCATTCTTTGCAATGTTGTCCATAATTTGTTATCCTCCACACAGTCAAATGCCTTTGCATAGTCAATAAAACACACACAACTATCTTTCTGGTATTCTCTGCTTTCAGCCAAGATCCACCTGTAAAGATTTACAGCCTTGGAAACCCTATGGGGCAGTTCAACTCTGTCCTGTTGTTAGGTAGGTGCTGTCGAGTAGTCTCTGACTCATAGTGAACCTGTGCACAGCAGAATGAAACACTGCCCGGTCCTGTGGCAACCCCACGATCTTTGCTATACCTGAGCCCATCGTTGTAGCCACTGTGTCAATCCAACTCATTGAGGGCCTTCCCCTTTTTCATTGGCCTTCCACTTTACCAAGCATGATATCCTTCTCTAGGGAATGGTCCCTTCTGACAATATGACCAAAGTGTGTGAGGCAAAGTCTGGCCATTCTTGCTTCCAAGGAGCATTCCAGCTGCACCTCTTCCAGGTCAGATTCATTACTCCTCTTAGCAGTCCATGGTACTTTCAGCATTCTTCACCAACACCACCACTCTTCTTTCATCAACTCTTCTTCGGTCTTCTTTTTCATTGTTCAGCTCTCAGATGCATATGAGGTGATTGAAAATACCATGGCCTGAGTCAAGTACACCTTAGTCTTCAAGGAAATATCTTTGCTTTTCAGCACTTGAAAGAGGTCTTTAGCAGAAGATTTGCCCAATGCTATACAACATCTGATATCTTGACTGCTGCTTCCATTGGTGTTGATTGTAGAACCAAGTGGTATGAAGTCATTGACAACTTCAATCTTTTCTCATTTATCATGATTCTGCTTATTGGTCCAATTGTGAGGATTTTTGTTTTCTTTATATTGTGGTGTAATCCATCATGGAGAATGCAGTCTTCAATCTTCATCAGTAAGTGTTTCTAGTCATCCTCACTGTCAGTGAGCAAAGTTGTGCTGTCTGCATAATGTAGGTTGTTAATGCGTCTTCCTCCAATCCTGATGCCACGTTCTTCTTCATATAGTCCAGCTTCTCTGATTATTTGTTCAGCATACAGATTGAATAAGTGTGGTGAAAGGATACAACCCTGACATACTCCTTCTTGATTTTAAACCACACAGTGTCCCCTTGTTTTATTTGAATGACAGCCTCCTGGGCTATGTACAAGTTACTCATGAGCACAATCAAATGTTCTGGAATTCCCCTTCTTCTCAATGTTATTCATATTTTGTTATGATCCACACAATCAAATGCTTTTGCATAGTTAAGAAAACACAAGTAAACATCTTTCTCGTATTCTTTGCTTCCAGCCAAGATCCATCTGACATCAGTGATGATATCTCTCGTTCCACGTCCTCTTCTGAATCCAGCTTACACTTCTGAAAGTTCTCTGTCAATATACTGCTGTAACCATTTTTTAATTAGCTTCAGTAATATTTTACTTG
>NW_006921636.1:10017968-10018849 GCF_000298275.1 Orycteropus afer afer | reverse complement strand
GGTCTGCGTGTGTGAATATTACAGAAAGCCCTATAAGCAGTCTGCTCTATAACACATAGGAGGGTTGCCATGAGTAAGAACTGACTCACTGGCAACAGGCTTAAGATGGACACTCATGTACTTGGGCAGTCAGTTTTCTTCTAAGGAGCCTTGAGGTGGTTCTCTAATACTGCTGTGGGTACCCCTGACCACACATCATCATGTCCTGGTGAGAGAGTTCCTGGAGTGTTGGTTCCTTGGGCAGGCATTATGTTTAAGACCCCAAGTGATTTTGCTTTAGCAGGGCCAGATATAGGGTGAGGCCAGCAAGGCACTTACCTAGGCACAGCATTTAAGTGGATGACAGAAATAATCTGGCACCAATCACATAATCAACATCAATCACAGTCTAATGCAATACATATATATTTTACTTTTATTGTGATGAAAACAAACACAACAAAGGACGCTGATTACATTTTTCAGGTTGTGCCACCATTATTGCTATTCTTTTCCAAAATATTCCACCAATTAGCATAAACTCGATGCCATGCAAACAAAAGGTTCCCTCTTCCCCCTCCCTCCGACCCCTGATAACCACTAATAATCTTTGGTGTGTGGTGTGTGTATATATATATCTGTGTGTGTGTGTGTGTGTGTGTATGTGTGTATCTTTTTTTTAACCTATCTAGAAATTTTCCCTTCTCTTCCCTTACATCCCTGATAACAAAGAAAGTTTCCTTCTAAGTATAAACCTTTCCTTGACTTTTTACAATAACAGAGTAATAAAATTTTTGTCCTTCTGTGATTGACTTATTTCACTCAGCACAATGTCCTCCAAGTTCATCCACATTATGTGGTGTTTTGCAGATTCTACATTATTCTTTACAGCTAATGCACTA
>NW_006921636.1:10016659-10017708 GCF_000298275.1 Orycteropus afer afer | reverse complement strand
AACTGGCAGTGCTTTTGGATTTTTTTAGTTAGGCGCATTAAAGCTCACAACTTCATTTTGCGTTTAAGTATTTTATTTCTACCCCAAACAGAAATTGCACTAATTTTATTTTTCTGGCTTTCACGGGGGCAAAGTCATCAATAATATTTTCAAAATCAACTTCTGGAAAGAAATGAACCTTGAAAATATACACAAAAGCATATACATTAGGGGGCACATTCTTCCTTGGCCCTGGGCTGTCACACAGCCCCCACGGGCCACTGACTGCTGTCATTGTGCCCTTCTCACGGGTTGTAAGGATTGACACCGACAGCGGGCTCAATTTTTCAAGCATCATTTTGGATTAAGCTGCTTTCAGCAGAGGGTCATTATCTCTGCTTTTGGGCCCTTAGCTGAGAGGAGCCAGGAGCCTACCTGGGCTGGCTTTCTGCCCCCACTCACTGTGAGAAATACCTAGTGGGCTCTGCCGAAGCCTGCAGGTCAGGTTACCGCAGGCTCTGCGCTGCCCTGTCTCAGATCTGCAAAGTCCCCTTGCTTCAGTCTCCGGAACACCTTTTAACTCCTGGGGCAGACAAACCCTAAGAACCCCAGAGCTGCCTTGGGGGCAGTGAGAGCAGCTCCTGAATGGACTGGATCCGGGACCCCGGCCGGAATAATTCCATTATTATTCCCTTACCTGTGGCCAGCAAGGGCTGCCCATTTGTTCCTTTATCTGTACCCCCCATTCGTCACCCTCAGCCACTGCTGAGTAGTCCCAGTCAAAAACCCTGGTCCAAGGTGATTTAGTCATGGTCTCTGGAGCTCCGTGGGGCAGGCAGGTGGTAAACAAAGGCTTTCCAAAATCCTTTCATGTCCATTATTATCTTGCCACAGGTCCCAGGAGACTGGGGAGGACTTAAAGCAGATAGAATTGGATGTCAACGAGTATCTTGATTTTAATGTGAACGCTAGTAACAATTATACTAGTAATAACCCAAATCCAAACCAAACTCAATGCCATGGAGTCAGTCCAAACATATAGTGACCCCTCCTTGGGCTTCTGAGATGGT
>NW_006921636.1:10008437-10016314 GCF_000298275.1 Orycteropus afer afer | reverse complement strand
CCCTCAAGGGTTTAGGTCCATTTTACAGGTGGGAAAGCTGAGGCATAAAGGACCCCAGTCCCTTGCCTGCATTCCTGATGATGACAAGTGGCAAAGTAGAGATACGAACCCAAAGGTCTGGCTTCACTGTGACCTTCAATTCCTTGCCATTCTCCCTCAGTCTTCCACATCTCAGAAAACAGTGCTGCCACAAATAATAATAATAATTCAGGAGCCATTTTTATTCCCCTCCCAACTCTTTCCATAACTGACTCTCATCACTCAGATAGCAGAGATGCCTGATATTTGGGTTTGCCCAGAACAGTCACTGGGACAAGGCAAGAAGTTTGTTTAGGAGATGGGTGATGACGGTCCATGGGGAGGAGGCAACAAGACAGAGAAGAAAGCAGCTGGCACAAGGTGCCTCATCAAGGCAGCCACACCATGGTGGCGACAGCCTCATGCTTCAGACAAGCTCTGGGGAAGAGCACAGAGCACAGGCTGCAGAATGATTCTCCCCAAGGGGTGAGGGAGCTGGGGTACTTAGGCACCAACTCCTGAGAGGCCGTGCTTGTGATCTGCTGGGGGACAGAGTGTTAAATTGTGGGTGCTTTTGCCCTGCTGGCCTCAAAACTTTCCACAGTGTCAGGAAGAAGAATGCAATTATGAAACAATTTGTGTCCCCTCAAAATATGTGTTGAATTCCTGTCCTTTGTACCATGGATGCCATTCTGTTTGGAAATAGGGCTTTTCTTCTGTTAGATTAGTGTGGTCATACCAGGGAGGGTGGATGCCAAACCTAATCACTCCTAAGCTGTAAAAAGACCAGAACAGACACAGCCTCACCTCTAACTCCCCCCCCCACACACACACGCACACACAGGGAAGACAGTCGCAATGTGAGGATCACCTACAAGTCAAGGAATGGCCAGGAACCCCAAGGAAGCCAGGCAGGGGCAGAGCACGCACTAAGTACAGTAAGCATGGGCTTTCTTGTGCTTACTTACTAATCTGTAGTGAGCAAGTTCATAGGTTTTCACCACATCAGTGGCATCACTAGGGTTGGTGCCACCCAGTGGAATAACTCATGGTGTTATCCTCCCTTTCCCGTGGACCTTCTCCCACACCAGACCCTACAGAATCCTTTCTCATGTTTCTGATCAATTTTAATCATAGATTAATGTGTGATAAACATAGTTGTAAATTGCTTAACTATAATATATCTTAGGATCTATGTGAATACTAACAATAAAAATGTT
Organism: Orycteropus afer afer; assembly: GCF_000298275.1. Lineage (NCBI taxonomy): Eukaryota > Metazoa > Chordata > Mammalia > Tubulidentata > Orycteropodidae > Orycteropus > Orycteropus afer. The sequence goes on along the minus strand of NW_006921636.1, from coordinate 10,015,076 downwards.
CTGTAAAATCTTTCTACATTGAATGCCATTGCTAGTTACATTATTAGTAACAGAGTGGAAGTCCGTTTTGAATTCTCTTGGTCTTTCCCTTTAATTACTATTTCATTCTCAAAAAAGTTATTGATTTGGGTTCACAAATACTACTTACCATAATACTGGAGCTGAAACACCAGAAAAACATCAGCAGCCACAAAAACAAAACAAAACAAAACAAAACACGTGTACAGAAGAAACCACACGGTTTGAAGCATCATTGTAATTGGGTAATGATGACAGCTTTGACCAGAGCTGCTCAGAAGATTCAAAAAGTATATTAGCATAGGGTTTTTGTCTTGTAGGTAGGCTGGGCTTATGAAAAATGTTTTTGTTGTATAACTAACTACAGGGTTATTTTTATTAAAATAAAATAGATTTCTGCTGAAACACGCACAACAATTTTATAGATGGTCATTTAAGTGTCACTCCCTCTGATAGTTCACCTGGTACAATACACACACACACACACCCCTAGTGATGCCATTTCACAACTTCAAAGATTCTGCTTTTAGGTGTGGCTGGCACCTGTCTCTCTCTCAACCCCACAGCCCTTTGTATAGAATCGAAGCCTCTTATCAAACTGACAGTCCCTGACCGGTGCAGAGGATCCTAGAAGGAAGATCAGCACAGGTTTACACACACATGAACCACCTGGGGATGGATCTCTTTAATGTGTAGATTCTGATCCTGTCTATCTGGGGTGGGAATGCATATACTCAGCAGGGAGTCGAATCCAAATGAAAGTGCCTCCTGGAGCCCCTCCCACAATGGTGACCACAGCTGCATCCTGGGTAGAAACTGGGGAACAGTGCATAGCACACGCTGCAGAGCAGTGCAGGTCTGGGCAGCGAGTGGTCCGTGGTGAGAGGCTGTTGCCAGAGGCTCTGGCATCCATGGTGGCTGCTTCCCGTAGCTTACTACTCTTCAGGAGAGCCGGATGAAGGCCATCATTGATAAAACACCTACTGTTTGCCTAGCATCACACTGAGTGATTTCTTTGTATAACGTCGCTGCAGACTTGCTAACAAAATCCCCATATTTAGATGAAGCAGACCAAGGACTTTGCCTAAAGCCACAGCCCCGGTTAAGCCTGGTGGATTCGGTATTACAACCAGGTCTGTCTGATTTGCCAGACCCAGTTGTTTCCCCTCCTGTTGTTTCTCAGCTTCTCTGAGATCGTGATCCCCACTGCTCCGGTGCACTGGGGTAATACTCACCAAGGCTATTGTGAGTGCCGAAGTGAATCCAATGCTAATCCTCATCAATAGATTAAACTGAGAAATGCTTAAACCAGAGATCTGCCTGCAATAAAAGCAATTGGCCGATTGCTTTGTAATTTGACTGCTCACATGAGCCCAAGAACCTGCCTTACAGCTTTACAAATCTGTGATAATTTCCTTCAACTTTTCCAGTTTATTGCTGCCGTTAAAATCCTGTTGTGTTCTTAAAGCAGAAAAAAAAATGATTAAAACAGATGTGGCTCTTAAAGTTACAATATGAATTTTACAACCCCAGGTTTTATGATACGGAGGGAAACGTCAGCCACCAGGGTCAGAGGCAAGAAAAATGGCTTAGGGGAGGGGGAAGAAGTAGGGGGTGAGGGGCTCAGAATGACAAAGAGAGCCAACAAAGCTAATTTCCTGAAGTTTACTTTCCTCTCCAAACTCTCCACGCAGGGGGGCTGACTGCAGCCCTTTCCGTACCCTAAGGCTGAGTTCCCACAGCTACTGAGATGTGACTAGACCCCTTTCCCTCTCTCCAGTCTCGCTTCTAACCACCCTCCAAACACAAATCATAACCGTCCTGTTAAACGGTCAGCGTGCTTTTTGCTTTGTTGTCTGAAGCAGGACTTTGTAGTAAAAGCAGCATTAGGAACCACTGAAGGGTGGTGGTTCAAACCACTCAGAGGTGCCTGGGACGATGGGCACTTCCATCTGCTTCCGGAAGGCCACGGCCTTGAATACACTCTGCAGCAGCTCTGCCCTGCACACCTGCGAGGGCTGTGAGTTGAGATAACCTGACAATGACTGGTTCAGTTTTCCTTTTTCAAATTTTGGTTCCTATGCCTAGATCTTCGACTAAGTTACCCTGTGACCTGGGCAAATCACTGAACTTCTCTGTGCTTTAGCTTCTTTATGCATCAACCAGGAGGCTGGCCAGATCTCCAAATTCCCTCCTAGCCCTGTAATTCCATGACCACATCTGTAGGGGCACAGTGCCTGGCACAAAAGAAGCTCTTGAAAGGTGTTGTATGAAAAAAAATCAATGAATTTCTAAATCTGTCTTTATTTTTCTTTATGGAAAAGTGAGGGAGTTATTAACCTCCACTACTAATCATACAAAAGTTGGACAGTGAAAAAGGAGGACCAAAGAATTGATATGTTAGGATTGTGGGGTTGGGAAAAGATATTGAGTATACCAGGAAATGCCAAAAGAACAGACAAATCAGCCTGAGAAGAAATATACCAAAATGCTGGCAGAAGTGAGGCTGGCAAGTGTGTGGCTCAGTTACTTTGGACGTGTCATCAGGAAAGACCAATCGCTGGAAAGGGATAGATATCATGCTCGGTGAAGTAGAGCTCCAGCCCAAATGAGGGAAGCCATCAACGAGATGGCTAAACACAACAGCCACACCAGTGCATCCAAAGGTGCCAGCGATCATGTAGATGACACATGAAGATAGCACTTCACTCTGTTACACATAAAAACCAAACCCAACCCCCTGCCATGGAGTGGATTCTGACTCATGGCACCCCCAATGGGTTTCCAAGGCTGTAAATCTCTATGGAAGTAGAATGCCTCATCTTCCTCCTGTGGAAGTAGCTGGTGGGTTTGAACCACCAGCCTTCTAGTTAGTAGCCAAATGCCTTACCCACCACACCACCAGAGCTCCTTCTGTTATACACAAGGTCACCATAAGTCATCAATGCAACAACAACTAACAACAAAAACAATAAGCAAAAAAGAATTAAAACAACCACGGAAGTTAACGGTTTGTACCCTCCAAGGACTCTTAGTGTAAAACAGCATCTTACTACCTAAATTTTCTTGACCATGAGAAAGGTTGAAAATACCTTCATGTATATCGGTTATTCTCTGAATAGCCTCTGTCCCTTTGGATCCTGAAGTATCTGTTTCTTGACAATTTCTAGATGCTCTTTACAGGTTAAGGATATTTTCTCTTCGCCCGTCACTTGTGTTACAGATCCCCCCATGCTGTACAGTTTGTCTTTAGCATTTGTTTAAGGTATCTTTTTCCATTGTTGTTGTTGTTGTTGTTATGTGCCGTCGAGTCGGCCCCGACTCATAGTGATCCCTCCTTGGGTTTCCGAGGCAGTATCACTATGGAAATAGGATTGCCCAACCTTCCTTCCGAGGAGTGGCTGGTGGGTTTGAACCTCCAGCCTTCTGGTTAGCAGTCAAGTGCTTTAGCCACTATGCTACCAGAGCTCCCTCTTTTTTCCATAGAGACTTTTAATCTGTTCTAATTGGTTTTCTGTTCTTCATGATTCCTAGGTTTCATATTTTGCATACAGTGATCTCTCTTACCCTGAGTGTACATAAAATGTTCTCTAAAGTGTTATTCAAATATTACTATTATCTTCCTACATTTAGATGTTTGATCTCAAGGAATTATTTAGAATTATTTTTGGAGATAGCATGAGGTAGAGTCCCACATCCATCTTCTAGATGGACTGATTGAAGTCAGCACCATTTTAAAAGAAACACCCTGTCCTACTGAATGTAGATGCCATTTTTACATATACTGTCCACATATCAGCTGCCCATATATACTCGGATTAATTTCTAGAGTTTCTGTAATATTCTACTGATCTATTTACTTACTCTCATGTTTTTTTCTTTCACTAACTTTCACTAGTAAGAAAAAAATGTGTCCCTCAAGTGGAATAATAGGCTGGTTTAATAAAGAGACTATTTACAAAGGGATGGACAGGGTTTAGGAGCCCTGGTGGTACAGTAGTTAAAGTGCTTGGCTGCTAAGGAAAAAGTCAGTGATTTGAGCCCACTAGCTACTTCTTGCTAAATTCCTTGGTATTTTATACTTTTGAAAGATGTGGCATTCTGCTTCCATGAAGATTTACAACCTTGGAAACCCTACAGGAAATAGTGGGAGTTCCAGTAAGATGGCAGAATAGGCACAGACCCTCTTCAACAAAGAAAAGGGGAACCAATGAACACAGATACAGAAGATAATCCTGGATCTCTGAGCTTTGAAGGAAAGGATATAGAATGGACTAAGCTCCAACTAGCAGAGGAATTTGCATGAAAACACCAAAAAAGGAGACATATGGAGCTGAGGTCCGGCGATGATCCTGATGGCACAGACAGCTTGGATGTTGCAGAGTGGTGGTAGGACCTAAGAATTAACCTAAAAGTCACCCCTGCTAGCCAGGACTGCACGGAAGGCTGCTTTGGTGGCTAGGGAATAAAAGGGGAAGCAGCGAAGAGGAAGGCGGGCTAAGCTGTGGACTTTTGCTTTTTGAATGTTTACAAGTGGTTTGACCATTTTGGATATTTAAAGCAACAGCATTCTCCCAGATTCCAGGTACTTAAGAACAGGCTCCACTTGCTGGGAATCCCAAGGACATTTCAGACCCACATGACTGGAAAGGTATGACATTCCCCTTGTTACTCTTATACCTCACACCCTCTTGGTGAATGGAGGTGCAGCCAGCCCTCACTCCCACCCACCTTCTAGGCCGGCAGGAATTCCATCCCAGTCTGAGTGCTTGGACAGAGCCTGGGTACCCTGCCTCGATTTTTTTTTTCTTTTTTCTTTTTTTCAGTTTGCTTGTTTTTGTCTGTTTCAAAACTACTTTTACTATTATTACTCTTGTCCTTTTTATTATTATTCTGAATTCTTCCCTTCCCAGGTTCTAGTTTTCAGCTTTTCCTCTTTTCCCTGTCCTTGGTTCCATTTTTTTTTTTTTTCTTTCTCATGGTTAACCCCATTCCTTGTTTTTCTTTTTGCATTTTTCCCATTTTTTTTTTCACTATCCTCCTTCTCAGCCTATTTTCTCTTATTGCCCTCTTCCCAGTATTGTGGTGTTTTTTTTTTTGTTTGTTTGTTTGTTTTGTTTTTTTGCCTTTTCTCTTTTTTTGATTACTGTTCTTGTGTGATTTCATGCTGTGTTTTTTATCCATTTGTTTTTACTTTTTTATTGGTTATTCAATTGTTATTTTTGTCTAACTGAGTGGGAGGCAGCAACAGTCACCATATGACACAACTACACCCACACTTCCTGTGAGAGTCACCACTTTCTTCTCTACCAATGGGTTAATGATAAACAACCACCAAGAAGAGCCTGACTCACCCTTAGCTGCTCTTCACAAGCAGTTAACAGAGATGTAAATACAACAACATCACAATGTCTCGGAGACAACAGACCATCACAGTCCACACAAAGAAGCAATATAAAGCAGGAGAAAGAAGGGACCAGGATACAGACCCAACACACATCCCCGAGGAAGATGCAGCATTGCAACTGCCTGACGAGGAGGTACATTTAAAAGAACTGTATTTAGGTATCTTGAAAAGATTGAGAGATAGACCAAGGAAAACACAGACAAAACCCTAGAAGAATTTTGGAAGAAAATACAAGAACAAAATGAGAAAATAAATGAAAAATTAGAAATGATTCCAAATCTACAGATAGAAATCCAGAAGATTAATACTAAATTTTCAGAAATAGATAACACATTGAAAGTGCAAAGGAGTAGAATTGATGAAATGGAAGACAGAATTAATTAGATTGAAGACAAATACCTGAATACTTTGGGAAGGGATCAATCAGAAAAAAGATCAAAACAAAATGAAGAAAGCCTAAGGTTCATGTGAGATACCATTGAAAGGAATAACCTGCTTGTCATTGGAATTCCAGAACAGGAAGAGAAAAATAAAACCACTGAGAAAATTGACCAAGATTTGTTGGAAGAGAACTTTCCTGATATGATGAAACATGAGAATATATCCATCCTGGAAGTCCAAAGAACCCCAAACAGGATAAGACCCCAAAAGAAAATCACCAAGACATATCATCATCAAACTCTTCAAAAGCAAAGACAAAGAAAGAATCTCGAAAGCAACACAGGAAAAACAAAAAAAGGTACTTACAAAGGACAACCAGTAAGAATAAGCTCTGATTTCTCAGCAGAAACCATGCAAGCAAGAAGGCAATGGGATGGTATATATAAAACCCTGAAAGAGAAAAATTTTCAAGCAAGAATTATATACCTGGCAAAATTGTCCCTCCAATATGATGCTGAAATTAGGATATTTGCAGGTAAGCAGAAACAAAGGGGATATGTTAAAACCAGACTAACCTTACAAGAGATACTAAAGGGAGTTCTTTGAACAGGGAACCAAAAATAGCAAATAACAACCAACCATTAATACACAAGATGACATAACCCAGAAACCACAGCTGTGGACATATCAAAAGTAAAAGAAACTTACAAGATTGTACACAAGGAACCAGAGACATCAATTGGCAAATTAGGACAACTACAAATAAAAAGAGGGAAAATACTGTGTAGTCACAGAACTTCTAAATGGTGAGGAAGTCAAGAGAGTTGCAAGAT
>NW_006921636.1:10000920-10002264 GCF_000298275.1 Orycteropus afer afer | reverse complement strand
CTGTCCTATAGGGGCCTATGAATTGGAATTGAGCAGAGGGCAATGGGTTTGGTTTGGGTTTTGGATATGTTTATAGAAGCCAACAAAGGGTAAGTAGAGATAGTGACTGGGGGAGATATTAGCATCCCTTGACCTAAAGAATGGAGCTTTGGTGGTGCAGTGGATAAGGCATTTGGCTGCTAACCTTCTGATTAGCAGTGGTTCAAACCCAGCAGCTGCTCCATGGAAGAACAATGAGGTAATCTACTTCTGTCAAGATTACAGCCTGGGAAACCCAACCGTGGTCACTATGAGTCAGAATTGACTCAATGGCAGTGAGTTTGGGTCTTTTTTTGAGTTTAGGTCTAACACTTGTTAGCATCTCTTTTCAGTTACACACAACTTCACATGGGTTGCTTGAAATCAGCCATGATGGCAATATTCACTCCATGGGAATTAGCAAATGTCCCGAATGAAGGTGCTCCTCCCCCAGAGCTGGCTGTTCAACCTTTACCAGCACACCACTGGAAGGGGATACGCACTGGAGTCCAGACACCAGAGTTATAGGGAGAGGGCTGTCTGGCAGGAGCTAAGGTCTTCAGTAGAAAGATGCAGCCAAGACACAGTGACCCAACAGGAGAGAACTGGGGAATAAGAATCCTGACTTTGATCTCTTCCTACTTTCCTATCCCGGGCAGTGCCTTCCACTGCCCCTATCTGAGGGCAAGGGAGCTGCAGACACAGTGAGAGGTCAGGCTGTAGGAGTATGGGGTAGGGTCAGCAGGGTGGCCCACCCACTGCCGTCAAGTTGGATTCGACTCATAGCGACCTCTCCTTGGGTTTCCGAGGCGGTATTACTACAGAAGTAGATTGCCCAATCTCCCTTCAGACTGAAATATCTAGCCTAAGGCCATTTTAGAATCTGGCAGGACAGCCCCCTAGCCCCAGCTCCAATTTCTTTTTCAAAAATTTCTTGGCAATTTTATCTACATCCCAAAATACCTTGTTAAGACAGCATTGGAATTTTATCCAATTTAAAGATTAATTTGGGAAAAATTGGAATTCTGTGAAATGAAATCTTCCCATTCTTGAACATGGATGTCTTTTCATTTATTTAGGCTTTTGCTTCTTGTTCTTTAATCAACTCTTACAGGTGTTTCCATATGGGTCTTGTAGTCTTGTTAAATTCCTTTGTGTTTTATACTTTTGATCAGTGATATGAATGAAATGTCTGTCTATGTTCATTTAAAACTGTTTTTCCTAATAAAAAAGAAAGCTCTCAATTCCTTCACATTTAGTATGTATTTGAGCAATTTATAAATCACCACTTACAGTTACCAAATATGCATGTGACTATTAGTTTTA
>NW_006921636.1:9994081-9999970 GCF_000298275.1 Orycteropus afer afer | reverse complement strand
GCTGTAATCTTAACAGAAGCAGATTTCCAGGTCTTTCTTTTGCAGTACTGCTGAATGGGTTCAAACCACCAACCTTTAAGTTAGTCAAAAAACAAAACAAAAAACCCACTGCCATCAAATTGATTCCAACTCACAGCAACCACATTGGGTTTCAAAGGCTGTAAATCTTTACTGACGCAGACTGCCTCATCTTTCTTCCATGAAGTGGCTGATGGGTTTAGAACCATTGACTTCTGGTTTAGCAGCCAAATGCCTTTACCAGTGTACCACCAGAGCTTCTTTTTAGATTAGTAGTTGTGGGGCAGTGAATTACTTGATATGGCTTTTCTAGCCATAGTTTTTGTAACTAAAACATAGTTTTGTAACTCCCACCAGATGACTGGGTGGGACCAAATAAGGTGTATGGAACTCTAAAGAGAAGATTGGTTAGTTTTGCTGTGCCACTGGGCTTAAAATGAGCCCTCCTAGAAACAGAGGAGGGGATCTCACTGCTGTCAAGAGAGAAGAGCTGGAGATGACATGGACCACGTCCTTAGACTCGAGATCCCTGTGCCGGACTCCCTTGGCAGAGATGCCTGGTAGAGAGACACCCAGCCCAGCTGAAAGATGCCCAGCCCTGGTGAGAGACAACTGCAGTGGGGCCAAGAAGCACGAGATAGAGAGACTGGCTTGTCTGGGCCACAGAGTGAGAAAGCTGAGTGTCATTGGGCAAGAGGCTTTGTGGTGGAGTGGGGTGCACATAAGTGTACCTATTGGCAGACCTAGAAGAGCTTTGTAACACACTTGCTTGAGCAGGGCAGAGGCCCAGGCTGAGAGGCCAAGGGACAGAGAGGTGTGTCTGAGGGCATTGCAGAAGGGAGACTATCCTCATGGAAGAACTGTATCCTGAGTACATTACTGAACCTGAATTGTATCCTGTTACTTCCCCAATAAACCTCATAATCATGAGTATTGTCTGTGAGTTCTGTGTGGTCATTGCAATGAATTACCAAACCCAGCAGAGAAGTAGTGAGTGCCCTGGAAGGGACGGTGGGTGACAGAATTGGCAAAAAGTCTGGAGGGTAGCAGTATGTATGGCCTCATAGGAATAAGTCTTGGGCTGTTGATGGTGATTCTGTCTCCCTCTTGTGAAATTAGAAGAGGTCAGAAGATGGTGCCCCATGTCCTTTGCGAAAGTACAAACCGTTTGCGTCATCAAGGGACCTCAATGCAATCACAAAGATATGGAAGAGAGGGGCAGAAGAGAGTGTGTCAAAGTGATGCAGCGTGAGGAAGACTCAGCCGGTCATTGCTGACTTTGAAAATGGCAAAAGAGAGTCATGAGTCAAGGGCATCCAACTTTGCCACCAGCTTGGAGAAAGCCTACCTGGGTGAAAATCAAGACACAGGAAACCAGAGCCAAGGAATGAAGAGACAGATTGCTGAAGCAGTGACAGAACACCTGGATCCAGCTGTACCTGAAGCTACATGGACTGCCAAAGGCTAATACAAATCCCTTTTGTGGCTTAAGTCAGTTTGATTGGTGTTTTTGTCACTTACAACCAAAGAGCTGGCCCTCCTCAGGTTCCCCATGCGCAGATTCAACCAACAGCAGATTGAAAATAATTAAAGGTGATGGGGAGGCAATTAAATGGTCAAAGCGATCCCTCAAAGGCCAGGAGGGCATGTGAAGTGCTTTTTATACAACATTTGCATTGCATTAGGGATTATAAGTAATCCTGAGATGATTTAAAGTATATACAGGAGAATATGCAGTCGGTTATATGCAAACTCCATGCCATTCTATACAAAGGATTTGAGCATCTGGGAATTTTGGAATGGGGGTGCGAGAAGTCCTGAAACCAACCCTCTGTGAATACTGAGGGATGGCTATATATTCCTTGTTTTGCAAACAGAGAAGCAGGGAGACAGAGGCTTGCAGAAGGTACATAATTTATCCAGGTTCCCTCAGGGGACCCACACCATGACTGAGAGTTTGTTTCTGATTCTTTCCCATTGCTTTTGCTTCCAGACCACAGTTGGCCATTCCCTACCCACCACCACCACCACCACCACCAGGAGCCCTGGTGGTGTAGCTGTTAAGAGCTCAGGCTCTAACTGAAAGGTCAGCAGTTCATACCCGCCAGCTGCTCCGCAGGGGAAAGATGCGTCAGTCTGCTTCCATAGGGTCACAGCCTTGGCAACCCTATGGGGCAGTTCTGCTCTGCCCTGCAGGGTCATTACGATCAGAAGCAACTCCATGGCAATGAGTTTACCACCACCCTACACACAAGTCTAGAACCCTCTCATCCCCTCCTGTATCTTGGACCGGATCGCCTTTCTCTGTGTAAAGGGAGGAAGTGAGAAATGCCTCTCAATGTAAAAAAGAAAAGTTTTATAGGGCAACCTAAATGTCCATGGTGTGAGTGGCAACATGGACACGACTTCCCCAAACTCACACAGTTCATAATCAGCACAATGTGGAATCCTAGGCCTGGATCTTGGTGCACAATTGCACTTTGCGGATTGTGAAAATATGTTAGAGATATGCAAACCGGCAGGATGTAAACCCTGGGATGGGGGGTGGGCAGTTTGCTGGTGGAGCGGAACCCCTCCCAGAGAGAATGCTCCAGCATATCAGGGATGGGAGATGGTCCTGGAGAGAGGAAGACTTACAAGCTGTTCTGGAGAAGGGCTCCTCTGAGATTTTACCCCAGAGGTGGCTAGCGCCATGTCTCCGAAAACCCAGGCAGGGCCAGGGAGCCATGCCTCAGTCTTAGGCAGACAACACAGGGGACTGAAGGTCAGAGTTGAAGAGTTTAAATCCAGCACAGTTCATGAATGTTCCTGGGCCCCAAAGAGTAACCCGAGAAATTGTTTGTATCAGCGAGGGATGACTTAACTCTTGGCAAATTCTGGAAAACAGGCTCTCTTCCTGTTTCTCAAGGCCTTCCAAAGAAAAGAAACAGTTTGGGTTTTGCTCAGCTCCGTGGTTGATTGCAGACGCCGACCCCACGCAACATGGGGAACCCTCGAGTGAGGTCTCAGCTCCCAGGAGCATGGGAGGGAACGTTCAGGAAGTGCAAACCAGACTACTTGGTTTTCTCTGGCCTAGGGTGCCTCTGAGTCTTGCATGGACCACTGAGGGGTGGAAGACTCATCAACACTGACCCCAGGAGCTCTGCTCTGTGATGGACTGCATACTCCAAGCAAGTAAGGCTGCTCTCCTCCCCATCCCTGCTCTGCCTCAGTCCGTGTCCTTTGACACCGCCTGGCCTTTGCACGTGCTCAGCCACCTTCCTGGAATGCCCTCCCTCCCGTGACTAAACAAACCCATCTGACTTTCAAGACCCAGGTACAGCTCTCCACTCATCATGTGAAACTTGTCCCTGAAAACCCCAGTCCGAGAAACGTCTCCCTCTTCTCTCCCTGCACCAGTTACTTGATTTGATTCTTCATTCATTCATTTAGGGCAGCAGTTCTCAGGAGCTCTGCTGGCATAGTGCCTAAGGCACTTGACTTCTAACCAGAAGGCTGGCAGTTCAAACCCACCAGCTACTCCTCGGATGAAAGATTGGGCAATCTACTTCCATAGTGATATCATCTCGGAAACCCAAGGAGGGGTCGATGTGAGTCAAATCTGACTCAACAGCATTGACTTTGGGGTTTTTTTTTTTTTGGTTACCTCTTTAAACCAAAAAAAAAAAAAAAAAAAAACCCAAACCCATTGCTGTCAAGTTGATTCCAACTTACAGCAACCTTGCAGGACAGAGTAGAATTGCCCCGTAGGGTTTCCAAGGCTGTAATCTGTATGGAAGGAGACAGCCTCATCTTTCTCCTGCAGAGCAGCAAGCGGGTTTGAACTGCTGACCTTTATCCTCTGCACCACCAAGGCTCCCTCATTATCTGTTTACTCTTCACAATTATTGTGGAGCCCAAAGATCCTTTGTTTATCAGGTTCTATCTATTGATATTTACCATATTACAAATGAAAACGGAGACATTTTTAAAACCATGACATGTTAATATCAGAGGCATTACATCATCTTATGTCAAGTGGTCTCTGGAAACCACCCCTGTACACTTGTTGAAGGATGAGAGGAAGAAAGGCAAATAACATCTCAGTATTATTCCATAAGGAGCTGTGGTGGCGTAGTGCCTAAGACACTTGACTGCTAACCAGAAGGCTGGCGGTTCAAAGCCACCAGCCACTCCTCGGAAGGAAGGTTGGGCAATCTACTTCCGTAGTGATACTGCCTCGGAAACCCAAGGAGGGGTTGCTATGAGTCAGGTCTGACTTGATCGCACATAACAACAACAAGGTAGGGTAGGGTGAGGTGGGGCAGGGTGAGTTGGGGCAGGCAGGAAGGAAAGATCAATGCCAGATCTGTGCAAGCACAGATTCTTAATTAGAACTGTGCACACTGCCATAAATCGTTCCAGATGCGAGCAAAGATAAAGGTATAGGAAGAAAGGCCTGGTGATCTATTTCTGCAAACCAGCCAATGGAAGGAAACCCTGTGGATCACAATGAAAATGGATCCCAATGAAAACCCAGTGGACCACAACGGCCAGCCCACTACCAACAGGGGGAAGGCACAGCACCAGGCAGAGTGTCTTTCCACTGCACATGGGGCCAACTCATCAACAACCAACAACAGCACAGACATGAACATGGATGTGGATATAGCATGGGTATGAATGTGGATATGTATTTTGTGATCACAGGTTGTGATCATAAAATTTTGCAAAATTGTGCAGTGAACACTGTGAGAGCTAGAACTCAGTGGGACTGCCTTGCTTTCCCGGATCTCACAAGTTTTCCTCCTTTGACAGGGTGCAGTCTCACCACTTTTCCATCACTTTATTAGTGGAAATGTTTGTGTTTCCCGCCTCTGATAGGTTTCTGCCTTATACAGTTTCCGTTTTTGCAAGTTTTACTGTACATTACAAGGCTTCTCATAGAGATTCCGCAGTATCAGACAATGGTTACCAAAGTAGGGCACTTTCCCCTAGTAGTAAGGGGCAGTGATGTTTTGGTTGCATATTGGAAAGTATGTGCTATGAAACACCACTCTATTACACAGCAATACCATTAATCATCCCGGTTCAATTATCTTTCAATTATTCTGATTCCATCCAGGAGAAAGCCTCACTTGGGGACGAGGATATCTTTCTCTGTAACATTTGCTAATCTCTCTTTGTAACAGAGACAAGGATGACCTCCAGCTCAGAGCTCTCAACAGGCCACAGCATTGAGCTGGATTGAACAACGTTGTCTTGATTTCATTGAAAAAAAATAGATAGATGTGATTTTACAGGAACTCTGCCTGTGTGACCGGGATAGTGATTTTCCATTTTGAGCTGTTGTTAGATGCCGTTGAGTTGGTTCCGACCCCTAGTGACCCTGTGCCCAACTGCCCCAGTCCTGTGCCGTCCTCACAGTCACTGCTGTGCTCGAGCCCATTGTCGCAGTCACTGTGTCAACCCATCTCCTTGAGGGTCTTCCTCTTTCTCATAGACCCTCCACTTTACCAAGCACCATATCCTAGAAACAGATCTCTCCTGATAACGTGTTCAAAGTTCAGGAGACAAAGTCTCGTCATCCTCACTCCTAAGGAGCATTCTGGCAGCACTTCTTCCCAGACAGATTTGTTCCTTCTGTCAGTTCACGGTTAATTCAATGTTCTTTGCCAGCACCATGATCGAAACGTATCAGTTTTTCTTTGGTCTTCCTTATCACTGACTAGCTTCTGCATGCATATGTGGCAATTGAAAACACCATGGCTTGGGTCAAACACACCTCAGTCCTCAAAGTGACATCTTTGCTTTGTAACACTTTCAAGAGGCCTTTTGCAGCAGATTTGCCCAGTGCAGTAGGTCATTTGATTTCTTTTCTTTTTTTTTTTT
>NW_006921636.1:9979300-9993981 GCF_000298275.1 Orycteropus afer afer | reverse complement strand
TTTTTTGCAGTGTTCCCACTCCTCCCCTCCCATCCTTGGCAACCAACAAAGAAAGTTTCCCTCCATATATAAACCTTTCCTTGACCCTCCACAACAACAAACTAATACTATATTTGTCCTTCTGTGATTGACTTATTTCTATAATGTCCATAATGTCCTCCAAATTCATCCATGTTATGTGGTGTTTTGCAGAGTCTATATTATTCTTTACTGCTGCATAGCATTCCATTATGTGTATATACCATAGTTTGGTTATCCACTCTTCCGCTGATGGGCACATAGGTTGTTTCCATCTTTTTGCTATTGTAAATAGTGCTGTGATGAGTATAGGTGTGCATATATCTGTTCCTGTTCTGGCTCTCACCTCTCTAGGCTATATACCTAGTAATAGGATTGCCGGGTCAAATAGTACCTCCAATTCCAGCTTTCTAAGGTATTACCATACTGTTTTCCAGAGTGGTTGTATCATTTCACAGTCCCACCAGCAGTGTATGAGAGTCCTAATCTCTCCACATCCCTGCCAGCATTTGTTATTTTCTGTCTCATTGAACCTTGCCATCAGTGCTGGGGTGGAATGAGATGGTATTTCATTGTCGTTTTGATGTGCATCTCTCTAATGGCCAATGATCATGAGCATCTCTTCATGTATTTGCTGGCCACCAGAATATCCTCCCTGGTGAAGTGCCTATTCACATCTTCTGCCCATTTTTCAATTGGATTGTTAATCCCTTTGCTGTGGAGGCATTGGAAATTTCCTATAAATCTTAGAGACAAGTTCCTTGCCAGATACGTAATTATAAACAAGTATGAATTTGTTGCTGTCATTTTGTTATGTGCTTTTTCATGGTGTTGATTTCTTTGTTCTATATAATATTCTGTGCTGAGCTCATTTTGTTCATGAATCATGTTATCACTTCCTTTGTTGCTATTGTTTTAGTATTTGCTAAATATTTGCATTGGTCCTCTTTTTTATTTTGATGTGAAGGTTTATCATTTTTCTTTGAGGTCACCCTACGATTTATAGTTCTCTTCCAAGTTTAAAACAGTCCATTCTATCTTGTAGTTGTCTTGACTTTCCTACCAGTTAGAAGTTCTGTAACTACACAATTTTTTCCCTCTTTTTGGTTTGTAGTTGTCTTCATTTGTCAACTGATGCCTCTGGTTCCCTGTTTACAATCTTGAAGGCTTATTTACTTTGGATACTTTTATAACAGTGTTTGTTTCTGGATTATATCATCATGTGTGTTAATGGTCAGTTGTTTGCTGCTGTTGGTTCTCCGTTGAAAGGACTCCCTTTAACATCTCTCGTAAAGTTGGTCTGGTTTTAACAAATTCCCTTAATTTCTGCTTATCTGGAAATGTCCTAATTTCACCATCATATTTGATGGACAATTTTGCTGGGTATATAGTTCTTGAGGAGCTCTGGTAGTATAGTGCCTAAGGCACTTGACTGCTAACCAGAAGGCTGATGGTTCAAACCCACAAGCCACTCCTTGGAAGGAAGGTTGGGCAATCTACTTCCGTAGTGATACTGCCTCGGAAACCCAAGGAAGGGTCACTGTGAGTCAGGTCCAACTCCGGCACATAACAACAACAACATATAATTCTTGGTTGGAAGTTTTTCTCTTTCAGGGTTTTATATATACCATTCCATTGTCTTCTTGTCTGCATGGTTTCTGCCAAGAAATCCAAATTTAGTCTTATTGATTGTATCTTTTCAGTAACTTTCCATTTTTCCTGTGCCACTTTTAGGATTTTTTCTTTGTCTCTGGTTTTGGTGAGTTTGATGATGACATGTCTTGGTGATTTTCTTTTGGGATCTACCTGTTTCGGGTTCATTTGACTTCTTGAATGAATATATTCTCATCTTTCATCATATCAGGAAAATTCTCTTCCAACAAATCTTCATCAATTTTCTCTGGTTTTAGTCTCTTCGTGTTCTGGAACTCTGGTTACATACAGGTTATCCCACATGAACCTTAGGCTTTTTTCATTTTGTTTTGATCTCTTTTCTGATTGATCCCTTTCCAGAGAAGTATTGAGGTATTTGCCTTCAATCTCACTAATTCTGTCTTCCATTGATTCATTCTACTCCTTTGCCCTTTCAATGTGCTATCTATTTCTGAAAATTTAGTATTAATCTTCTGGCTTTCTGTCTGTAGATTTTATATAATTTTTAATTTTCCATTTATTTTGTCATTTTGTTCTTGTATTGTCTTTCAAAGTTGTTCTAGGTTTTTCTCTGTTTTCCTCAGTTTTGTCAGTGTTTTCCTTCATCTGTCTCTCAATCTATTGAAGGTACCTAAATATAATTCTTTTGAATTCCTTATCAGGGAGTTCCAATGCTGGGTCTTTCTCAGGGATGTGTTTTGGTTCTGTATCCTAGTCCCTTGTTTCTCCTGCTTTATCTTGCTTCTTTGCGTGGACTGTGGTGCTCTGTTGTCTCTGAGACATTGTGACGTTTTGTATTTTTATTTAATTGGTGATTGTATGTTGGGGTGACTTGCCAATGATTTCATTTTCTTTGTTTTGTTTTGATGTTATCTACATAAGTAGGGTACTGTACTGTACTCCTCTGTTTGCTAATTGGCAGCACTTATACACTCACCACCTGTCTCCTTTCCTGCTGTCAGCCTCCCATATGTCCCTACTGTCCTTGGCAAACAGAGACTATTCTTAGGTCCCCAGAATCCAAAAGAGATTGTTGTCACTTTAAAATCCAAGGTGGCTGCCGCTTGTCAAGATTCAAAATGGTTGTGCCCTTGGTCACTTTAAATATCTAAGATGGCCACCACTTGTAAACAATCAAAATCCAGACAGCCGAAAGTCCACAGCTCAGGTTGTCTCCCTCTTTGCTGTTTTCCTTCCTAGTCATAGGCCTCCAGCACAGTTGTCCCTGCAACCCTGGGCAACCAGGGCTGATATTTAGGTCAATTCTCAGGTCCCAACACCACTTGGAAACATTCAAGCTGTTGGTCCCATAGCTGACAGTCCACTGCTCCAACTGTCTCTGTTTTCGTTCAGGTCTTTCCACTAGTTGGTGCCTAATCTACTTCTGTATGCTTCCTTTCAAAGCTCAGGGCTCTAGGATTATCCTGTATCTCTGTCAATTGGTTTCTTTTTCTTTGTTGAAGAGGGTCTGCATAGCATGTCTGCCTATTCCTCCATTTTACTGGAAGTGTCATTTGATTCCTTGATTGCTGCTTCCATGAGTGTTGATTGTGGATCCAAGTAAAATGAAATCCTTGACAACTTCAATCTTTTCTCCACTTATCATGGTGTTGTTTATCTGTCCAGTTGTGAGTATTTTTGTTTTCTTTATGTTGAGGTGTAATCCATACTGAAAGCTATAGTCTTTGATCTTCATTAGTAAGTGCTTCAAGTCATCTTCATGTTCAACAAGGAAGGTGTGTCATCTATATATCTCAGGTTGTTAATGAGTCTTTCTTCAACACTGATGCCATGTTCTTCTTCATATAATCCAGCTACTTGGATTATTTGTTCCACATACAGACTGAACAAGAGTGGTGAAAGGGATATAATCCTAATGCACACCTTTTTTTATTTTAAACCATGCAGTATCTCCTTGTTATGTTTGAACCACCGCCTCTTAGTCTATGTGCACGTTCCCCACAAGCACAACTAAGTGGTCTGGGATTTCTGTTCTTCACAACTTGCTCTTGAACATAAAATAGCTAAAGCAAATAGAAGAAATTATAAAGTAAAAGAGCTGAACAGAAGATTTCAAAGGGCTCAAGAACATAAAGTATTATAATGAAATGTGCAAAGACTTGGGGTTAGAAAACCAAAAGGAAGAACACACTGGTCATTTCTCAAGCTGAAAGAACTGATGAAAATTCAGGCCTTGAATTGCAGTATTGAAGGTTGTATGGGCAAAGTATTGAAATGCACAGGAGTTCAAAAGAAAATGGAAGGAATACACCAAGTCATTGTACCAAAAACACTTGGTTGATGTTGAATCATTTCAGAAGGTCACATATGACCAAGAACTGATGGTATTGAAGGAACAAGTCAAAGCTGCATTGAAAGCACTGGTGAAAAACACGGTCCCAAGAATTGATGGAATACCAATTGAGATGTTTCAAAGAACAGAAGCAACAACGGAAGCCCTCAAGAAATTTGGAAGCCAACTACCTGGTCAACTGACTGGAAGAGATCCATATTTGTGCCTATTCTAAAGAAAGGTGATCCAATGGAATGTAGAAATGATAGAACAATATGATTAATAGCACACACAAGTAAAATTTTGCTAAAGATAATTTTTAAAATGGTTGTAGCAGTATATCAACAGGGAACTGTCAGAAATTGAAGCTGGATTCAGAAGAGGATGTGAAATGAGGGATATAATTGCTGATTTCAGATAGATCTCGGCTGAAAGCAAAGAATACTAGAAAAATGTTTACCTGTGTTTTATTGACTATGCAAAGGCATTTGACTGTATAGATTATAGCAAATTATGAACACCATTGCAAAGAATGGGAATTCCATTTTGAGTAGAGATACAATATTTCTTATTTAAGTAAATTTATTGAAGTAATAAAATGAGTTAATTTAAAGAAATACATTAAGAAAATAATATTACAAGTGACACATACATCTGGCAAAAACTATGAGATGAAGGTGATTACTGAGTGGTTGAAGTTCCAGAAATGCTGATATTGTGGAAAGAGCGCTAGATGGCATCACACACATGTGGGTTCAAATTTTGGCTGTCACTCACTGGCTTTGTGACCTTGGGCAAGTGGTTCAACTAGTTTGGGATTCATTGCTCTTTGGTTCTGAAATTGTTCAAGGATCAAAGACATCCTGAGATAACATGGGGTGGCCTCGGGTGAAAGAGAGTAACTTATTATGTACCATAAAAAACAAACTCACTGCCATAGAGTCAGATCTGACCCATAGCGACCCCTCCTTGGGTTTCCAAGGTGGTATCAGTATGGAAATAGATTGTCCAACCTTTCTTCCCAGGAGTGGCCGGTGGGTTTGAACCACCAGCCTTCTGGTTAACAGTCAAATGCCTTAGGTATTATGCCACCAGAGCGCCCAGTATGTACCATGTCCTGTACAAAATAAACACCTTACAGCCAGCCATTATCTCATTTAAGACTCACAACAGTGTTAAAACAGAAATGATTTTCTCTAAAGATGAGAGAAAAAGTCTGGGAGAAGTACAATGATTTGTTCAAGGTCACAGAGCTGAAAAGTGTAGGACCAGTGATTTGAATGCAAGTTCATCTGGGTGTGAAATCCATTTTATTCTCCACCATACTTGCCATGGAAAAAGCACTTGGTGATATCCAAAAATTAGCTTATGAAAGCATTATGTCTCTATGAACAATATCTTCTTTGCTATGAGACCAGAACTGGATGGCACCCAGCCACCATTACTGAATATTTTGATCAAAATTCTGTGAAAGAATCCTGATCAAAAAGGATGGAAATGTGAAACGGAATTTCAAATCTCCTGGAATCCAGACTTTCTAGAGCCATAGAGACTGGTTGAAACCTTGTAACTATTGCCCTGAGGTAATCTTCAAACCTCAAACCAAAAATATCCCTGAAGGCATCTTGAAGCTGAATAATAATTTACCTTGACCAGTAAAGAAGGTCGACCTTGGAATTGTGATCTTTTAAATCTATCTATATGGGAGCTCTGGTGGAATAGTGTCTAAGGCTCTGGTGGAATGGTGTCTAACCAGAAGGCTGGAGGTTCAAACCCACCAGCCACTCCTTGGAAGACTGGGCAATCTACTTCCATAGTGATACTGCCTCAGAAACCCTAGGAGGAGTCACTATGAGTCGGATCTGACTCAACGGCAATGACTGTGGTTTATGTGGGGTCAACTGACAACAGCAACTTGAAAGATTGTTGTTGTTGTTGTTGTTATGTGCCGTCAAGTCGGCCCCGACTCATAGCGACCCCTCCTTGGGTTTCCGAGGCAGTATCACTACGGAAGTAGGATTGCCCAACCTTCCTCCCGAGGAGTGGCTGGTGGGTTTGAACCGCCAGCCCTCTGGTTAGCAGTCAAGTGCTTTAGCCAGTATGCTACCAGAGCTCACATAATAAATTTAGGGGGCAGTGAATTTATGTTAATGGGGGAGGAAGAACTCTGAAAAGGAGAGCAGGAATGGCTTTGCAACGTGAATTGTGTATGTGGGAACTTTTGAATCGGTGTATGTTCTGTTGTGTATACTCTCAACAACAATAAAATAACTTGTAAAACAACAACAGACCCTTTATAGATCACAACAAAATTTTGTCCAACGTAGTGCTGGGAGATGAGCCCAGTGGCTCCAACAGTGCACTTGGGTACGTGGATGCTCGTGAAGATGGTGCAGGATTGGGCAGTGTGTCATGTCCTACACAAGGTCCCCGTGAGTTGGAGCCAACTCAACAGCAACAGCAACAGCAACAGCAACAACACACTTGCCCATCTTCATGGGGACAATAACAGAAGCAGGAACAGCCAGCCAGCCAAGAATCTCTCCATCACTCTACCTCTTTCTGCCTCTTCTTCTACTGATGCTATTGAAAATGATGGAAAAAGTCAAGATCATGTGTTACATTTTAATTGCTTCTGCTATAACTGAAATTTATTTTCACTTGCTTTGAAATTCACCCATGGAAGAAAGAGACTAAGACCAGTGAAGACCTTGAATTAAATACAAAGAGGCTGTTTTGTAAATTCAAACTCAAGGTTCCATTTAAAAACGTCCAGCTGAATTGATTTCATGAGGCCAAGCTGTAGAGTATGTATAAATCTGATAACAAAGGGCTTTCCGTCCATCCTGCTTATATTCACATCCTTGAAGTCTTCAAGGTCTGACTTGTAAACATTTAACAGTTTTCACCCTTATTTAGATGCCAAAATGCAATGGCTGGCTCAATGCTTTGCACTGTGTCAACAGTTCAGAATTTCTCTTCTGTTAAGGTGCTGTTAAATATGTGTGGCTTCTGGCTGTACATTTAATTTTTACTCAAAACTGAAAAAAAGATTATTGAATCACAATTTTAATTGTTCCAATAGACCAGTGATCTTTGATTCTATTCACACTCCCACAAGGGAGGATTGGCACTGGGCATAGCTTTAACACCAGCCCAGTGAATGGGGGAGGGCGTGCCAGGCGGAGGGAACAGCAAGAGCAAAGATACTGAGATGAGAATGATTCCAGGGTGTACAAGGAGCAGCACAGAGCTGAGGGTGATAGAACGAGAGAGCAGTATGAGATCAGAGCGGCGATGAGAGTTGGGAAGGAATGATCATTCAAGGCTTGTTCTCCGTTACAAAAACTTTGACTTTTACTCTGAATGAGATGGGAAGCAGCTAGAGGGTTCTGAGCCAGGAAACAGCATACTCTGGGTTGTTTTAACAGGAACACTCAGGAAGCTATGTTGGAAACAGGTCATAACTGGGAGATGAGTGGGGATTCTGTACAATAAGACATTTGAAAGATTATTTTGGCTTGGGTGAGGGTGGTGGCTCTGGAAACGGTAAGAAGAACCAGGATCCGATATGGAGTACACTAACCAGGGAGGGCTCAAGAATGAAGACAAGGTTTTTGGTGTGGGCAACTAAAAGAATGGAGCTGACATTTGGTAAGAGGAAGACTCTGTGTGTGTGTGTGTGTTTAAGAATAGGAGTCCCAGAGAGATTTCCAGTGTCACTCAGTTAACAAATGATGGAGCTGGGATTCAAACCCAGGTGATCTGGCTCCCAAACCTTTGTTCCCATGAGATAAAGGGAAGCAGCATCTCTAAGGCCAGCACATTCAGAGAGATACCTCATGCAGGTGGACATGGACAGGAGAATCTGTGTCCTGCTTTGGTGTGAAGGGAGGTCCTCATGTTGGTTGTTACTTGGTGGTGGCTGGAGACGGGAAAGGAGGCCCGCTTCCCTTGGGAAGGCTGGCTGTGGCAGACATGGATTTGTCTCTTTCTATGTCCCCCCACCTTTCTTTTGCCCCATTCAAATGGGGATCAGGTCCTGGGTGACCTTGTCTCAGGAGTTTTGTGGCAGTGCTTCCCAGTGTGTATTTCTGAAAGCCGTAGCCCGTTTGCTGCAAATTGGGATTTTTCTGAACTAAGAGGAGAATTTCCCAAGCTGGGGAATCCTGGGGGTTTGGAGCCCCAACCATTACTCCCTGCTCCTCAGAAGTACCCCCAGGGATATGGCAGAACTCAAATGAAGCTGGAAGGCTTCTCTTCTAATTTTGCTGTGCAAAGAAAATGTGAGGATTCTGTCTTATAATCTTTGTAATGTTATTGTTGTTAGCTGTAACCCTATGAACAACATGACCACCTCATGTACAAAGAATGAAACACTGTCTGGCCCTGTGCCATCTTCATGATCATCGGTGTGTCCAAGTCCACTACCACTGGGTAGTCTGAGTGCCTTCCAACCTAGAGCTCTGGTCTACCAGCACTGACTGTATCAGGCAATGCTCTGTTGTGATCCATGGGCTTTTCCTTGGTTAATTTTTGGAAGTGGATCATCAGGGCTTTCATTCTAGTCTGTCTTAATCCAGAAGCTCCACTGTAACTTGTGCACCACAGGTGACCCTGTTGGTATTTGAAATAGCAGTGGCATAGCTTCCAGCATCGTAGCAACATGCAACACACGGCACAACACCCTGACAGAACTGTAACTAGGTACTTTTGCTTCCCTGTTGTATTTGCCTCAGTTCCAAAGAAAGATGGGGGAATGTTAAAGAAAGGAGCCCTGGTGGCACAGTGGTTAAGTGTTCAGCTGCTAACCTAAAGGTAGGCAGTTCAAACCTATGGGCCTCTCTGCAGGAGAAAGGTGAGGCAATCTGCTTCTGTAAAGATTACAGCTTTGGAAACCCTATGGGGCAGTTCCACTCTGGCCTATCATGTTGCTATGATTCAGAATCAACTCAAAGGCAATGGGTAAAGATAGACTGGCACCTGATGGAGACTCTGTCCTAAAGGATTGAAGAAGAACTGACAAGGATTTCTCTGCATGTGAGTCAATGTTAGATAAATCCAAGTCCTTATATCAAAACCTTCTCTCACCTAAAATCATTGAAGTCTCATATACTTTGGAAAATACTGATTTACAGAACATAGAAGAACATAGTGTTTGTTGCTCACCTGAGTTTGGGGCCTGAGATTGGCCTCTGTATTAGCTTCCTGTGGCTGCTGGAACAAATGACCAACAATCTGGGGGCTTAAAAGAACAGAAATTTATTCTTTCGCGGTTCTGGGGGCAGACGTCTGAAATCAAGGTGTCAGCAGGGCTGCTCTCCCTCCAGAGGCTCTGGGGAGATTTTGTTCCTTGTCTGTCCCAGCTCCTGGTGGTGTTAGCATTCTTGGACTTCTGGCTTTATCACTCCAATATCTGTCTCCCTGGCCCCTCCACCTCTTTCTTGACTATTTCTTTTAAGGACTCTTGTCATTGGATTTAGAGCCCACTCAGATCATCCAGAACGAATAAGGAAGACCAAAGAGGAGTTGATGCTTTTGAGTTGCGGTGCTGAAGAATATTGAAAGTACCATGGACTGCTAAAAGAACTAACAAATCTGTCCTGGAAGACATGCAGCTGGAATGCTCCTTGGAAGAGAGAATAGCCAGACTTTGTCTCACCTACTTTAGGTAGGACCATTCCCTGGAGAAGGATATCCTGCTTGGTAAAATGGAGGGTCAATGAGAAATGGGAAGGCCCTCTATGACATGGATTGACACCGTGGCTGCAACAATGGGTTCAGGTATAGCAAGGATTATGAGGCTCAGCACTAGGCTGTGTTTCATTCTATTTTACACAGGGTCACTATGAGTCAGAGCCGACTTGACGGCACTTAAGAACAACAGATCATCCAGGATAACCTCATGTCAAGATTCTTAACATGCCAAGATTCTTTTTCCAAGAAAGGCCACATTCAAAGGTTCCAGGAATTAAGACAAGGACATACCTTCTTGGAGGCCAGAATTCAACCCACTGCAGTGTCCAGGACATGTGATTTGCAAACACCAAGAGTCATAAACAGAAATGCCCATTCCAGGCCCCATCCTGCGCATTTAACATGCACAGTCCCACTCACTACCACTCGTCTGTAAGTTTGTCTAACTGTGGTGGCTTGTGTGTTGCTGTTGATACCAGCAGGGTCACCCATGGTAGACAGGTTTCAGAGGAGTTTCCAGACTAAGACAGTCTCAGAAGAAGGAAGGGGTCATCCACTTCTCAAAGAATTGGCCAGAGAGAAACCTTATGAATAGCAGTGAAACACTGTCTACAATGTTACTGGAAAACTTTATGAATAGCCCTGAAACATTGTCTGATATAGTGCTGGAAGATGAGCCCCTCAGGTCGGAAGCCTCTCAAATATGACTGGGGAAGAGCTGCCTCCTCAGAGTAGAGCAGACTTTAAAGATGTAGATGGAGTAAAGCTTTTGAGACTTCCATTGGCTGATGTGGCACAACTCAAAATGGGAAGAAACAGCTGCAAATATCCATTAATGATCACAACATGGAACATACAAAGTATGGATCTAGGAAAATTGGAAGTTGTCAAAAATGAAATGGAACACATAAAGATCAATATCCTAGGCATTAGTGAGCTGAAAGGGACTGGTTTTGGCCATTTTGAATCAGACAACCATACGACATACTATGCTGGGAATGACAAATTGAAGAGGAATGTCATGGCACTCATCATCACAAAGAATGTTTCAAAATCTATCCTGAAATGCAATGCTGTCAGTGATATTATCCTACAATATCCATATGCCTACAAGAAAGACCAGTTAGTACTACTCTTATTCAAATTTATGCACCAACCACCAAAGCCGAGGATGAGGAAATTGCAGATTTTTGCCAGCTTCTGAAGTCTGAAATTGACCAAACATGTAATCAAGATGTGTTGATTATCACTAGAATTGGAATGCAAAAATTGAAAACAAAGAAGAATCACCAGTAGTTGGAAAATATGGCCTTAGTGATAAAAATAATGCTGGAGATCTCATGATAGAATTTTGCAAAACCAACGACTTATTCATTGCAAATATTTTTTTTAAACAACACAAATGATGGCTATACAAATGGACTTCACCAGATGGAGTACACAGGAATCAGACTGACTACATCTGTGGCAAGAGGAGATGGAGAAGCTCCATATCTTCAGCCAAAACAAGGCCAGGAGCTGACTGTGGAGCAGACCATCAGTTGCTCATATGGAAGTTCAAGTTGAAGTTGAAGAAAATTAAAATAAGTCCACAAGAGCCAAAATATGATCTTTATTATATCCCTCCTGAACTTTGAGACCATCTAAAGAATAGATTTGATGCATTAAACACCAATGACCAAAAACCAAAGGAATTGTGTGATGACATCAAGAACATCATCCATGAAGAAAGCAAAAGTTCATTAAAAAGACAGGAAAGGAAGAAAAGACCAAAATGAATGTCAGAAGAGACTCTGAGACTTGCCCTTGAATGGAGAGTAGCTAAAGCAAATGGAAGAAATGACAAGATAAAAGCTGAACAGAAGATTTCAAAAAGCAGCTTGAGGATAAAAAACCAAACTCACTGCCAGTGAGTCAGATCTGACTCATAGTGACCCTGCCTTGGGTTTCTGACACAGTATCACTATGGAAGTGGATTGCCCAACCTTCCTTTCAAGGAGTGGCTGGTGGGTTTGAACCGCCAGGCTTCTGGTTAGCAATCAAATGCCTTAGGCACTATGCTACTAGAGCTCCCAGGAGACAAAGCCAATTATTATAATGAAACATGCAAAGACCTGGCATTAGAAAACCAAAAGGGAAGAACATGCTTGGCATTTCTAAAGCTGAAAGAACTGAAGAAAAGTTAAGCCTCAAGTGGCAATACTGAAAGATTCTATGGACAATATATTGAATGATGCAGGAATCATCAAAAGAAGATGGAAAGAATACACAGAGTCACTGTACCAAAAACAATTGGTCAATGTTCATCCATTTCAGGAGGAGGTATATGATCAAGAGCCAATGGTACTGAAGGAAGAAGTGGAAGCTGCACTGAAGGAATTGGCAAAGAAAAAGGCTCCAGGAATTGATGGAATACCCATTGAGATGTTTCAACAAATGGATGATGCATTGGAGGCCCTCACTTGTCCATGCCATGAAATTTGGCAGACAGCTACTTGGCCAACTGACTGGAAGAGATCCATATTTGTACCCATTCCAAAGAGAGGTGATCCCACAGAATGTGGAAATTATTGAACAATATAATTGATATCACACACAAGTAAAATCTGACTGAAGATAATTGAAAAATAATGGTTTCAGCAGTATATTGACAGAGAACTTGCAGAAATGCAAGCTGGATTCAGAAGAGGACACGGAATGAAGGATATCATTGCTGATGTCAGACAGATCTTGGCTGAAAACAAAGAATACCAGAAAGATGTTTACTTGTGTTTTATTGACTATGCAAAAGCATTTGATTGTGTGGATTATAACAAATTATGGATGACATTGAGAAGAATGAAATTCCAGAACACTTGATTGCACTCATGAGGAACCTGTACATAGACCAGAAGGCTGTTGTTTGAACAGAGCAAGGGGACACTGCTTGGTTTAAAATGAAGAAGGGAGTGGGTCAGGGTTGTATCCTTTCACCATACTTATTCAATCTGTATGCTAAATAAATAATCCAAGAAGCTGGACTATATGAAGAAGAAATCAGGATTGGAAGAAGACTAATTAACAACCTGCAATATGCAGATGATGCAACTTTGTTTACTGAAAGTGAGAATGACTTGAAGCACTTAACTGATGATGATTGAAGACTACAGTCTGCAGTATGGATTACATCTCAACATAAAGAAAACAAAAATCCTCACAACTGAACCAATAAGCAGCATCATGATAAATGGAAAAAGGATTGACATTGTTAAAGATTTCATATTTGTTGGTTCTACAATCAACACCAATGGAAGCAGCAGTTAAGACATCAGACGACATATAGCATTGGGCAAATCTGCTGCAAAAGACCTCTTTCAAGGGTTGAAGAGCAAAGATGTCTCTTTGAAGACTAAAGTGCGCCTAACCCAAGCCATGGTATTTTCAATCGCCTTACATGCATGTGAGAGCTGAACAACGAATAAGGAAGACTGAAAAAGAGTTGATGCTTTTCAGTTGTGGTGTTGGCAAAGAATGCTGAGAGTACAGTGGACTGCTAAAAGAACTAAGAAATCTGTCCTGGAAGAAGTGCAGCCAGAATGATCCTTGGAATCGAGAATGGCCAGACTTTGTCTCACCTATTTTGGTCATGTTATCAGAAGGGACCATTCCTTAGAGAAAGATGTCATGCCTGGAAAAGTGGAGAGTCAATGAAAAAGGGGAAAGCCCTCAGTGAGATGGATTGACACGGTGTGGCAAGGATTGTGAGGCTGGCACAATCCTGTTGTGCTTGGGGTTGCTATGAGTCGGAGCCGACTTGACAGCATCTAACAATAACAGCAACAGTCTCACTCACTCCTACCCCTAGCCCAGCAAGGAAGGCCCCATTTTTCTAATGCAACAACAAAGACATTACTTGTACAGGGTCACCCAACTGATAAGTAGCAGAGTCTGTTCTCAACAATTTCACTTGTTACGTGTGAATGCAAACACGCACACTGTGCCAGTCACGCTACAGGTTAGAAACAAATATCCAAAGAAGCAGAGTTATTGTGCTCGGCTGCTAACTGAAAGGTTGACAGCTAGAGGCCACTCAGAAGTGCCTGCAAAGAAAAGCTCAAGGACAGACTTCTGAAAAATCAGCCATTGAACGCCTGTGGAGCACAGTTCCACAATGGCACACACGGGGTCGCCACGAATCGGAATTGACTCTGTAGCAACTGGTCTACCCAGACAAGCTTGTTTTGGCTCTGTAGTCCATCTCTCCTCCCGACCACCCACCCGCCTGAGCTCTGCTCCCACACGGCACTTGGAAAACTCAAAGAGCCCAATTCCAAGGCTATAAAAGTTTCCTAATTTCCCCAGTGGACAAGAGATTTTGATGTGTTTCCCACCACTTGCCGTAATTTGCCTTTTGACACACTTTGGATTCTTCTCCTGACAAATTTGCAAGCGCCAGCTCCTTTCTCAGGAGCTGGATTTCAGCTTGAAGAGAAAACACTAGAGTGTCCCAGGAACGCCCGTCATCCAAGCCAGGCAGAGACTTTCCATTTGTCATTTCCGTTTTTCAAAAATTCAAGCAATTAACGTTTCCGTTATTATTTTTTTATTATTACTAGAACAAGTTTAAATTTCTTCATCCATCAGAAAGAAATTCTTATCTTTAATCCATTTGCTTAAAAATATGGACGCATTTCTTTCTGGTCTGGTTTGACCATTATCCATGTATGCCACTTTCTTTTCTTGGTGATATAGTTACAGTTTTGTAGTTTGCAAAGCCACAGTTTTGTAGTTTGCTTTTTTAAGCTTGATAAAATATTGTATATGCCAGAGGTTGGCAAATTTTTTTCTGTAAATGGCAAGATGGTAAATATTTTAGGCTTTGTGAACCATAATGGTGTCTGTTGGAACCACTCAGCTCCACCTTGTTGTTGTTGTTGTTTGCCGCCGAGTCGGCCCCGACTCATAGCGACCCCTCCTTGGGTTTCCGAGGCAGTATCACTACGGAAGTAGGATTGCCCAACCTTCCTTCCGAGGAGTGGCT
>NW_006921636.1:9946874-9979200 GCF_000298275.1 Orycteropus afer afer | reverse complement strand
ACCTTCCTTCCGAGGAGTGGCTGGTGGGTTTGAACCGCCAGCCTTCTGGTTAGCAGTCAAGTGCCTTAGGCACTATGCTACCAGAGCTCCTCAGCTCTACCTTACAGCTCAAAAGCAGCCACTGACGATGTGTAAATGAAGGGGTGTGGCTGGGTTCCAATGAAATCAACAGGTGGAGGGAGGGAATTGGTCCCACAGCCATTGTTTGCTGACTCCTGGTACTTTTTTTTTTTTTCCTAATTGTTGTTGAACATATACAGCAAAACATACAGCAATTCAATAATTTTTACATGTACAACTCAGTGATATTGATGACATTGCTCAAGTTGTGCAACCATTCTCACCTTCCTTTTCTAAAGTGTTCCTCCCCACTGACATAAACTCATTGCCCCCTAAGCTCCTATCTAGATTTGATCCCATACAGATAGGCTCTCATTCTTTACTAATCAAGCTCAGCTTATTTGGTTTAAAGATTCAGGGGATATTTTTGGCTTAAGGTTTAAAGGTTATCTCAGGGCAATAGTGTTGGAAGATCATCTAGCTTCCATGACTCCAGAAAGTCTGGATTCTGTAAGAATTTGAAATCCTGTTCTGCATTTTTACCCCTTTTGATCAGGATTCTTAGTATCCAATACAGCCAAGTATGAGAAGCTGACAGTTTGGTGCCAAAGGAGTCTGTGTTCCAGTTTGGGGTTCCAGTCCTAGTTGTGAGATCTGGTTGTGCTCCAGTATTCTCATCTGCATAGTGGGAATAATGATAGCTGGGTCACAGCACTGTTGACAGGATACCATGAGTGAAGATCTATGACAAACTCAGGCCAGTCCCTGGTGCACAGAGGAATCTGCACGAACAGGAGCTGCTGTGAAGACTTTTCTACTGTGAGCCAGGCTTCTTGTTTGTCTTTCATCGTCTGCATGTTAGTCTGCTGGGTAAACACACTTTAATCTGTTCCATTATTTCACCCAGACTGTCTACTTTAAAAATCAGTCAACACCCTTGAAGAGTTAAGGATGAAGAGGTGAAGACTTCTTAAATTTCTCTGATACCCCAGAAGCTTTTCATTTTTGAATTAAATGTCTGAGTTGGCATGTATGCATGTGTATATGTTTTTATGTTTTTGTGTGTTATGTGTGTATATATTTTTATGTATGTCTGTGTGGAAGGGAATATTGAGGGAGGAGTGTTTAAAGACACTCAACAGTGAAATATCTGTGCTTGGGAAGATATTACTATCAACCCCCAGTCAAGGAAGTAACTAAAAGATTTGACTGCATTACAGAATTAATGTTAGGGAAATTAAATAAAATTGCAATGGAGTCCCTCTGAACAAAACTAGAGGACTTTTTGTAGGGAGTCTGGAGTGTTTCACTAAATCCACAGTCCCAAAATGCAGCCCAGCCTCAGTGGGTTCAGGATAATGAATGAAGTCAGCAGCTTCCACCTCAGTGCCCAGCAGGGCAGGGCTGCCTGTGACCCCAGCAGTCACACTGTCAGGAAAAGCTGTAAGTTCAAGGACATCTTCCTTCCCATCACTCAGGCCACTCCAGCCCACTCTGCCCCAAATGCTTAGCCACCACCTTAGCAGAGCAGGTATAGGAGAGACAATGAACCCAAAGTCTGAGTGTCACCTAAAAGAACTGTTTGAATTACGGGATCAGACATTCTTAGAAAGATCATTCTTTTATTTTCTTCTTTAATGTAGTATTTAAGAAATTGGCAAACACTTCCGGTAAAGGGCTGCACAGTGAATATTTTAGATTTCGAGGTCCATACAGTCTCTGTCACAAATACTCAGTTCTGCTATTGTAGCCATAGTACAGAAATGAACGACCATGGTAGTGTTCCAATAAAACTTTATTAGTGAACATGAAGTTGGAATGTCATGTAGTTTTCATGTGTCACAAAATAGGATTTTGGTTTAATTTTTTTCAACCATTTCAAAATGTAAAAGCCTTTCTTAGCTCACAGACCACACAAAATTAGGCTACCAACTGGATTTGACTGCAAGGCTATGGTTTGCTGATCCCTGTAATAGTTGATTCACAGAAAATAAACATATGTAAAATCTATGTTATAAGGCATAATAATAAATCAAAAACTCAGCATGCAGCTTAAACCTCCAAATATTATTCATATAATTGACTCTCTGTACCCTATTCTATTATCTCACCTCCCCTCTCACCCCTAGGAAACCATAAGCCACAATTTTATGTTTCTCCTCTAGCTTTTTCTTTCATGGTTTTATCATATGTATTTGTATTTCTAAACAATATTTATAAAATTTTGCTTATGTAGGTCTTCATAAAAATGGTATCATATTGTGTGTAACCAAAACAACCAAAATGAGTTATTCCAACTCATAGCAACCCCATTGAGGTTTCCAAGGCTATAAATCTTTACAGACACGCACCACTTCATTTTTCTTCCATGGAACAGCTGGTGGGTTCGAACCACCAACCTTTGGGTTAGCAGCCAAATGCCTTCACCACTACACCACCAGAGCTCCTTATGTAATGGAAAGGGACTTGCTTTGTAAACTCAACATTATGTTTCTAAGATATATTCATGTTGTTTCAGGCATCTGTGGTCCATCCATTCTCACCAAATAACATTTAAACCAAACAGTGGTAAGAGCTCATTTCTTTCCACCTACTTATGGTGTAGAGCCTAAGGCATTGGACTGCTAACCAGAAAGCTGATGGTTCAAACCCACCAGCCACTCTTCGGAAGGAAGACTGAGCAATCTACTTCCGTAGAGATACCACCTTGAAAAGCCAAGGAGGAGTCGCTGTGAGTTGAATCGACTTGAGGGTAGTGAGTTTTGTATTTTTTGATGCTCAGTGGGAGGAGACTCATGAGGAACCAGATAATTAGCAAATAAGTACAATTTCTCTGTAAGTGCATGTTGGCAACCGAGTCATTTTGTGGTCCACCATCACCTCCTCCCACTGCATGCATCTGCGCTGTTTTCTGCCTCACTTGCACCTCTCTTGTCCTTTCTCAGCAGATATGTGGACAAGCATGGCCACCTGTACCTCTAACCCCTCCACCTCTACATCAGAGTTCCACAACCTTGGCACTCTCAGTGTTTGGGACAGGATAATTCTTTGTGGGAGGGGTTGTCCTGTGCATTGTAGGATGTTGTTATTGGATTGAATGTGTCTCCCTCAAAATATGTATTGTAAATCCTAACCTCCACACCTGTAGATAAGGACCCTGGTGGTGCAGTAGTTAAGCCCTTGGTGCTAACCAGAAAGTAGGCAGTTCCAACCCAGCAGCCATCCCATAGGAGAAAAGACTTGGCAATATGCTCCCCTAATATTATAGCCTAGAAAACCCTATGAGGCAGATATGAGTTAGAGCTATATACTGCCCTATAGGGATACAGAGTGGCTCTGAGTGGGAATCCTGATGGCAAACAACATATTTGTGGCTGTAATCCCATTTGGTAATAGGGTTTTCTTTGTTATGTTAATGAGGTCATATCTGTGTAGAGTGTGTCTTAAACCAATGACTTTTTAAAAAATTTTTATTGTGATTTTGGTGAAAGTTTATAGAGCAAATTTATCTTCCATGCAGCAGTTCACATACACCTTGTCTCATGACATTGACTGTAATCTCCCACAATGCAACAGCTCTCCTCCACTTCTTCCTCATAGTTAGCTCTTCCCTGTGTCCTTCCCTCCATGCATTCCTGTCCCCCGAGCTGTCTCCCTGTGCATATACAGCCCTTCTATTCTCCCATGATTGTTCTCTCCAAGGAGTGTATCTACCTAATGCAAATGTTTAGCTCATACTCCTGTCTTGTATTTGGCTGGAAGCCACAGCAGTGGGTTTAATTCCAGATCTGAAGGGCAGCTAGGGGCCATAGTTTCAGGAGTTCCACTAGGCTCTATCAGACCAGCAAACCTGATCCCTTTCTTTTTTCTTTTTTAAATGATTTTGAGTTTTGTTCCACATTGTTCTCCAATTCTATCCAGCATCTCCTACACAGATCCCCCCTCCGAACGGCTGACAGCATAGCCAGGCACCATCTAGTTCTTCTGGTCTCATAGTTGTATAGACTGAGGATCGCATGGTGTACCAGTCCCTTGGACTAATTGTTTCCATGTGTCTTTGGTTAAACCAATCACTTTTGAGATATGAAAGGAGCAGACTAGGCACAAGTACAAGAAAGCACAAAAGGGGATGCCACATGGACTTCATCAAGGAACTGAGGAAGAGAAGCTGGAAGAGACAAGGGTTCTCGCCCAGAGTGGACAGAGAGCCTTCCCCTAGAGCTGGCACCTTGTATAGGACTTCTGGTCTCCTGAATTAGGACAACCAAAAACATCTCTAGACATTGCCAGATGGGTATTCTACTCTGTAGCTTCGTGCGTAAGCAGGCTACCCTTTCACATTGGCAAAGACGTCCGTGATAGTTCCAGGCTGGCATGCTGTCTGCTCAGCATCCCAGTGCAAAGGCACTTGCTCATTCCCAATGGTGCCAACACAAGTCTTAAGTTTGGCTCCAGTTTGGCCAGGCTTGGATCCTGTTCCACCCTGTAGTTTGCTCATGCCTACCCAAATTATATGGATGGAGGCTGGAAGAGGACAGATCTGCCACGGAAACTGAGGCGTCTTTGCTAGGAGAAGAGCGATTTAGGCAGGGCTAATAGCGTAGTGCCTAAAGGACTTGACTGCTAACCAGAAGGCTGGCAGTTCAAACCCACCAGCCACCCCTCGGAAGGAAGGTTGGGCAGTCTACTTAGTGGTGATACTGCCTCAGAAAGCCAAGGAGGGGTCACTATGAGTCGGGTCTGACTCCACGGCACATAACAACAACAACAACAATGAAAAAACAACTGATACCTGCTATGAAGAAGGAAAGGGAGGTGAGTACCAGGGAAAGACCTTGACCAAAGAGAACCTGAAATGCGCTGGAGGAACAGGAAAGAATGCAGGGTGTGAGGCACTGTATGTAAAGATGGGTCTGCAAGTCCTGGGAGGCCACTCAACCACAGTCTTTCACTTCTAGCCTTCATCCAGAGGTAACAAGAGGCCACTTCAGCGGTTTATGAAAGCAACTGAAGATTCTGAATTGCCTGCACATTTGATGTGTTAACAGCTTTGTGGGAAGTGGCAAGAAAGGAGAGAATTATTTTCAAGATTAGATCTTGAAACCAAAGCTGTTAAAAGCAAACCATGCAATTTGGCAATTGTTTTCCATTGAATCCCATCAGGTGACCTGTGCTTCTGAAAGTGGTACAACAATCAAGAGACCTTTTATGGGACAAAATGGCCCTCCATTTTGGTGGTCATCACATTCTTTGCTGCAACTCACCAGTGATTTCATTCCTCAGCTGAAGGGAGAAGTTACATGTACCAAAAGCAACTGCACGCTAAGCCCTGCAGTTTGTTTTTTTATTTTTACTTTTTATTGTGATTTGGGTGAAATCTTACCCAGTGGTTTTGTTTCCCGTTCAAAAGTTGATACACATTTTGTTTCGTGACACTGACTGCAATCTCCACAATGTAACAGCTCTCTTCCCACTTCCTCCCTGTGGTTCCCTCTCCTTGGGTCCTTCTTCTCTGTGCATTCCTGCCTCCTGAGCTTTCTCCTTGCGGAATGCTGCCCTTCTCATCTCCCGTGGTTGATTGTTCTGGAGCGCATCTCGCTGGTGTAATTTTTCAGCTCGTAGGCCTGTGTATTGTTTGACCTGCAGTTTTAACAAATGTGCTACTTGCAGCACCTACAGACCCACAGCCTCAAAACTCAGCACTTCTAGAAGGTGGGCAGAGTTAACCGTCAGCAGCCTCGACCCTCGCAGAAGGCAGGCACGCGAAAGCTGTCTCAAATCCTGCCTTGGAAAGAACCATATGGGGTTGAGCCTTAGTTCCGCTCATAAATCAACGTCTGCAAGTCTGTTTCTGCTCGTAGTTAAATTACATGGAAAGTACAACTGGATTTGTCCCCGGTTTTCCCATTAGGAATAATATAAAATCGAGGCGGAAGTTAATTGAGTTCAGAGTTCACTGTGTAATGTCGGGGAATTGGGACTTTGGCAAGCAGGTCATGTGTAACATGTGTTCTGGGAGGTAGCATTTTAACACAGCTTCCCTAGGGGAGAAAAGTTTTCTTTCACCAGGAGTGCAGCCTTTGGAAAACAGGCTTCTGGGGTTCCAAAGGGGCTTCCACCTCCACGACAGGATAAAGGTCTCATTCTGCTGACAGGGCTTTCCCTGCAATGGGGCATGCTCGTGATATTCAAGAAAACGTAGTAAAAGTCCTGGCTTTCCAACAAGAGGCCATAAAGGCCAGTGGTTAAGAGCAGAGACCCTGGAACCAGATTACGAGGTCCCAGCTCCCTCATTCCGAGCTGGGATCTTTCCCAGCATGGATGATTTCACCCTCTGGGCCTCAATTTTCCGATCTGTAAAATGGAGTATCCAACGGTGCCTACCTCATACACTCATGATGAGGATTAAATAAATTAATATTTATCAAGTGCTGAGAACATTGTCTAGCACAAGAAAACTTAGAGGTATTAACTGTTGGTCATGAGCACTTCTGTGCTAGGGCACAGGGCTTAATTACTCACATGCATTATTTCACTTCATCATTAAGAAGAGTAAAGATGAAAGATGTGTGGAGGTCAGCAAAGGTGGATTTACCTTGAGGCTAACTCAAAAAAACCAAGCTCATTGCCATGGAGTGGAGTTGGCCTCACAGTGAGCCCCACTGGGTTTCCCAGATGGTAAATCTCTGCCACCAACCTTCTGGTTAGCTGTCTTCCTTCAGAGGAGTGGCTGGTGGGTTTGAACTGCCAGCTTTCTAGCTAACAGTCAAATGCCTTAGGCACTATGCCACCAGAGCTCCCTAGGGATTCTTATGCCCGTGTTATAGAAGAGAAAATAGGCTCAGAGAGGTTGGGTGACCAGCCCAAGATTACACAACTAGAGTGGCAGAGTCTAGACCCCAACCCAGCCGTGTCTGGCTGGCGTCTACTGTACCCCACTGCCTGCCTCACAGTGTGAGCAAACTCAACTGCATGTCTTCACCAGCCCTGGAGTTGTGTCCTCTTGTCTTCCCTACCTGGGTCTGAACCAGGCAGCATCACAAAGCTTGGTAGGCACAAGATAAACGCTTTATGAGTTGTATTAGAGCTTAACTTCTAAATCATTTAGGTTTGTGGAAGGCTGTGTCTGCAGTGGGAGCCCTAATGAGGCTTGATGTAAGTTTCGGGTGCCATTTGAGTTCTTTCTGGCCATAAACCAGCATTGTGGCTATGCACAGACAAGTTCCAGGACAAACCTAGAGAGCGGCAGTTTGCCTTCAGGGAGAGTATGGCTGAAAGGGGATGGCGCTCACACAGAGAACTAGGGAACTGGCCTGAGTGTGTCCTTTTCTCATTTAAATTAAGGTCAGGGTCTTGGTATTGCTTGGTAGCCACCTTGTGACTATGACTCAGGCTCCATGGTCATGAGTCACAGCCTGTCCTGACCACTGCCTACGCAGGTAGTCAAGGCCCAGAACCAATCCTGCAACCCTTTTCCATCTTCAATTCCCAATCGTGGTCTTTTCCCCACTTCTGTAGTCTGGCCTGCAATGGTGATGAATCGATTGCCACCAGTCATGATATTGTGATGATTCTTTTTTATTTTCCCAATCATATATGATTAACCCCATGACCATGACTCAGTGGCTTCCAATCAGCTTTCTGCATTGTGTACATACTGATGGTTTCCCTCATCCTCTATGATTGTCTTTGTTCTGTCTTTGTCTTGTCCAAGGCTTAATAAAAGTGTCTCTATTGAATCTGTTTGAGTCTGGGGTCTCTTTTCCCCTATTACAGAATGAATGAATGAATGCTTTTTGAACCTCCCCTCCTACATCCACCAAGGGCTCTACTACTTCCCAGACTCCATGGCATGTCTCTTGGGGAATGTAGCAGAATTGTTCATCAAATGTGGCTCTCTCTGGCCTAGGACAGGGCACGAGAGGGACCCAAGCTAGGACAACCAGGAGTGCCTTTTCTGGAACGTTAAGTAGGAGTGACAAAGAGGCTGAAATAGGTAACTCCTTTCGTGCCTCCTACTTTGGCCCTTGGCCCTGTTTCTCTATCCAATTCTGTGGTCTTCCTGACAACTCCCTGAGCTCCTGATATCCTCATTATAAACTCTCTTTTACTTAAGATTCCCAAGAGTGGGGTTATGTGGCACTCAATCAAGAAACTGTGTGTCAAATGATGCATGACCCTTCCTGACACTTGACCCGGCCCCTGATGATTCAGATATTGGGGGTGGGTTGGGGTGGGGGTTGATCTTGAACATTTTATATCCCAATCAGCATTTGATGCTTGAATATCTTCTACAACATCCTCCAACCATCTGGTTACCCAGCTTCTGTTGAAAGCCTTTGCAGGAGTTCACTCCCCCTGTGGCTACTTCTCTTAGACTGCTTCCCCCTATTAGGCTAAAAGCTATATTCCTCCTCTTGGGCCCGGCCTTAGTGATCCAGTGCTGCTCTAATAGAAATTCCACAGGTGGTTGGCTTTAACAAGCAGAAATGTCTCTTCTCACAGTTCATGTGGCTAGAAGTTCAAATTCAGAGTGCGGGCTCCAGGGGAAATCTCTCTCTCTCTACTGCCTCTGGAGGAAGGTTCTTATCTCTTTGGAGGTTCTGCTCCTGGGCAATCTTCATGTGTCTTGGCATCTGTCTTGCCTACCTCTGCTTGCTTCTCTATGCCTCATCTGCTCTTTTCATATCTCAAAAGAAATTGACTCAAGGCATACCCTATACTAATACTGCCTCATTCCCCATAACAGAAAACCCACTCCAAATGGGATTATAACTACAGGTATACAGGTTAGGATTTATAACACATTTTGGGGGATACAATGCAATCCATAACACCCCCTTTTCCTTCCTTCAATTCTTCCTACTACCTTCCTTTCAAATTTTCTACCCTCTCTTCTCCCTTTTGGGTAATTTCACTTGCCTGCTCACCAGAAGCCAGGCAGGTCTTGTACAAGGCACTGTTTGTTGTAAGATTTGTAAAGCTCCTTCTGTCAGTTGTTGTATAACTTCCTGCTGCAGAGAGATGCAGGACAGCTATGCGAAGCTACTATTTGGAAAGGGGACATGATTAACCATGAAGGCAAACAAGCTGGAAAGACCCAAGCTCACAGGATTCCCCAATGCAACTACTGAAATGGATTTTACAAAGTCCCTGCCTTAAGCATACGCCTCTCCAATGATCCAGCAATTCCATTCCTAGACAATTACCCAAAAGAAATAGAAACATATTCTGCACCAAGACTTGCACATGAAATGTTCAGAGCAGCATTATTCATAATAGCCAGAAGTGGAAACAACCCAGTGTTAACCAACTGGTGAATGGGATAGAGTGTACATTCATACAATAGAATACTATTCAGCAATAGAATACTAATCAGACACCTCTGATCTCCACAACAGCATGAATAATTCCCCAAATCATGCTGAACTAAAGAAGCTAGACACAAAAGAATAGCTATTGTATGATTCCATTTAGACAAAACATTTAAAAAGATGAATCTGATCTATAGTGATAGAAAACTGATCATAGTTTCCTGGGACCAGGAATGAGGGTGGGGACTGGGAAGAAATACAGAAGAACTTTTGGGGTGATGCAAATCTTCTGTGTCTTGATTGTGGTGGTGATTTCACAGATGTAGGCATTTGTCAAACTCATCATACTGTAGGTATAATGTGAATATTTTACGTAAATTATTCCTCATTAAGGTTGATTTCTCTCAACTTCTAAAAACTTTTTTTTTTTTTTAAATCCACCTGTCTTGACAGGTTCTCAGTCTAAATCAGCACTTATCTGACCATCATTCAATGATAGTACTAGCCCTGAACAGTTTTAGAGGTATTGTTGTTGCTGTTATTATGTGCCATTGAGTCAGCCCCGAGTTATAGCAACCCCTCCTTGGGTTTCCAAGGCAGTATCATTACAGAAGTAGATTGCCACATCTTCCTTCCGGGGGGTGGCTGGTGGGTTTGAACCGCTAGCCTTCTGGTTAGCAGTTAAGTGCCTTAGGCACTAGGCTAGGTATTTTAAACAAGATTAATTCTAACTTTACCCAATAAAATACGATAATTTATTTTACAATTCCAAGTATTCACAAGCATGTGGAGGCACAGGAATTGTCACAAGCTGTGCGTCAGAGACAAGCCTCAGTATCCACGATCCAGAAGTTCCCTCCTCGTTACATGCCCTACATGTGCTCCAGGACCCTCACGTGAGGATGTTCATCGCAGTGTTGTTTATAATGGTGAAAACTTAGGAAGGAAAATCCTAACTATCTGTCTATGTTGTTGTTGTTGTTGTTATGTGCCGTCGAGTCATACCTGACTCATAGCGACCCCTCCTTGGGTTTCCAAGGCAGTATCACTACAGAAGTAGGATTGCCCAACCTTCCTTCTGAGGAGTGGCTGGTGGGTTTAAACTGCCAGCCATCTGGTTAGCAGGCAAGTGTCTTAGCCACTATCTACCAGAGCTGCCAAATATCTGTCTATAGGACAATAGAAAAAGTCTGTTGTTGTATACTAGCGAATATTATATGGCAGAGAACAAGGGCCACGTATCACAAAAGACAAATCTAAAAAATCATTGTGGCAAGTGGAAAAAAGCAAGTTTCAGAAAGATAGATATAGACATGCTGTTGTTGTGTGCCATCGAGTCGGACCCAACTCATAGCGACCCCTCCTTGGGTTTCAGAGGCAGTATCACTATGGAAATAGATTGCCCCATCTTCCTTCCGAGGAGTGGCTGGTGGGTTTGAACCGCCAGCCTTCTGCTTATCAGTCAAGTGCCTTAGGCACTATGCTACCAGAGCTCCTACATAATGACATAGCATTAACGAAAGGTCTTTAGAACATGCAATACAATCCGTAATCCTGAATAAATGAATATGTAAGCAGTAAAATTATGAAAACAGGAATGGGAATAAGGAAGTTGCTAGTAAGTGAATCTCATATTATGGGATGGTGTGGTTAGGGGCATGGACTCTGGAATCACAGACTTCAGTCAGAATGCTGGCTCAGCCGTTCCTACCGCACAATGTTGGTCAAGTCACTTAACTTCTCTGAGCTTTAGTTTCTTGATGTGAAACACGGAGCCAATAATGGTATCAGCCTCATAGGGTTGTTGTGAAGATGAAGTTAGATAGTCATGTAAAACACTGCTCTCAGGTGACCTTCAAGGCTAAATCAATAGAGTATTTATAGTACAACTTTTGTGTAAAGGATATATAAACAGCGACAGGAAAGCTACCACTCACAGGACTCCTTTTAATTAATATTTTTCTAATTTAAAAAGTTAAGTTTATAATTATGCTCATTATAGAGATTTTGAAAATTACAGAGAGGTATATAAAAAAGAAAATTAATGTAACCCCAAATCTATCTACACAAGAAGAAGACTATTAATATTTTTAATGACTTTCCTTCCAGTCATCTCTGGCAACACACACTGAGCATTTGTGTGTGTGAGTTGGGCGATCTCCTTCCGTAGTGATACCACCTCGGAAACCCAAAGAGGGGTCACTATGAGTCGGTCCGACTCCACAGCACATAACAACAACAACAACATGTGTGTGTCTATCTACCTATCTAATCTTACCTACCTATCTTATCTATACATTTAAGAGAAACATCTCTCTCTTCAAATACTGTTTGTATCCGCCCTTTTTTATTTCTCATTTGGAGATGGCTGTATGAGTGCTGCACAGAAGCAATTCCTCGTTCTTTTCTGTCATCATCCACCTGTTTTTGTTCATGCATCGGCCAGAGTTTCCTAGGATCTCAGGAAAGGTGTATGTTGTTAGGTCATCTCCAACTCATAGCAACCCTATGCACAGCACAACAAAACACCGCCCAGTCCTGTGCCACCTCCACGATCCTTGCTATACCTGAGCTCATCGTTATAGCCAATCCCTGTCAATCCATCTTATTGCGGGCCTTCCCCTTTTTCGCGGACCCTTCACTTTACCAAGCATGACATCCTTCTCTAGGGAATGGTTCCTTCTGACAACATGACCAAAGTAGGTGAGACGATGTCTGGCCATTCTCGCTTCCAAGGAGCATTCCAGTTGCTAGGACAGATTTGTTAGTTCTTCTGGCAGTCCATGGTGCTTCTTTGTCAACACCACAACTCAAAAGCATCAACTCTTCTTCAGTTGTCCTTATTCATTGTCCAGTTTTCACATGCATATGAGGCAACTGAAAACACCCTGGCTTGGGTGAAGCTCACCTTAGTTTTCAAAGAGATATCTTTGCTCTTTATCACTCAGAAGAGGTCTTCAGCAGCAGATTTTCCCAGTGTTATATGTTGTCTGATATCTTGACTGTTGTTTCCATTGGAAAGGTGTATAGGGATGGCCATATGTTCTAGCTGTAACCAATTAAAAGTGAAAATAAGTCTAATGGGGGATTTTTTTTTAACTTTTTTGGTTCACTTATTATTATTATTATTATTATTAATGAGGGGTCTTTAAAGAAGAAGTTTTGCACCTTGAGAAAAAGCAAGACTGAAGTAAGAAAAAGTTCTGCCTCTTTTATGGCCATACTTCTGTTTCTCGTCTTTGAATGAGACCATGATGGCTGGTCCTAAGCCAGACCACAAAATGCTAACCTGATAAGGAGGATGGAGCAGAAACAGAAAGGACATGGGTCTTTGATGACACTTTTGAGGTGCCACCCCAATCCTGATGCCACTAATCTCAGACTTCTTGTGAATAAACAACATCTTTACAATTAAGGCATCAATAGTCTGAATCTCCATTACTTTATACAAAACTCATTGCAATACTTACTGTGGAGTTCTTGGAAATTACATGACATTGTAAAGAAGAAAATCACTGTCTCCCCAAATCTCACGACCTTGAGATAATCACTATCTATATGTTAGTATATTTCTTTTCTACCAAGGAGAGAAATAATTTTCTACAGTTTATTTTCCTACTTTTTGGCTCACTATTAATAAAGAGTATTTTTTTTTCATATTATTAAATTGTCTATGAAAAGTGTATTTTTAGAATCCATTACTTGTATGCACTGTCATGACTGATACGTTTGGTTTTCTTTCTGTCATCTAAATAAAACAAGATGCTCTGTGTGTGTGTGCGTGTGTGCATGCATGTGTGTGCGTGCGTGCTTTTTCTTTTCCTGCTCCGTTTGCTTCTAGCTTTTGCAACATGGATTTTTTCTCACTCTGCTCTAAAGACTTCCTTTTCCCCAGCATTGTGGAAGGCAGTTTGTCCTTCACAGGACTCTTGATTTCAAATTTATAGTTCAGTGCTTGTGTCCTTTATCCTTTGAGAATCTCACATTGCTGAGTCCTGAATTTCAACTCTTACAGAAGTGTTTGGCTTCTCTCTTACGTCTGATGAGTAAATCTGACACATACCAGCTGTTGGCTGCTTTTGAGGAATCGAATACGTACTGGAATTTTTTCCTCCAAATTGGAGTGATTTCCAAGCACGTCTTTAAAAAAAAAAAAAAAAAAAACCTCACTGTCATTGAGTCAATTCTGACTCACAGCAACCCCCTTTGGTTTTCCTCCAGGGGCCAAATCTCTCCATTTCAGAATCTTTGGTGGAGGAGCAGGGTGGACAAGAGGAAGAAGAATTTCTTTCTTGGGTAGTTCAGATAGACGCGGAAGGACAAAATCAGGCCAGATGATGCAGATTTAGCTACTCTAAAGGGAATGCGCTACAGAAATTTGTTTGGTGTTGGATCTGTGTGCTGAGAGCACACATCACATGCAATGATTTATTCAATTATTTCTGAGACGTTCCTCCCAGAAGCAGAGGAGCAAGCTGTGGAAAGGCGAAGAAGGGAGAAGCCATGACAGATCGACTGGTAGACTCCAGTCAGCCATGTGCATGGGAATGTTCAGCTGGAGTTGGGGCCATCTTGGTTTAATGCTTCAAAACTATCACTGACTGTTTTTCTAGAATTTCTTCTTTTACTGACTCCACTGTTTGGAGTTCTGATGGCTAACTGATGGTATTTGCTCTCAGTTACCAAAGTTTAGAATTAAACTTATTGGAAGAGAACATATCAAAACATAGATTCTGTGAAGCCCATTTCATTTCCCCACCTATCTGTTCCAGTGCATTTTTCATCCAAATGCTGATATATTGAAGATCTTTGAACTTGAGGAATTTGACCGTTTATTTATACTGGAAGAGAGAAGCTGTAGAAGTGTAAGTACACAGGTTTCAGGGAATCAGAGTTTGCATCCCACCTTCAACACTTCCGAATTGCATTATCTTGAGCAAATTACCTATCCTCTCCATGACCCCATTTCTTCACCTTGAAAGTGAGAATATAATGCTACCTGCTTTATAGGGCTTTTAAAATTGAGATATTATTAATATAATAGATATAATTTTATGTGTGTGTGTGTGTGTGTGCATAGTAGTGCCTAAAGTATTTGACTGCTAACCAGAAGGCTGGTGGTTCAACCTACCAGCCACTCCTCAGAAGGAAGATTGGACAATCTACTTCCATAGTGATACTGCCTCGGAAACCCAAAGAGAGGTAGCTATGAGTTGGATCCAACTCAACAGCAGTGAGTTTCATTAGTTTTTTGGTTCTAGGTATACTGGTGGCATAGTGCATAAGGCATTTGACTGCTAACTAGAAGGCTGGTGGTTCAAACCCACCAGCCACTCCTCAGAAGGAAGTTTGGGCAATCAGCTTCCATAAAGATACCACCTCAGAAACCCAAGAAGGGGTTGCTATGAGTCTTATCTGACTCTATAGCAGAGACTTTTGAGTTTATAATAACTTTATTTTATATACCTTATTATTTTTGCTTTAAACTGTCAGAGATCTGTTTTTTCTTTTTCAAAAAAAAGCCATATGAAATATGACATAGAAAGTCACACAAGAGGTACAGACAACAAAGATAAACAGTTTTATACATACAATACTGCATCGTCAGTGATAATAGTCATTTATCTGTGGGTAAATAGATGGGCAGACAGGCTGAATGATCAGGTATATCTAGGCAAAGAGGAATATACCCATGACCATATATATATAAACTTGGCAGATGATATTTCTACTTGTGTATTTTTATGTGCT
This sequence comes from Orycteropus afer afer, assembly GCF_000298275.1. Taxonomy (NCBI): domain Eukaryota; kingdom Metazoa; phylum Chordata; class Mammalia; order Tubulidentata; family Orycteropodidae; genus Orycteropus; species Orycteropus afer. Next base: position 9,964,075 of record NW_006921636.1, on the reverse strand, counting down.
ATAAGAAGGTCCAAAGGTGTAATAGAACTAACAAGGGGCAAAGTCATGATAACTTCTTGGCCATAGCCAATCTCCCTGAGGGAGCAAGTAGTTGGACCTGTGGGCTTGGGACTATGGTTGCAGGGAACATCAAGCTCAATTGGCATAATATACAACACAAAAACATTGTTCTACATCTTACTTTGGTGAGTAGCAACTGGGGAATTAAAAGCTTGCAAGCAGCCATCTAGATGCAACAATGGATCTCTCTTTCTCCAGAGCAAAGAAGAATAAAGAAAACCAAAAATGCATGGAAACAAGTAGTCAAAGGAACTGTAGACCATGTGATCCTCAGCCCACATGACCACAAATCCAGAAGACTAGATGGTGCCTGACCACCACTGTCAGCCACTGGGAAAGGGGTCAGTACAGGAGATCCTGGAAAGAGTAGGAGAACAATGTGGAACAAAACCCAAAATCATTAAAAAAAAAAAAAAAACAGACCAGATTTATTGGTCAGATAGAGCCTGATGAGACCCCCAAGACTATGGCCCCTAATTACCCTTCAGGTCTGGAACTGAACTCACATCTATGGCTTCCAGCCCAACAATAGACAATCATATAGGATGAATATTTACATCAGGGAGATACACTCCTTAGAGCAATCAATCACGGGAGAATGGAAGGGCAGTGTTTGCACAGGGAGACAGCTTAGTGGGCAGGAACATAGGAGAGAAGGACACAGGGAAGAGGTAAGTACAGGGAGGAAATACAGAAAAAAAAAAAAATCGTATAAAATGAAAAACACACTGCTATTGAATTGGTTCCAATGTATAGCAATGGCAGTTCAAACCCATCAGCCACTCCATGGGAGGAAGACTGGGCAATCTACTTCCATAAAGATTTACCACCTTGGAAACCCAATGGGGGGTCACTATGAGTCAGAATCAACTTGAAGGCAGTGGGTTTCGTTTCGATTTTATATAGGGCAAAGTAGAACTGCCCCATAGAGTTTGCAAGTCTATAAATCTTTTATGGGAGAAGACTGCCACATCTTTCTCCTGTGGAGTAGCTGGTAGGTTCAAACCACCGACCTTTTGGTCAGCAGCCAAGCTCTTTAACTACTCTGACAGCAGGTTCCTTGTATAAAATAAGGACACTTAAAAAGACATTTTTCATTTAGCTGGATATTTAAACTATCTGTTGTTCTATTGTGGGAGTAAGATGTGGCAGTCTGCTTCCATAAAGATTTACAGCCTTGGAAACCCAGTGGGAGCAGATCTATTTTGTCCTATAGGGTCACTTAGAGTTGGAAACAACTCAACTGCAGTGGGGTTGGTTTGGGTTTCGTTGGTCTTCCATCAAGTATCATTTCACTTCAGTCTGAAGATCTTTTAGCATTTCTGTTAAGGCAAGTCTTTGGAGATGACTTAACCCAGCTTTGTCTATCTAAAAAAAAAAAGTGTTTCTTTCTTCTTAATTTTTGAAACCTATTTTTACTGGATATAGACTTCTAAACTGGTAGCATTTTTTCCTTTTCGTCTTAAGACGTCGTTCCACTGATTACTGTCTCCAGTGGTATGAATTTAGCTGTCGTCAATGTTATTAATCTCCTATATTTAATGTGTCTTTTTTCTCTAGCTGCTTTGAAGATTTACTCTTTATCTTTGGTTTCAGGGTTTGACTTTGATATGTCTAGTTGCGGTTTTCTTTGTAATTATTTTTCTTGGGGTTCACTGAACTTCTTGAATCTGGGGGTTAATGTCTTTCATCTGTTATAGAAAAAACTTAGCTTTTGTCTCTTCAAATATTTCTTTTGTCTTATTCACTATCTCCTTCCCTTCCAGGACCTACACTTTTTTATCTTTATGTTTCATTTGGATATTTTCTGTTGACTCATCTTCAAGTTCACTTATCTTACCTTGGCTCTGTCCAGGCTTCAGTTAAGTATACCTAATGAACTTTTCATTGCTTATATGGTATTTTGTTTGTTTCTGGCATTTTCCATTTGGTTCTTTTTTAGAGTCTGTGTGTTTCTGCTGAAATTACCCATCTTTTTACATGTATTGGCTTACTAATTCACTAGATCAGTTAGCAGTTTTTGTCATAGTTCTTTAAAGTTATTGTCTGATAATTCTACCTTTGGGGATTTTTCTGGGTCTGCTTATGCTCAATGTTATGTGTTTTGAATATTTTTCCTTGCTTCTTCATATGCTGAATAATTTTCTACTGTATATAAGTAATTTTCTATAGAAGAACAGTAGAGAAGAAAGTAATTAATATTTGCCTTTCTTCTTTTGGACTGCTTGAATAAGGAGGGGACTGATGTTAGTCAATCTGATGTTAGTTGTTTCATCTGTATGCAATGATGACTGAGTTCATTATTCATTTCAGATATTTTGAAGCTAGGTCAGAGTTTTGAATTCTGAGCACTGTTGAGATACTGGGGATCTCTTTGATATTTCAGCTGAGCTACTGGTTTTCCAAATTGTAGGTGATTTCTGTCTGCTCTACAGCCCAACTTTTCATTCTTTGGTTGCTGACATGCTTTCTTTGCTCTTTAAATTTCCTCCCTGGAATAAACTGCACTTGAACATGACATACTTTCTTTTTATATACTGTTGTACAGGTATGTGTCACTTAATGTTCATCTGGGCAATATCTGACTGCATATATGTCCCTGGGCTGGGGCATCCAGGTGTCTTAGTACCATGACACCAGACCTTCACCTTGGGCTCCACTTTTGCCTGTCTGCTAAACTGCATGGCCCAGAAGCCACCTAGTCTGAGGCAATGGAGGCCAGGTCTATACTCTGAACCCTAGTCCTCCTCAGGACCTGCAACTAGGCAAATCTAGTCCTGCCTTTTGCCCAGTGTGGTCCCATAGGGCACCGATGGAAAAGTATGTACCCCGGGCACCCAAGCCCTGGTTCAGGTGCCCTTAGCCCCCCTTGGCCTGCACTGTCCTCTCCCCAGGAAGGTCCTTACAGGTGAGTTGGCCTTCCTTACAGTTAACTTAGCAGAGAAGGTGGCAGCTGCCAAGCGGGATCCAGCTGAATGCTTCCCTGGGGCATCCACAGCAGGAGCTGCCCAGTCCACTCACCAGGTGGGACCTGGTCAAGCACTCACAGAAGGCATCCCCAGTGGGAGCTGCCCAGACCACGTACCACACAGCAACCCCCCCCCACCCGCCCCAGGCTAGTGTGCTCAGGAGCCCCACCCTGTGGACACAAGTGTTTGTACAACTTCCAGATCACATAATGTCCTATTGCAGAGACATACCGTGGATGTTAAGTGATGCACACCTGTATTTGATTTGCTAACATCTTGTTCAGAGATTTTGTACTTATGTTCATAAGGATTATTCATCTGCATTTTTCTTTTCTTGTGATGGCTTTGTCTATTTTTGGAATCAGGGTAAAACTGGCCTCATAAAGATAGTTGGGAAGTATTCTCTTCTATTTTGTGAGAGAGTTTGTGCAGGATTGGTGCTACTTTAAATGTTTGCTAGAATTCACCACTGAAGTGATCTGACTCTAGAATATTTTGTAGGAAGGTTTTTAATTTAGAATTCAATTTCTTTAATAGCTAAGGGGATAATCAGATTACTTATTAGTGTATCAGTTTTTTAAGTTGTGTTTTTCAAGTTTACTAATTGCACCTACAGTTGTTAAATTAATTGACATAAGGTGTTCATAATAATTCCTTCTTACCCTTTTAGCATTTTTAGGATCTATGGTGATGTTCCCTCTTTCATTCTGGATATTCAAAATAGATGTCTCTCTCTCTCGCTCGCTCGCTCCCTCTCGCTCTTTTAGCTGAATGGGTATCAGCTTTATCAACCTTTTCATAGAAACAGCTTTGGGTTTCATTGATTTCTCTATTGTTTTTCCATGTTTTATTTAATTGATATTTGTTGTTCATTATTTCCACCCTCTGTTTGTTTACTTTGGGTTTAATGTCCTTTTTTATTTTCTTAAGGTTGAAACTTAAATAATTTATTATAAACCTTTCTTTGGCTCTAGCATGAACATTGGAAAATATAAGTACTTCTTTAATGGCATTCCACAGATTTTAATATGTTTTTTATTCATTATTTTTTTCAGTTTTAAATGTTTTCTGCTTGATTTTGAAATTTCTTCTTTGAAATGCACTTTAAAAAATTTAAGTAGGGTCATCAGGGAAGGTCTCACTGAGAAGGTGATATTTGAGTAGAGACTCAAGGAGGTGAAGAAGTGAGTCAAGAAGATATGGGTGGTGGAAATGTTTCAGATTAAGAGAATAGCCAGGGAAAGGTTTAAACAAGGAAAAACAAGATATCCAGAGTGGTCCAAGGGGAAAGGGTGAGGAGAAGAGTGGGGTATGAAATGAGATGGCCAGTGTATGAGGCCCTGTGGGTCCTTGTCAGGACTTGGGCTTTTGTTCTGAGTGAGATGGGAGCCCTGCAGGATTCTGAGCAGAGGGAAGACAGATTTCTGTGAGCTTCATTTGCCTCATTTATGAAAAGGGGGTGAATCCCATTAGGCAAACACAACAGTAATGTTGAAAGCAAAATCCATCAATGGATGCTTAAACCAGTGGGTGAAAGTTTGTAGAGAAATAGGATATTTGCATGATCTCAAAGTATCAGTACCCGTGACCTAGCTGGGATGGCTAGGGCTGAGCTGACCAGAACCCGACCAAATGAAGAGGAAGATGATTGACACAGATGGTGTTAAGTTGCTGCAATTTGATGGCCTGTGCTGGGCTGGACTTTGCCTGTTTATGGATCCCGATGCCTGAAGTTTCCAAGCAGAACAGAAGATTCTCCAGAGAGAAAGGACCATGTTTGTCTCCTCAGAGTATGGTTTGATAGGGATGGGCAAATTAGAAATTGGCTATTTAAAATGGGGGGAGATAAAGGCATGAAGTGGCTGGCTTACACACTTTCATGGGTGTGGTTATTCTTAAACTGATGGTGAAGGGGATGTGAATTTTTGAAGTATAAAAGGGATAATGGCTAGAAAAGCCAGGGGGTGGCCTGCGGTGTAGTAAATTACTTAGTGTGGCTTTTCTACCCATAAGCCTTTGTAAACTCCAAGGTGGGATTTTGTATGAGCAACTGAGCAGCCCCTGATTGCTGAGGCTATCCACCTGGGTTATTTCTGTTGGGAGTGGCACAATACAATGTTCTGGGAGGTGCCCACTCTCTCTCACGTGCTTAGAGTTCTGATGCTGTGATTGGCTAGTTTGACCACCCTTCCGGGCTCAAAAGGAGGCCTCCTGGAGGCAGAACTCTCTCTCTGACTGCTGGTGGAGGAAGATGTGCTGCTGAAAGAGACACGCGCCCCTGAAAGAGACACGTGCTGCTGGGAAAGAGACGCGAGAGACACGCATTGCTGAGTGAGACACCGAGGGACCAGCACTGCTGGGAAAGAGACTGTGAGAGACTTTTGGCTGAGGGACGTTGGGCTGGGAGAGAGACTGAGCGTTCTTCCTGAACTTGAGTTGTAGCCTGGTGCTTCCCTAATAAACCCTGTAATCTGTGAGTTCTGTGTGGCCACTGCAGCGAATTATCGAACCCAGGAGAGAGGTGGTGGGTGCTTTGGGAGGAACGATTGGTGAAAGGGCTGGAGGGAGGCAGCATGTTTGGTCTTGCAGTAATAGGCCTTGGGTTACTCCTGGTAATCCTGCCTTCCCCTTGTAGGGTTAGAGGAGGTCAGAACATGTGGCCTCCTTGTCGTTTTTGCAATCACCCACATGATATCTCTTAATGACAAAACAAAATCTAGGAAATTTTTAAGGAGCTCTGGTGGCATACTGCCAAAGGCATTTGACTGCTTAACCAGAAGTTTGGAAGTTCAAACCCACCAGCCACTCTGCGGAAGGAAGACTGGGCAATCTACTTCTGTAAAGATCTACCACCTCAGCAACCCAAAGGGGACTGCCATGAGTCAGAATTGACTCAATGGCAGTGAGTTTGGTTTGGTGGCTTTAGTAACTTTATGAGGGGGGACCTGCAGATTCCACCATAACCAAATGATCAAGCTAATATCACCAGTAGTAAGACATGCTGGCATCAGGCAGCTCTTGAGAGGAGGCCTTGAAGATACAGCATCACTTCTGTAGTGTTCTTGCCAACAAATGCATCATCTAAATCGGATCATGAGAAAGTATCAGACTAACCCAAATTAAAATTGGCCACAACTCATCACAAGTGTCAAGCTCCTGAACAATTGACCTGAGAAACTTTCACAGAATGGAGAAGAGTAAGAGACAAAACATGTAAATGCGAAGTGGGACCCTGGATTGATTCTGGAACAGGAAAATAACATTAGTGGGAAAACTGGTATACTGTGAATAAGATCTGTAGTTAGCTAATAGTACTGTACCAATCCATGTTAATTTCCTGGGCTTGATATTTATACTGTGGTTATGTAAATTAACATTAGGGGAAGCAGGGTGAAGGGTATACAGAAATGCTTTGTATTATTTTTGCAACCTTTCTGAAAGTCTAAAATTGTTTCAAAATACAAAATTAAAAATTGGCATGAATAATATAATAGGGATGGCATGCAGCTTGAATCCACATAAAATTCTTAGCACAATGCTGCATAAGTATTCTATAAACAATAGTGATTATTACAGCTGATTCCTTTACATCTGCTCTCAAACACTTGCCCACTGAGCGCCAACATGCTCTCCATGGCTTGGTGGCTTCCTCTGTCTCTTGCCCTTAGCAGTGACTCCTCTGGGATTGAGTAAACAGGATTCCGCAAATCAGTCCTAGAAACCATGAGTTTAAACAAAAGTAAACTTGCCTTCTGGCTGCCTGCATCACTCTGTTTCAGTAATAGAAACCAGAGGCTCTCAAATGCTGAATGCAACAGACTACCTCCCACCCCTTGACTTCCTCTCAAAGTAGATAGCATAATTTATTTGAGAGTGAGTTTTAAGAGAGAAAAAGAAGAGAGCATCCATTCCTGGGTTGATTCGCCAGTGTCAGTGGTCAAGGAGTCGTTTTTGGTTTTACCCTACATCATATTCTTCCCTAAACCAGTGGGCTCCAAACTTCTGATCAAGAATGTCTACTAGGGAAAAAAAAAAAATTGAAAATTGCTCCAATATTTATTTAGTTATTCATTCATCTACTATATGCACATAATATTGTTGTTGTTTTTAGACCACTTTAATACAGAAGTGATGCTGTATTAATATACTATGTGAGTGGTAAAGCATATTGTTGCTGTTAGGTGCTGTTGAGTTGACTCCAAGTCATAGTGACCCTATGTACAACAGAATGAAACACTGCTAGGTCCTGCACCATTCTCACAGTCGTTGCCAATCCTTGAGCCCATCATTGCAGCCACTGCGTCAATCCATCTCATTGAGGGTCTTCCCCTTTTTCCCTGATCCTCTATCAAACTTGATATCCTTTTCCAGGGATTGATCCTTTCTGACAATACAACCAAAATGAGACAAAGTTGGGCCATTCTCTCTTCAAGGAGCATTCCAGCTGTACTTCCTCCAAGAGACAGAGTTGTTCGTTCTTCTAGCAGCCCATGGTACAGTCAATATTCTTCGCCAACACCACAACTCAAATGCAACAATTCTTCTGTAGTTTTCCTTATTCCTTATCCAGCTTTCACATGCATATGAGGCAATTGAAAATGTCATGGCTTAGAAAAGACACACCTTAGTCTTTAAAGTGTTATCTTTTCTCTTGAACACCTTAAAGGGGCTTTTGTGGCAGATTTGCCCAAGCCAATACGTCATTTGATTTCGTGATTGCTGCTTCCATGGGCATTGATTGTAGATCCAAGTAAGATTAAATCCTTGACAACTTCAATCTTTTCTCCATTTATCATGATGTTGCTTATTGGTTCAATTGTGAGGATTTTTGTTTTCTTTATGTTGAGAGTCAATCCATAGTGAAGGCTGCAGTCTTTGATCTTCTTCAGTGCTTCAAGTCTTCTTCATTTTAAGCAAGCAAAGTTGTGTCATCTGCATATCACAGGCCGTTTGTGAGTCTTCCTCTAATCCTGATGTCATGTTCTTCATATAGTCCAACTTCTCGGATTATTTGCTCAGCAGAAAGATTGAATAAGTATGGTGACACACATCTTTCCTGATTTTAAACCATGCAGTATCCCCTTGTTCAGTTTGAATGACTGTCTCTTGTTCTATGAATAGGTTCCTCATGGGCACAACTGAACTGAAGAAAAAATTCAAGCTGGAGTTATATTGAATGATTCTATGGGCAAAATATTGAACAATGCAGGAAGCATCAAAAGAGGATAGAAGGTGGGTTATATTCGAGGTTGTATTTTGGCTCTCATAGAGTTATTTTAATTTTCTTTAGCTTCAACTTAAACTTGCATATGAGCAATTGATGGTCTGTTCCACAGTCAGCTGCTGGCCTTGCTCTAACTGATGATATTGAGCTTCTCCATTATCTCTTTCCACAGATGTAATAAATTTGATTCCTGTGTACTCCATTTGGTGAAGTCACATGCAAAGTCACAGTTTATGTTGTTGAAAAAAGGTATTTGCAATGAATAAATTGTTGGTTTTGCAAAATTTTATCATGCGATCTCTGGTGTCATTTCTATCACCAAGGTTATATTTTCCAACTACCTATGCTTCTTCATTTCCAACTTTTCCATACCTATCACCAGTAGTTATCAATATATCCTGACTGCATGTTTGGTCAATTTCAGACTGCAGACGTTGTTGAAAATCTTCAATTTCTTCATCTTTGGCTTCAGTGGTTGGTGCATAAATTTGAACAACAGTAGTATTAATTGATCTTCCTTAGAAGTATGTAGATGTCATCCTATGACTGGGAGCATTGTACTTCAGGATAGATCTTGGAATGTTCTTCTTGACAATTAATACTATGCCATTCCTCTTCTATTGGTCATTCTCCCCATAGTCTATCATACGATTGTCCAATTAAAAATGGCCAGTCCCAATCTATTTCAGCTCACTAGTGCCTGGGATATCGATCTTTATGCATTCCATTTCATTTTTTACAGCTTCAAATTTTCCTAGATTCATACTTCGTACATTGAAGATCTAATTACTAATGGATGTTTGCAGCTGCTTCTTCACATTTTGAGTTGAGCCACATCAGCAAATGAATATCCAGAAAGCTTTACTTCATCCACATCATTGAGGTCAGCTCTACTTTGAGGAAGCAGCTCTTTCCCAATCGTATTTTGAATGTCTTCCAACTTGAGGGGCTCATTTTTCAGCACTATATTAGACAATGTTTCCCTGGTATTCATAAGGTTTTCAGTGGCTGATTTTTTCAGAAGTGGACCTGGTCACATCCTTCTTCCTAGTCTGTTGTAGTCTGGAAGCTCTGCTGAAATGTGTCCACCATAGGTGAACCCTGCTGGTGTTTGAAATACCGGTGGCCTAGCTTCCGACATCACAGCAACACCCAAGCCACCACAGTAGGACAAACTGACAGACGAGTGGTAAAGACGAGTGGTAAAGTGATGCAAAGAAAACAACTTTTAAAGAAAGAACTAAAGAAGAACTAACAAATATTAAAAAAATATATATACGTTGATATAAAAATATTTTCATTATCACTAAATTATTAATATTGTAATATTTAAAGCAATATTACTTGATCTCTTTCATTATTTTTAAACTTTTGGTTTAAAATGCTATGGTTTAAAACTACATGATAACATTTAATTCAATACTTGATTTTAATGGTTGTCATAAATGGAAAAGTAACTTCATAAAGACGTGTACATTCAACTGGAAGAAGGATACCAATTGCTGTACTTAACTTTTTAAAAAAAGCATTCCATTTTTTAGTTCTATCCACCAGTTATACAAAGATTTTTGTTGAGAAGTGGCTAGTTATGTCTATCTTGTCTGAGGTCAAGTTGTTGCTCTTGACAACTAATTGAAAAGTGTTGAATATTTATACATTTAACCCAGGAGTTTAAAATCCACTGAAGTGCTGGGTTGGGATGATTTTAAATAATGTTGTTGTTGTTATGTGCTGTCAAGTAGGACCTGACTCATAGTGACCCCTCCTTGGGTTTCCGAGGCAGTATCACTATGAAAGTAGATTGCCCAACTTTCCTTCCAAGGAGTGGCTGGTTGGTTTGAACTGCCAGGTTTCTGGTTAGCAGTCAAGTGCCTTAGGCACTACGCTACCAGAGCTCCTTAAATAATGTTAGAAAATACCAATATGAAGTCTTTAAAGAGTGTGTGAGTTTGAGCATTTACATAGGGCATTTATGCGGTTTTTGAATAATGTAAATAATACCAACAATCTTCCCTTAACATCAAGAACATTTCCAAACATCTGTTTTCAAAGGTTCTCCCCATCACCCAAGTTCATCTCAAAAAGTCATCATTTACTTCTCATTTTGAAGGGCTCGCTTTACCTGGAGAAGCTGCTGGGTGGTGCAAGTAGTTAAGTGCTGGACTACTAACAGAAAGGTTGGCGGTTCAAATCCACCCAGGAAGTAAGACCTGGAGATCTGCTTCTGCAAGGTCACAGCCTCGAAAACCCCATGCAGTAGTTCTACTCCGCACACATAGGATCGCCATGAGTTGGAATGGATGCAACAGCAACGAACAGCAACAATCTTTACCTAGAAGAAGAACAATGTGGCCTACCAATGTGACATTCAACTTCTAGGCAATTCCCTTAATGGGAAGGGTGTGACCTATAGCTTTTTTCTCCTTCCTCCTGGCTGGAATATAGATGTAATGGCTGGTGCTGGGGCAGCCATATTGGCTCTGAAATGGAAGAGCAACAACAGAAGGAACCTGGGTCCCAGGTGATTCTGGAGTCACTGTAGCAGTCATCAGCTACCTACTAAGACTTTTATGTGGGGGAAAAAAATGTATCATATGAAAGCTACTTATTGGTGAAGTCTTTCCATCACAGCAGCCAAACTAATAGCTTAAATAATATGGTCTCCAAATCCTGAGAGAGAATTGTGGGTAAAGGAAGAAAACATCTCACATTGGGGAGCTCATAAAAAGAGTTCCCACTAGGAGGAGTGACATGGTTGTCATCTTCTGTAAAATCAGCCATTGGAAACCCTCTGGAATACAGTTTGACTGTGACACACACGGGATTGCCATGAGTCAGAATCCATTTGAGGGCGACTGGTTAACACCCTCCATGTACTTCTGCTGAAGATGTTTATTCGCCTCACAAGAGGCTCCCAAACAGAAACATTTATTTTAACTGTTGTGGCAAATCACCCATGTTCAGGGGTGGGGTGGGGGTAGGGAGGCAAAAAGGAATAGCCAACCTCCCCACTCAAACTTATGGAAATTTTTGCAGATTTGTTTTTTTCTGTAAATAGGACCCAAGTTGTCTTGGGATGGAAAGATGTCTGCCTGTACAGATGGGAAGGCTGCAAGTTTACAGGTCACAGTGCATACTCAGTACCTGATTGGACCCATCCACCGCTGTGGATTGAACCCACCCACCGCTGTGGATTGGACCCACCCACCGCTGTGGATTGGACCCACCCACCGCTGTGGATTGGACCCACCCACCGCTGTGGATTGGACCCACCCACCGCTGTGGAGTCGGCTCCACCTCATAGCGACCCCTCCTGCAGTGGACGTGCTACTCAAGGCTAAAGCTGTGCTGTCACTGCCTGAGGGAAGACCGTTCTTCTCCCTTCCTCTTTGTCCCATGCATCTTTATTATCTGGTTAAACTTGTCATATTTTTTAAAGGATATTAGATTCATTCTTATCCTCTTTGCTTCACATAATTTCATGCAAATTGTTGCCTAAAGACACATTTCAAAGGGGACTCTTTTTATTATTATTATTATTATTTGATCCTTCAATCTTAACTTTGCCCTCCAAACATGCCAAAGCTACTGAGAGGCTTGATTTTTAATATAATTCTGCAAAACAAATGATGGTAAAAAATGAAATCCAAACAATGGACTTGATCTTTTTAGAATAATCAGGCAAGAATTAGTTTTTCAAAATAATTATCTAGAGGTGATTCAATTTCACATGCTCTTTAAATATGTATCTTTCTGTGCTCTATGGCTTGAAGGGACAATTTGAAATGAGTGTATATAGTAGGCTGTGAATTATAAAACAAAACTCCAGCAATTAAGTTTTGTAATCTCTTTGCTACAAAATCCCATTTTGAAAATGAAGTTCTACTTGCTTAATAAATCGCCTTGCCTTCCTTCTCTGCCCCCTGCTGAAAGAATGCCATCAGTGGAAAGATAGAGGCTTTTTTTTTTTTTTTTTCCATTTTTTTTTAAATAATTGCAACTTAGAGCTGTCTTAATGATCTCCATCTCTAGGTGTTGTGCCCTATATAAACCCCTCCCCTTTAGCACAAGCAGGACCTGTCATTTGTTTCTACCCAATAGAATTTGGCAAGGGTGATGGGATGTCACGCTTATGAACAGACACACACACACACACACACACACACATACACACATACACACACACGAGGGGGACGGGGCTGGTTCAGTGGTAGAATTGTCACTTTCCATGTGGGAGACCAGAGTTTGATTCCTGGCCAGTGCCGTTCAAGTGCAACAAAGTACCCTCTGTCAGCAGAGGTTTGTGTGTTGCTGGGTTGTTCAACAGGCTTCCGCAGTGCTTCTATACTAAGATTAACTAAGAAAAAAGGCCTGGCAATCCACTTCCACAAAACCAGCCAACGAACACCTTACGCATTACGACGATCCAATCCTGTTGGGCCTGGGTTGAAAATCACACACCCACAGATAGAATAATGAGAACGTTGGCTGAACGCTTAGTCCGTGCCAGGTCCGTGCTAAGCAATTTATATATATTATTCTTTTAACTCAAAAATAGCTTTTCTTTAAAAAAAGATCCAAATTTTAAAATTCATTTTAACTATGCATGCAATGTATTGCAATGTTATCATCATAAACAAATTAAATGAAACAGAGGGGAGTTTCCCTTGACCCTTCTTCTAACACCAGTCCACTCCCCTGAGGTAACTGTTGATACCCGCTATGTGTGTACATATCCAGACCAGACAGATAGGTGGATAGGTAGCTGTCATTGAGTTAGCGCTGACTCATGGTGACCGTGCATACAGCAGAGTGAAGTGTTGCCTGGTCGGCACCATCCTCACAGTCACACACATATATACATGCATGCACATGTACATGCACACACTCACACACACACACAGATGGTTGTGTTTTGCAGGATTTTCTTACATAAATAGGACCATATTTTATATATTGCTTTGTGATGTCTTTTTCATTTAGTGATAGACTTTTATGAACATACACCTGTACTTCATTCTTTCTGACTCTTGCTACCAAGTGGCTCCCTAAATACACCCTAGGCAGAGGGTAGCAGTGGTCGCTGGGATGGGGACAGGGAGGCCAGGATGAGCCTAAGGCATCATGATGGAAGAAAGGAAAAAGCTTGATTCTTTAGTACCCTCAGCAGTCTTGTTTTTGCTTTTTGAATAAGGAGCTCCACATTTTCATTTTGCACTGGGCCTTGCAAATTATGTAACTGGTCCTGGTATAAACTCGTGGTTTTTCATATACACACAAAAAAATCAATATAGATGTGAATGCATGCATGTACATATGTGTACTTGTGTGTCTATAGGTGTACGTGCACATTGCTTCTCCACTGAGAGGACCTGAGAGCAGCAGCAGCCCAACAGCAATGGACACACTTAGTGCCCAGAGCTTGGTTTCTAAATATTATTTTCCACCAAAATGAACTACAGTGTCTGGAGAAATGGCTAATTCCAGGACTGAGGCAGGACACATATTACATAGGTAAAGTCTTCATTGTCCAAACTGCATGCTACTAGGCACAGCCATATCACTAATTTCTGGGCAATCGAATATGACATTCAACTTCTAGGCAGTTCCCTTAATAGGAAGGGTGTGCCCTATAGCTTTTTTCTCCTTCCTCCTGGCTGGAATGTAGATGTGATGGCTGGCGCTGGGGCAGCCATATTGGCTACCAAATGGAAACCACTTGATGATGGCAGAACATCAACAGAAAGAACCTGGGTCCCAGATGATTCTGGAGTCACCATAGCAGTCATCAGCTACCTACTAAGATTTTTATGTGGGAAAAAAGGTATCATATGAAAGCTCTTATTGGTGAAGTCTTTCCATCAGAGCAGCCAAACTGATAGCTTAAATAATATGGTCTCCAAATCCTGAAAGAGAATTGCGGGTAGAGGAAGAAAACGTCTCACATTGGGGAGCTCATAGAAAGAGTATCTCATTTGATCCTCCCAAGAATTTTGTGAGGAGAGAAGTTTGTATATTGGTATCTAACCACCATTAATATTAGATTGCTAACAACGCTTGTTGTACAACTATTTTTCCCCTGGGATTTTTCTAAATTGTTAGCAAGGGCAGGCCAAGGGATTCATCTTTGCTGAAGAAACAGGAAAAAATGCTGTCCAGACCAACTAGGGTTTGGCAATGAATGCACATTTGTTCACCAGTTGAGCATTTGTTTAGATTCCACTGTTTTGCAAAATTAAGTGGTTCAGGATTTTAAATTTGTTCCCAAGCCCAGTGGAACAGATGACCTTTCCATTCTTTAAGTGACGGAAAAGAATTTTCTTGTGTTTGTGGTTAATTCCTTAATGGCAGAGGCCCAAGCAGGGGGACAGAAGAGACATTAAGACTGCTTAGGTGAAAAACAAACACAAGGATGAGAGCAGGATCTTGCATTTCCTGGGGCCGTTCCACTGTCAATCATCATACTGTTACCTATGAGCACAGGGTTCCTTGAAGGTGATTTTTATATGCAGGATAAGCTGTACACAAATTCTAGTAAATAATTTTGAATTGTTAAAGTTACAGATTACCAGACATGGTTTTCCCTTGAGCTGCAGTTTCCCTTTCAAACCTGTTATTCTGTTTCTAAGAATAGAGAAACAAAAATCAGTCAATGTTTTTAAGGAACGTATTGATATTTTATCTCATTTATAAACTTAGCAGATAAAATGCCTTCAAACATTTTAAACTGTATTTCTAAATTTGATATGCTGCATGTCCTTTGTAAGTACTTCAACTGTCCAGCTACCCAACTTTTCCACTTACTCAATCAATTCTATAAATCTAATAAATCACAGTTATGAAGTGCATCTTAAATTCTTTTAAAAGTTATAATGATTGCATTTAAACTTAGCAAGACTTCGGTTTGCAAATTACAAGTTTAAATCCATTATTGAATTACACATTTAAAACTAGAATCACAAGTCCGACCAACATCTTGCTGTAAGTCTCTTAAATACTCTGTGTGTAAATTATCAAATGTAAAGTTTCTTTCCTAACACAAAAATACTGGTGTGATTTTGACAGTCTCAGATATTTTCACACTTATTTCTGAATCCTATCTCTGTTAAAACATGCTGAACTGAGAAAACTGCCTGTCTACTTGGGACATTTCTGCAATTGTTGTTAGGTGCCATGGAGAGGGTTCTGACTCATAGTGACTCTATGGACAAGAGACTGAAAAGCTGCCTGGTCCTCATCACCTGTGCCATCCTCACAATCGTTGCTATGGTTGAACTTCTTGCTGCAGCTTCTGTGTCAATCGATTGCCTCGAGGGTCTTCCTCCTTTTCACTGACCTTCGGCTTTACCAAGGATGATGCCCTTCTCCAGAGACCACACCCTCCTGATAACATCTCCAAAGTATGTGAGATGAAGTCTTGCCAGCCTGGCTTTAAGCAGCATCTGGCTACCCTCCTTCCAAGACAGGTTTGTTCCTTCTTCTGGGAGTCCATGGTATATTCAATATTCTTCACCAACACCCTAACACAAATGCATCAATTTTTCTTCTGTCTTCCTTATTCATTGTCCTGTTTTCACATGCATATGAGGCGACTGAAAATACCTTGGCTTGGGTTCGGCACACTATGGTCCTCAGATTGACATCTTTGCTGTTTAACACTTTTAAAAAGACCTTTTGCAGCAGATTTGCCCAATACAATACATTGTTTAATTTCTTGACTGCTGCTTCCACAGTTGTTGATATGAATCCAAGTAAAATGAAATCCTTGACAACTTCCATCATTTCTCTGTTTATCATAATGTTCTTTATTGGTCCAGGTATGAGGATTTTTGTTTTCTTTGAGCTGAGGTGTAATCCATACTGAAGACTGGAATCTTTGATCTTCATTAGTAAGTGCTTCAGGAGCTCTGGTAGCATAGTGCCTAAGGCACTTGACTGCTAACCAGAAGGCTGGCTGTTCAAACCCACCAGCCACTCCTTGGAAGGAAGATTGGGCAATCTACTTGCATAGTGATATCACCTCGGAAGCCCAAGGAGGGGTCGCTATGAGTCGGATCCCACTCAATGGCAGTGAGTTTTTTGTTTGTTTGTTTGTTTGTTTTTAGTAAGTGCTTCAAGTCTTCTTCACTTTCAGAAAGCAAAGTTGTGTCATCTGCATATTGCAGGTTGTTAATAAGTCTTCCTCCAATCTTGATGCTGCATTCTTCATTTTGTCCAGCTTCTCACATTATTTGCTCAGTACACAGATTAAATAAGTATGGTGAAAGGATACAACCCTGACACACACCTTTCCTGATTTAAAACCACACAATATGCCCTTGTTTTGTTTAAACCACTGCCTCTTGGTCTACGTACAGGTTCTGCATGAGCACAATTAAGCATTTTGAAATTCCCATTCTCCACAATATTATCCATAATTTGTTATGATCCACACAGTCAAATACTTTTGCATAGTCAATAAAACACAAGTGAACACCTTTCTGGTATTCTCTGCTTTCAGCCACGATCCATCTGACATCAGCAATGATATTTCTCATTCCACATCTTCTTCTGAACTACAATCATTTTGGAGTTATTTTCAGTAAAATTTCACTTGCATGTGGTATTAATGATACCGTTCCATAATTTCTGCATTCTTTTGGGTCACCTTTCTTTGGAATGGGCATGTATAGGGATCTGTTCTAGTTGCTAGGCCAGGGAGCTGTCTTACAAATTTCTTGGCATAAAGGAGTGAGCACTTTCAGAGTTGCATCTGTTTGTTGAATCTTTTCAATGAGGACTCCATCAATTCTTGGAGTCTTGTTTTTTTGCCAGTGCCTTCAGTGTAGCTTGGACTTCTTCCTTCAATACCATCAGTTCTTGATCACATGCTATCTCCTGAAATGGCTGAACATGGACTAATTCTTTTGGAGCAGTGACTACGTATTCTTTCCAACTTTTTTTTTTTT